>NC_133138.1:72604290-73204290 GCF_048418815.1 Hemitrygon akajei
GCTTCTTCTTGGCTGACAGCTTCATCTTCAGCTTTGCAACAACCAAATGGTGGTCAGATCCAATATCTGCTTCTCTTTTGGCTCAAACATCTTGCAATAAACTCCTCCAGTGCTGGCGAACTATGACGTGATCAATCTGGTTCTCTCTTTGATGGTCAGGCGAGACCCAGGTTATCTTGTGGCAGTGTCGGTGGGGAAACAGGGTACCTCCAATGGTCAGTTCATTGAAGGCACAGAAGTCGGTAAGGAGTTCTCCATTTTCATTCATATTCCCCACACCATTCTGGCCCATCTCTCTCTCTCCCTGCCAGTGTTATCACTGCCTACTTTGGTATTCAGATCTCCCATGACGATCGACATATCTTGCTTAGGTACCTTTCCAATTACTGCTTGAAGCTGGGTGTAGAAGAGATCTTTTTCTTCTTCCTCTGCATTGTTAGTTGGGGCGTAGCACAGGATAATGGATACCTTCTGGAATCTGGACTCGAACCTGGCTGTGATGATACGGTTGGACACTGGTTCCCATTCTATCAAACTTCTGGCTGCTTCTTTGGACAACATCAGGGCCACACCAGCCTCATGCGAGTCTTCTTCTTTTTCTTTGCCGGAATAGAGCAGAGTTTCTCCCGTCTGCAGTTTGGTCTCACCAGAAGTATTCCACCTTGCTTCGCACATGCCCAGGAGTGTGAGGTGGTATCGGTTCGTTTCCTTCACTGCCTGTGCGCACCTACCTGTCTCCCAAAGCGATCTCACATTCCATGTTCCGATTAGGATAGATTTCTCCTGTGAGAGCAGCTTTGGAACCTCCATTATGGTTTTCCTCGGGTGAAGGAGGGTTGTCAGCCCTGCAGCTTCCTGACGGGTTTGGTTGCAGCGCGTCATCAGCCTCCTGAATGGGGCCCTGCTTTTCCCCAGATCTGGGTTAGTGGTTGACAATCTGTTGATGGTTTCTGTAACAATTGTTTGTTTTACGTGAACGGGTTGTTAGCCCATTGCACAACCCCCAACCTGGAGGACCAGTGGTTTTCTGTCGGGGTCACCTTCCCCTAGGCGATGGCATTTCCATGCTAACGAGCTCCACCTGCCCGGGTTTGAAATCAGAGTTTACCCTCTCCTAGATAGGCTGCCATCCAAGGCTAACGAGTCCTATCTACCCGGGTTTGGAATCGGAGTTCCTTCTCCAAGGCTATGTTGGTTCGCGGCACCTTCTTCCATATTATCCGGTGCACCCCTCACATGAGGGACCCCCATCCACCACCCAGGGGACGCGCCTCAACGCTGTATAGCCCCAGCGTGAGGATTTGTGTGTGTGTGTATATATAGATATATATATATATAGGAGGAGTACACAGGGAAATCTTTTATGTGTAATGGATTTGTTCACTGACTTTTATGAATACTGCAATGGGGGCCCTCAACTCACAAGTAGGAAGGGTTATCCCCCACAGCTAGACATTTCCTTTAGCTCAACGCAGGGTCATTTACTAGAGACCTCAGCCTTGGAATCACACATTCATTGCCATTTTTGTTATTATTTGTATTTCCTGGTTCCTAATTGTTCAGGGAGTAGATCGATTAAGTTTTATTCTGCTAATTTCAATGATACATTGACAGATAAATACAGATAGCTAAGGACAAGATAAGATTCATATCTTTTAATGTCAATGGACTATTAAATCCAATCAATCTTAATAGAATTTTATCCAAAATGAAAAAAGAACAAGCCCATATGGTATATTTACAGGAAACTCATTTAAGTGATAATAAGCATAGAAAACTAAAGAGAGTGGGCTTCAATAATTTGTTTTTCTCTTCATATAAATCAGGACAAAGGAGAGGAGTTGCTATTCTTATCTCAAGTAAGCTAAATTTTGAAAAGGTATTCGAAATGGGAGATAAAGAGGGCAGATATGTTCTGGTAAGGGGGAACATAGATGGCAATTCAGTTACTCTATTGAATATATACGCACCCCCGGGAAGTGATATTGGTTTCTTTCAGAAAATTACTGATATTATGGTAACGGAAACAGAAGGTCTCCTGATATGTGGGGGAGACTTAAATTTACAATTACAACCAAACTTAGACTCTTCCAATAGAAAAACCTATGAAACAAAATCTTTACATAAGAAAGTCAATACGCTTTTTGAGGATGTTGGTTTAATTGATATATGGAGGGACCTTTTCCCTGACAGAAGGGATTACACTCATTATTCTGCTCCCCATTCTGTACATACAAGAATAAACTATTTCATAACATTTGGAAAAGACAAAGACAAAATAAACACCTGTGGAATTGGGACAATAGATGTAAGTGACCATGCACCTATATATTTATCTGTTGATTTTGACCTACAACCAAAGAATACTCTTTGGAAACTAAATTCAAGTCTACTCAATGATCCGTACTTTAAGGAACAAATTAAAAACGAAATTGGTCTCTACTTAGAATTTAATGATAATGGAGAGGTTTCACCTCCCATTTTATGGGATACTCTGAAGGCGGTCTTAAGAGGGAAAATTATAGCGATATCTTCATATAAGAAAAAAATAAGGAATAAAACATTAGAGGAATTACAAAATAGGCTGAAGGAACTAGAGAAAAAACACAAATTGAATTTGGCACAAGATACATTAGGGGAAATTAAAAGAATTAGGAATGAAATAAATAATTTGGCTATGCAAGAAATCAGGAAAAACAATGTTTCTGAAACAGAGACATTATGAAAGTGGATTGAAATCTATGAAAATACTGGCATTGAAACTGAAAAAAAGGATAGCAGAAAATACAATTCATAGAATTAGGGACACAAGAATGAAAATAATAAAAAATAAGCTAAGTGAAATTCAAGAAGCTTTTGAAGTGTTTTACAAAACTCTATATTCCAAAGTTCCAGGGGGTAGCATAACCCAAATTGACACCTTCTTGAATTCTCTAGAGTTACCCACTTTAAGCAAAGAACAAAATAGAACGATGACTGCTGACATAACTGAAGTTGAATTAAAAGCTGCAATTAGTAGGCTTAAATTAAGCAAGTCACCAGGATCAGGTGGGTATACGGCAGAGTGGTACAAAGAATTTAAAAATGAGTTAATTCCTGTTTTACTCCCCACAGTGAACTGGGCTCTAAAAAGGCACAAATGCCACCCAGTTAGAAGGAAGTGATAATCTCAGCTATACCAAAAGAAGGCAAGGATAAAATGGAATGCGGGTCATTTAGACAAATATCCGTTCTTAATGTAGATTATAGGTTATTTACATAACCTATTACATTACATTACATATTAGATTTGTTTTCCAAGACACAATTATTGAAACTATACAGACACTATATGACAATCCTACTGCTAGGATTAAAATCAATGGATATTTATCAAATAGCCTTACCCTAGAAAGGGGCACGAGACAGGGTTGTGCATGGTCACCACTACTCTTCGCGCTATATCTGGAACCATTAGCTCAATACATCAGACAAAATGAAGATATCAGGGGAATTACTATTAAAGGGACAGAGCATAAATTGGCTTGTTATGCGGATGACATTTTCATCTATCTAGGGCAACCAACATAGTCTTTACCTAAATTGATGCAATCCTTTGAACACTATGGTCAATTATCAGGATACAAGATCAACATAGATAAAACCCAATTATTTTCATATTACTATAGCCCACCAAGAGAAATTGAAAGTCGATATCCCTGGGCATGGCACACAGAGTCTTTCAAATATTTGGGCATCATTATGCCAAAAGATTTGGCAAAATTATCAGAATGTAATTATCAGCCTTTATATTAAAAAATTAAGGAAGATGTGCCAAGATGGAACCTGATTCCTTTTTTTCAGTCTCAGTTCAAGGATTGAGTCTATTAAAATGAATATACTGCCCAGACTGTTTTATCTCTTTCAGACCCTACCAATAGAGATTAATCAAAATCAATTCAATGAATGGAACAAGATGCTATCAAGGTATATTTGGCAGGGTAAAAGGCCTAGAGTTCGTCTCAAAACTTTGCAATTAGCAAAGGAAAAGGGGGGACGGGGCTTGCCTTCTCTTAGAGATTATTATTTTGCAGCACAGTTGAGAGCTGTGGTATGTTGGTGCAACCCATCATATGACGCTCAATGGAAAAACATTGAGGAGCGGGTACTTCCCATCCCCATACAGGCAATTTTGGCTGATAACAACCTGCAAAGGTACATAAATACTATTGATAACCCATGGGTGAAATTGACTCTTAAAATATGGAAAATTACTAGTAAAGAATATAATTTAAAGGGAGATATTGCAATTCTTAAATGGTGTGCATATGACTCGGATTTTACACCAAATAATTTGGATGCTAGATTTAAGGACTGGACAGCTAAAGGAATAACAGTTCTTTGCAATATAATGCAAGAAGGAACACTGTTCAGTTTTGAAATGCTTAAAGAGAAACACATTAGAAAAACAAGATTTTTATCAGTATTTACAGATGCGACAATATGTTAATAAGACGTTTAAAAATGTAACCAAGGCAAATACATGCTTGATAGAGCTCTTTAGAAAAGCATATAATTCAGATAATGGTGGTAGAATCATTTCAAGCATGTATAAGTGGTTGTCAAATCTTAAAACACATTCGACTTCATACATTAAAACAAAATGGGAGAAGGAGGGATAATTATATCTGAGGAAGAATGGACGACAATATGGAGATATCAATGGAAGTGTACCAGTTCACAGAAATGGAGGGAGTTTGGATGGAAAAACTTGATAAGATATTTTATTGCACCCTCTCAGAAATCCCATTATGATATTAACCTCCCTGTTTGCTGGAGAAATTGTGGAAATCAAAATGCAAATCATTATCATATTTTTTTGGGATTGCCCTGTTGTCAAAAACTATTGGAGGGGATACACAATGCCCTACAAGACATTTTTAATTATGTAATACCCTTAGAGAGTAAGACCATATATTTTGGATATATACCTCAAGAATGGTTGAAAAGAGATAAATATTTAATGAATATTGTTACGAATGAGGAGCAACTCTGATGGGCAGAAGGGTACAGAATCGCCAATGCCCCCCCCCCTTTGGAGAATCGCAAATCACTACTATTCCGATGCTGTTATCAAGGAAATGAGAGAAATAAGCAGCTCATACAAATTTATGAGAGAGAGGCACAGCACAGGTTGGAATGTCTCCTATTGACAAAGAGAGAGATTACTGCTATTGTCTCTTGGAGAAGGAATCATGTATTGAGTACTGTTCTATTCATTGAAACCCCTCAGGGGGCCACCAGAGTGGTCTGGTTGAGGGATTGCATCATCCCAACCTGATAGACACCTGAGACCCCATGAGTGGGGATAAAAGTAGGGTCTGGGGAACACCCCTCAGACGCACGACGAGAGACACTACAAGACCGGTGGGGGCTTGTGTGTGTGTCCACCCTCGACTGGGTGATGAGTCCTCCACGGAACGGTCTAGCTAAAGGACGGAGACAGATCAAGATCATAAAAGGAAAGTCGGCAAGTTAATAGCTGTTATTCTCTCTCTCTTTCTCTCTCTCCAACAATTGCAACACAGTGAACAACAACTACTGCAGCCTTTATGAACTGAACTGAACTTTATATTTCCATCGGACAATTCATTATCCCCTAGACAACGATAGAGCTTATTTCTTATTGATTATTATTATACCCACACTTTTAGGTTAAGTATTGATGTCGTATATTATCTGTATATTTGCATTGATATTATTTTTGTGTATTTTTACTAATAAATACTGTTAAAAATAGTATCATCAGACTTCAACGGATACCCCTATGTTTGCTGGTAAGATATCCAGTTACGGGGTTCGTAACAATATACTGTTGGTGGCTGGTAAAAAGACTCTTACTAGGAAATGGTTATCACAAGAGAGCCCAACTTTAAATACATGGATGGAAATTACAATGGACATTTACAAAATGGAGAAGATAACAGCATCTGTTAACCATGAGCTGGAACAATTTGAGTCATACTGGGAAAAATGGTTTAACTACATAATGCCTCATAGGCCTGATTTTATTCTCACAAATTGATGAATCTGTTGTAAAAAAAAAGATCACTCCCTACTTGTACATAGTTCTTTCCTTTTGCTTGTTTTTTCTTTCCACTCTTTTCTATAAGTGTATACCTCAGATAAATACTTTGTGGAGATTTGTGATATATATGATTATATGATATATATGTACAATGTCTGAAATACATCTGAATGAAATGTTTGTTTGATGATGAACTTCGAGAAAAAAATAAATTACAAAAAAAAAGAGAAGTCATTAGGTCTTACTGATTTATCCAGTAGGTCTGAAGTAAGCCTTGGCTCCATGAAAAAGAGAATGTGACAATTCCTCATTTCCCTCTGATACAGTAATCTTGCCCTTAGGTCCTCAATTTTGTTCTCCATCAACTCTACATTTGCTAACAGTATACCGGGTAGAGTAAATTTCATGCCCTGTCGTTTCACTCTCACTTTGAGTCTTCCTCTCCTCCCTCTCTTCCAACCATGGTGATATACCTTTGTCCGCTTAAAGATGCCGTACCTGCTTGCTTGAGAGTTAAGTCCTCTGAGTTCTTCAGAAGATTGTGAAATCACTAATTCTTCAAAATGGTCCAAAATTATGTTAAAGGGAAATTTTGGTCTGCAGATTGCAGTGAGAGTCATTCAGAAGTATATTTTGCAGTTTTGTAAGCCACCCATAGCACGTTGCCATTTTGACTCATCCTCGCCAATAGAGTGTAAATAACTGGGTCCTCCATAGAACTGCATTCGACCCAGCACTTACTGACTCCCAAGCCAAAGACAATCTGTTTACTTCACTATTTTATTTCTGTAACAAGAGCATTCCTGTGTATCAACACAAATTCAATGTTTTTTTTTGTTTAATTGTGGAAATGTGAAAGGCACTTTGAACCTGCATTCCGTCACATTTACTGGTTCTCCAGATCTAACCCAGCCCTCATTTAATTCTACATGAGTCATTGATTGAGAAAAATGAATTAGTTCACTGACATGAAAGAAAAATTAACTTTTCTTCTGTTACAGCCACCAGCACAACATCTCCTTCGACCACAACTGAGTCCTTGTCTACAGACCATGGAAGTGATATTACTCCATCTACTTACCCGGGTCAGTCTGCATCTTCCATGCATTACAATTTATCCTCTAAACAATGGCATCAATATTTTTTCATTTGTGTATACTGCACAATTTAACTATAATCTTCAAAGTGGACGAGAAAGCCTTGATATTGCTTACAATTTAAATGTTCATGTGTAGAACATTAACAATTATGGTGGCTTTAACTTAGATAAAGTATTGTATAGCCAGGTCTCTGTAGATCCCATGGTCCTCAATCTTCAGAAGCACCTTGCCATTCACTTTACTGAAGTTGAAGTAAACAGCATCCATTCTCATTAATTAACCTAACACCTCCTCAAAAACCACAAATAGGTAAAATATTTCCTTCCCTTTCTAGAGAAGGGGCTAGACTTGACCTTTTCTTAGGAAATGAGGTAGGAAAGTGGCTGATTTGATCAGTGGTGGGGGAGCACTTTGTGATCAGTGACAATAATTATATTAGCTTTTGATATGATTCACTATAATGTCATAAACTGGGGTAAGGCTTGTTCTGATGGCGTCAAACAGGAATTCTTAAAAGCTGATTGGCAGAGGCTGCTTGCAGGTGAGGGGACATCTGGCAAATGGGAGGCACTTAACTGTGTGACAGGAAGACTTCAGCACCAGCATGTTCCTGTTAGAGTGATGTGCAAGGCTGGTAAAATTAGAGAACCTGGTGATAAAGGATATGGAGGATCTGGTCCAGAAAAAGGAGGCAAGTGATAGGTATAGGCAGCTTGCTTCAAGCAATTATTATGGAGGAGTATATTGGATGTAGGGGCACACTTGGGAATGAAATTAGAAGGGGACTACGAGATATCTCTGGCTGATAAAATAAAGGAGATTATCAAAGATTCCATAAGTACACTAAGAACAAAAAAGCAACTGGAGGAAGAATCATCCTCCCATGGATCACTGTGGTAATCTAAATTTTGAGTGATGGGAATTGGATGAGGTCTTCATTGGAATTGGTATTGGTTTATTTGTTGTCACGTGTTGATACAGTGAAATGCTTATTTTGCCTACTGTTCATACAGATCAAATCATTAGATAATGTGGGGTCACATTCTAGACCCTGAAGGAATACGGTATATATTTTCTGTCAGTATTTATTGTGGAGAATGACATGGAAAGCTAATTGGAGCAAATCCAATTCGCCTCTCAGGCAGGAGTTGATATGTTTCATCACCAACCTCTCAAAATGCTTCATCACAGTGGATGTAAGTGTTGCTGGATGATAGTTATTGAGGCAGGTTACCGCATTCTTCTGAGGCAGCAATGTAATTGAAGCCTGTTTGAAGCAGCTGGGTATCTCAGACTGTTCAAGCAAGAGTTTAAAGATATCGGTCAATGCTCCAGCCAGTTGATCAGCACAGATCATTAGTACTTGGCCAGGTACCCCCTCTGGCTCAGATGCTTTTTGTGGGTTCACCCTCCTTCAGGATACTCTCACGTCTGTCCACTTAAAGATGCCGTACCTGCCTGCTTGAGAGTTAAGTCCTCTGAGTCCTTTAGAAGATCGTGAAATCACTAATTCTTCAAAATGGTTCAAAATTATGTTCAAGGGAAATTTCAGTCTGCAGATTGCAGTGAGAGTCATTCAGAAGTATATTTTGAAGTTTTGTAAGCCACCCATAGCACGTTGCCATTTTTACTCATCCTCGCCAATAGAGTGTAAATAATGGGGTCCTCCACAGAACTGCATTTGACCCAGTGCTTACTGACTCCCAAACCAAAGACAATCTGTTTACTTCACTGTTTTATTTCTGTAACAAGAGCATTCCTGTGTATCGCCGCAAATACAATGTATTTTTTTGTTTAATTGTGGAAATGTGAAAGGCACTTTGAACCTGCATATCCCTCACACTTACTGGTTCTCCAGATCTAACCCAGCCCTCATTTAGTTCTACGTGAGTCATTGATTGAGAAAAATGAATGAGTTCACTGACATGAAAGTAAATTAACTTTTCTTCTGTTACAGGCACCAGCACAACATCTCCTTCAACCACAACTGAGTCCTTGTCTACAGACCGTGGAAGTGACATTACTCCATCTACTTACCCAGGTCAGTCTGCATCTTCCATGCGTTACAATTTATCCTCTAAACAATGACATCAATATTTTTTTTATTTGTGTTTACTGCACAATTTAACTATAATCTTCAAAGTGGACGAGAAAGCCTTGAAATTTAAATGTTCATGAGTAGAACATTAACAATTATGGTGGCTTTAACTTAGATAAAGTATTCTATAGCCATGTCTCTGTAGATCCCATGGTCCTCAATCTTCTGAAGCACCTTGCCATTCACTTTACTGAAGTTGAAGTAAACAGCATCCATTCTCATTAATTAACCTAACACCTCCTCAAAACACACAAATAGGTAAAATATTTCCTTCCCTTTCTAGAGAAGGGGCTAAACTTGACCTCTTCTTAGGAAATGAGGTGGGAAAGTGGCTGATTTGTTCAGTGGTGGGGGAGCACTTTGTGATCAGTGACAATAATTATATTAGCTTTTGATATGACTCAATATAATGTTATAAACTGGGGTAAGGCTTGTTCTGACGGCGTCAGACAGGAATTCTTAAAAGTTGATTGGCAGAGGCTGCTTGCAGGTGAGGCGACATCTGGCAAATGGGAGGCACTTAACTGTGTGACAGGAAGACTTCAGCACCAGCATGTTCCTGTTAGAGTGATGTGAAAGGCTGGTAAAATTAGAGAACCTGGTGATAAAGGATATGGAGGATCTGGTCCAGAGAAAGAAGGAGGCAGGTGATAGGTATAGGCAGCTTGCTTCAAGCAGTTATTATGGAGGAGTATATTGGATATAGGAGCACACTTGGGAATGAAATTAGAAGGGGACTACGAGATATCTCTGGCTGATAAAATAAAGGAGATTATCAAAGATTCCATAAGTATACTAAGAACAAAAATCATAGGGTCATCAGAGGCTGTGAGAGTTGGTGAAGTTTCCTCAATACTTTGACAACCAAACCAAGCATAGAAGAGATGGCTTTCCAGGGATTGTAACTGTACACCTTGTACTTATTAGGTTACCAGACCTGAGTACCACTGATCTACAGTAGCTCTCAGCAGACTGTGGATCTCAAAGTTCATCCAGCATTTCTGGTTGGGGAAAATTCCAAATGATTTTATGGGGACTTGCCCATCTACAATTGTTTTAATAAACTCCGTGACCACCATGGTGTATTCATTCAGATCTTTTGACGAGTCCTTGAACATGGCCCAGTCCACTGACTTGAAGCAATCCCGTAGCCACACCTTTGCCTCATGCGACCAACTCTTTGTTGTGCTTATCACTGGAGCTTTGCTCTTTAGAATCTGCCTGTATGCAGGTAGGAGAAGGACAACCAAATGATCAGATTTCTCAAAATGTAGTCTAGGCATGGAACAGTAGGCTTTCCTAATCGTAGTGTAACAGTGGTTGGGACCCCTGGTGCTGCACGTTAAATGCTGATGATCACTGGGCAGAGGTTTCTTCAAATAAGCCTGATTGAAATTCCTGACAATGATTGTGGTGGACAGTTTCTTGCTTGGTGATGGCAGCAGTTAATGTCTCAAATGCCCGGTGAATGTCAGCTTATGGTGACAGATTAGCAGGAAAATGGCACCACAAGGCAGTCAACTGTGTCAAGTCTGCTATGGAAAGGCAGGGACTAAAAAAAGCTGATTGCCACCACCTGCCTGAGGACAAATTTGAGAAGTGGGGGAGGTGTTAGCAGTCAACATCCCAGTGAATAGATAGAAATTTTCTATAGCATTCCTCAGATTCTGCCCAGCTGGTAACTCGATCAGTTTCTCAGTGTAGGGACATTTCAGACTGTGGTTGTGCTCCCTCTTATCATGCCAGACAGTGCTATCTGTGACACTGGATTGTTACTGGTTAGAACAAATGGAGACAGAGTAACTTCTGTAACATCCCAGGGCTATCATCTTGGTGGTAGAATTGGGGAAGGAGATGTATCACACACTATAAGTGATCTACAGAGAGGAGTTAGCGGCTGGTATTGTTGCCGTGTGGAGATTCCTGGACTGTTTAATAATAGAAACATAGAAAACCTACAGCACAATACAGGCCCTTCGGCCCACAAGGTTGTGCCGAACTTGTCCCTACCTTAGAAATTACTAAGCTTACCCATAGCCCTCTATTTTTCTAAGCTCCATGTACCTATCCAAAAGTCTCTTAAAAGATCCTATTATATTCACCTCCACCACTGATGCCAGCAGCCCATTCCATGCACTCACCACTGTCTGAGTAAAAACTTTCTCCTGACATTTCCTCCGTACCTACTCCCCAGCAGCTTAATCCTGTGTACTCTTGTGGCAACCATTTCAGCCCTGGGAAAAAGCCTCTGACTATCCACATGATCAATGCCTCTCATCATCTTATACACCTCTATCAGGTCACCTCTCATCCTCTTTCACTCCAAGGAGAAAAGGCCGAGTTCACTCAACCTGTTTTCATAAGGCATGCTCCCCAGTCCAGGAAACGTCCCTGTAAATCTCCTCTGCACCCTTTCTATGGCTACTATATCCTCCTTGTAGTGAGGCAACCAGAACTGAGCACAGTCCTCCAAGTGGGGTCTGACCAGGGTCCTATTTAACTGCAACATTACCTCTCGGCTCCTAAATTCAATTACACAGTTAATGAAGCCAATACACTGTATGCCTTCTTAACCACAGAGTCACAAAGCAGCTGCTTTGAGTGTCCTGTGGACTTGGACCCCAAGATCACTCTGATCCTCCACACTTACCATTAGTACTATATTCTGCCATCATATTTGACTTACCAAAATGAACCACTTCACACTTATCTGGGTTGAACTCCATCTGCCACTTCTCAGCCCTGTTTTGCATCCTATCAATGTCCCGCTGTAACCCCTGATGGCCCTCCACACTATCCACAACACCTCCAACCTTTGTGTCATCAGCAAATTTACTAAACCATCCCTCCACTTTCTCATCCAGGTCATTTATAAAGATCACAAAGAGCAGGGGTCCCAGAACAGATCCCTGAGGCACACCACGGATGTCCGAACACCATGCAGAATATGACCCATCTACAACCACTCTTTGCCTCCTGTGGGCAAGCCAGTTCTGAATGCACAAAGCAATGTCCCCTTGGATCCCATGCCTCCTTACTTTCTCAATAAGCCTTGCATGGGGTAGCTTATCAAATGTTTTGCTGAAATCCATATACACTACATCTACTGCTCTTCATTCATCAATGTGTTTTGTCACATCCTCAAAAAATTCTATCTGGCTCGTAAGGCACAACCTGCCCTTGACAAAGCCATGCTGACTATTCCTAATCATATTACACCTCTCCAAATGTTCATAAATCTTGCCTCTCAGGATCTTCTCCATCAACTTACCAGCCACTGAAGTAAAACTCTCTGGTCTACAAATTCCTGGTCTGTCTCTACTCCCTTTCTTGAATAAAGGAACAACATCCACAAGACTCCAATTCTCCAGAACCTCTCCCATCCCCATTGATGATGCGAAGATCATCGCCAGAGGCTCAGCGATCTCCTCCCTCATCTCCCACAGTAGCCTGGGGTACATCTCATCCAGTCCCAGCGACTTATCCAACTCAATGCTTTTCAAAAGCTCCAGCACATCCTCTTCCTTAATACAGTGCCTACATGCTCAAGCTTTTCAGTCTGCTACAAGTCATCAAGATCCTTTTCCATAGTGAATACTGAGGTAAAGTATTTGTTAAGTACCTCTGCTATTTCCTCTGGTTCCATACACACTTTGCCACTGTCACACTTGATAGATCCTATTATTTTACGTCTTATCCTCTTGCTCTTCACATACTTGTAGAATGCCTTGGAGTTTTCCTTAATCCTGCCCACCAAGGCATTTTCATGGCCCCTTCTGGCTTTCCTAATTTCATTTTTAAGCTCCTTCCTGTTAGCCTTATAATGTTATAGATCTCTAACATTTCCTAGCTCTCTGAACCTTTTGTAAGCTTTTCTTTTCTTCTTGTCTAGATTTATTACAGCCCTTGAATGCCACGAAGTACAAAGATGATCTGAAAATAAACTTGAATCTTCTGGTTTTGGACAGCAAGCAGCTCAATATTCCATCTTTCTGTCTCAGCAATGGTGGTGCAGCAGTGTAGCGGTTTCTGTAACTGTCCCACAGATCCTGTGACCCAGGTTCAGCCCTGAGCTCCGATGCTGCAAATGAGAAGGTCACCCTCGGTTTCCCATGTGCTCGGGTTTCCTCCATGTACATGGGGAACATCTGTTTGGAGAGATTACATTGCTTTGATTGAATGAATAGTGCTGTTCTGCCCACTGAAAACATATGAAGTGACATAAGGAATATTGATTCTGTCTTTGTTGTTAATTGTTGTATATGTAGTATGGATAATGCGCTGGGTGAAAGAGGCAGGATGCTACAATATAAAATGTACAATGTAATAGTGATGCTAGTGTTATCCATGAGTTACCATGACAATGTCAATAGCTCATTAATGACAGAATGCATCTTCACAAGGACTTGACTCTAAACCTCACCTTGGAACATTCTCATTACTTATTTCAATCACTTCTTGAGGAAAAGAACTGAACTCAAAGGTAGAGGATGTAACAGACTCCTTCACTTACAGGTAATATCTAACCAAATTAGTTGAATAGTTGGTCTCTTGGTTGCTGGAGAGTTATCGCTGTAACGCATTTGGAGCTCCAGACTTCTATAGTGTACCTCATCAGTTGAACTGGTGGATCTCCAACCCATTGGCTCAAGGTCACCTGGCTCACTTGGTTCTAGTCCAGGGCTATAACCAACATTGTTTCATCTTTCTGTCCACTCCAGCCTTATGTATTTGTGTCTTTCAACTCTGATTGATTCAAACCAGTTAAACTCGGCGACCCAAGCACTAAATCTAATGAGATTACAAATCACTTCTCGAGTAAATCTACCACTTTACAATAGCTGCTCATCTGAGAAAGGTCTCAGGTTTAGCAGATCTTTAGCTGAAGCTCCTTATGTCCACATTCAATTGTTCTGATTAGATTATCCCAGAGCAAGAATCAGTTCTGAGTTCACAAAATGGGGCTGGGGGAACAATGACAATTAGTTTGTCTACTTCCCCTGTCCTTGATTCATCCAAATCCACTAATCTGTAGACTGTAGTTCCTTTTGGCAGTAGTAGGCATGAAGGTTTAGTTTAGTTGGCCATTTTATTACTGATTTATTTGGTTTGGGAATACATTATGAGTTGAAGAGCTTGTTTATGTGCTGTACTGTTCTATGTTCTGAAAACTGAGATTGGAATTGTTGGCAAATTATCTCAATATCTGGATAAGACTGTTTTTACACTCAATACCATCTTGTTCTGTTTCCTGCACATTTCATTCTTAACAACTGTCATTACAGGTCTTACAACCTCTACGTCGACATCTTCCAGAGATTCCAGTCCAACTCCACATTTACCTGTGAGTAATTCTGTTTTATCCAGAAGATAAGTGCAATTATTCATAAATTTTCACTGAGCTGACAAGATTATCTCCTTCTGTTCAGCTTGTTCCAGAGTTGTATTGTACATGCAGACTTTGACAATAAAATAACCTTTGGAATGCCAGAACTTTGAAAGTTCTTCTTTTTCATTGAAAAAGTTAAATAATTGAAGAGATTGTTCTGAAATGGAAGCAGAACTCTGTTTGGGTCATGGTGAAGGGTGGGGAGACCATAAGACCATAACAAGAGGAGGAAGACAGGAGCAGAATTGCCAGAATTTGGCCCCTCAAGTCTGTAGCCTCTTGCACTCTTACTAATCCAGAATATATCAATATCCACTTTAAATATATACCATGGCTTAGCCTCCAGCCATCTCTGACGATGAATTCCAGATTCACCACCCTACAGATAAAAATATTCCTATTAATCTCTACTCTAAAGGGATGTCTTTTTTATTCTGAGGTTGTGCCTTCTGCTCCTCAACTCACACACTATTGGAAACATCCTCTCCATTTACACTCTATTCAGGCCTTTCACTATTCAGTGGGTTTTAATGAGATCTCAATTTATTCTTCTAAACTTGCAGCAAGTACAGACCCAGAGCCATCATATGTTCCTCATACACCAAGCCTTTCATTCCTGGATCATTCTCATAAACCTCTTCTGGACTCTTTCTAATGCTATCAGATTTTTCCTTAGATATGAGGCCCAAAACATAGAAACATAGAAAATAGGTGCAGGAGTTGGCCATTCGGCCCTTCGAGCCTGCACCGCCATTCAGTATGATCATGGCTGATCATCCAACTCAGAACCCTGTACCTGCTTTCTCTCCATACCCCCGATCCCTTTAGCCACAAGGGCCATATCTAACTTCCTCTTAAGTATAGCCAATGAACCGGCCTCAACTGTTTCCTGTGGCAGAGAATTCCACAGATTCACCACTCTCTGTGTGAGGAAGTTTTTCCTCATCTCGGTCCTAAAAGGCTTCCGCTTTATCCTTAAACTGTGACCCCTCATTCTGGACTTCCCCAACATCAGAAACAATCTTCCTGCATCTAGCCTGTCCAATCCCTTTAGAATTTTATACATTTCAATAAGATTCCCCCTCAATCTTCTAAATTCAAGTGGGTATAAGCCTAGTCGATCCAGTCTTTCTTCATATGAATGTCCTGCCATCCCAGGAATCCCAGGAAAAGTGCCCACAAGATTTCAAATATGTTGATAAACACCTTATCAAGCCTCACCATTACATCCTGGCTTTATATTCCAGTTCACTCGAATTAATTGCTAACATTGCATTTCTTTCCTCATCACGGACTCAAACTGAAATTTAAAATTTATGAATCCTACATTAGGATTCCCACATCTCTTTGCACCCAACACTTCCAGTCAAGATGGTGCCAGCAAACAACGGTTCCTCAGGCAAAATCTTCCAGGTAGACAATCTCTTCAATTATTTATTGTCAAAGTATGCATGTACAATACAACTCTGATATTCGTCTTTTCCAGATATCCATGAAATACGGAAAAACTATGGGTGTTGTTCAACAAAAATACACCAACTCTCTCAACCCCTTGTTCCCTCTGTCTTGATTGTTTTGGAGATGGTTAGAGCGTGTGGTGTGCTGTTTGGAGTTTGATCAGGTGATCTGGCATGTTGCTATCCTCAGATAGTATCATGAGCACAGATCGCCTATTGCAGGAGACCAGAGAAGGGCCATAATCAACTCCATTTTGAAGCATTGAGGAAGATCATGGTGAATGTGGGGGAGGTCAGTGGTTTCTCTTCACGGAGGCCATGGACTGACGGTGGTTGATAGCCAGGTCAGCAGTGTCTTGAAGACCTCAGATCAGCATGCGGTGGTCAGAAGGCCAGAGATCAGTGGCGCAGTAGTCACTCTTCATGGAAGGACCGAGTTCAAGCAGTTGCTCTCACGGTTCCAGTGGGAGGATGTGCTTGAAATTCTGAGATTTGTGTGATCATTGGACAGTAATTTATTTTGCACTCCTTCAGGTTTTTGTTTTCTTGCTTCTTGCTGATTGGCTGATTAGGGTTCTGGGTGGGCATTTGTTAGTTTTTGTACAAGGGAGGGGTTAGTGATTCAGGATCTGATGTTCTGTTGTTTCTGTGTGGGCAATTTCCTCTTTGCCTGTTTGAGGGGGTTAAGGGTTTGGTGCTGTGGTTGCAGTTTGTTTTGGAGGGGGAAGTGTTTCGTGCTGTGATGTTATTGTCACTGGTTTTAGTGCAGGGGGGGTTTGGTACTGTGGTTGCTGTTTGTTTCTGTGGGGCAGTGGTTTGGTGGGGTGATGTTCTTGTCACTGGTTTTATTGCAAGGGACAGGGTTGGAGGTTTAGGATTTTTGTTGTTTTGGCTGCCGTATTCCAGGTGAGCCATCTGTTACTTTTATTCTGTGAGGGTAGGGGCTGAGGGGTTTGGGGTCTGACAGCTTTTTTTCATTTTTCCATTTCATGCAGGAAGGGGGTTTGTTGTCTTTCCTTTCAATGACACCCGTAGTTTTTCTGCATTTCTTGGCTATCTGGAAAAGACCCATATTGGAGTTGCATTGTACATGAATACTCTGACAATAAAATGAACCTTTGGAATGCCAGTAGTCACTGGCAGCCAACCAGGAAAGACCCTTTATGCCCATGCATTTGTGTGTGTAAACTGTGAGTTTTCATCTGGGCTCAGTGCATGAAGGTGAGGTGAATCTTTTGAACTGAAGCGTTGAGGACTGAGCAATGCAGATGTTTAATTCGTGTGTCAGGATTCATTGTACAATCAATGACACTAATAGCCACATGGATGGATATACCAGTATTACATTTAACTTGGGAAATAATTCATCTTTCTCACAACATTTACATTCTTGGAGCATTCTCCATGATATTGATATGCACAGCTGGCACTTTTTAGTAGGGACACATCCAGCACAACTTTGTGGGCCGAAGGGCCTGTATTGTGCTGTAGGTTTTCTATGTTTCTATGTTTCCCACTAATTCCTGAGCATCCATCCAGCAGATCTGCTCTTCTGCAGATAATTTATGTCGATCATCTCTAAAAGACTTGTGTTAGGTTCCATTACATTTCAGAACATGTTACAGCTCCAGCTGTCTCACATTCTCTTATTTGTCAACATTTCACAGCGGAAATAGAAAATGAAGATCAGTTCTTCCAACCCTACCATCGTGAACAGTTCACTATTGCCTTTTCCTAATGGCTCATTTCCATCTCTTTTTGCAACCCAGTGTGGCCACAGCCAAGTTGAGGAGGGTCCTAGCCAGGGTAAATCCACACAAAGCTGCCGGGTGCTGAGGGATTCTGTGCCCCAGCTAACAGACATCTTAATGGATATCTTTAATATCTCTTTGCAATAGTCCACACTGTCCATGCAGGCTTTAAGGAAGCCATGACAGTATTATTCAGTGCTTGCAGTTCGCTCATTTTAAATTTAAAGCCGAGAAAATAGGTCTTGTTGTCTGTTTCAGATTTCTGCTGAGCTTGTGAACAACCTGATTTCTCTTCTTTGCTGGACCGCTCGTGCCTCAGTTTTCATCTCTTTTCTTTCCATCACTGTGCTGCTTTGCAAGTGGAAATGTAAGAGACAAATTAATATTTAATATTCAAAATATTTTGTTAAGATATTTGTGTAAAGTTGTTCTTCGCATTTCACACAATGTGATGATGATATTTATTTGAAGTAAAATGCTTTATTTGAGCAAAGCAATTACAAAGGTTAGATATGTGACTCTCATGTTTCCCTCTGTGTGGATAAGACCATGTTTCTACTCAACAAAGTACTCTCTGTAACTGGGTGAAACTTGTTAACAGCTTATTCCCATTTCCTCTGTTCTCTGGTCATAATGTATAGTTGTCGTACTACACACATTTGTTACCTCTCTGCCCACCTGTGCTCACACTTCTGGGGAAATATGAACTTGCACCCTAAAGTTTCACTCTTCAGTCACAGTTCCCAGAGTCATGTCATGGTTTACCAATCATCCCATCCACATTTCCTTCCAATTCATTGATATGCATAGCAAACAAAGCAGAATAGACAAGAAAGTGGAAGCATTGATCAATCATTACAGGCAAAAGAGATCTGAAAAATGAAAGAATTATATTCTATTTACAACTCTTTGAAGAGAGAGGAGCTGAACCAGTGCATCTTCCCATGCATCCAACCATCCACCATCTTCTGACTGGACTGGTACACTTTCAGACAATCTTAGAGAATCTGAAGCCACCTCCTTTCCCCCAGACACTGAGACCCATCTCACATCTCCAGCATTCATTCTTGAATGATAATTGACTACAGTATTGGTTCATACAACCGTGGCTGACAGGGGAAATCAAAGCTAATGTAAAGCAAAAGAGAGGGCAACAAAGCAAAAAATAGAAGACAGAGGATTGGGAAGGTTTTAAAACTCTTCAGAAAGCAACTAAAAGAATCAGCAGGAGTGAAGAGATGAAATATGAAAGCAAGATGGCAAACAATACCAAAGTGAATAGTAAACGTTTTTTCAAGTATGTAAAACATAAAAGAGAGAAGAGAGTGGATACAGGACTGATAGAAAATGAGGCTGGAAAAATAATAACAGGAGACAAGGAGATGGCAGATGAGCTGAAGGAGTTGTTTGCATCAGTCTTCACTGTAGAAGACACAAGCAGTGTGCCAAGTGTTGAAGGATGTGAGGGAAAAGAAGTGAGTGCAGTTATAATTACAAGGGAGAAGGTGCTCAAAAAGCTGAAAGACTTAAGGGTGCATAAGTCACCCAGACCAGATGAACCACAACCTAGGGTTCTGAAAGAGGTAGCGGTAGAGATTGTGGAGGAATTATTGATGATCTTTCAAAAATTATTGGACTCTGGTATGGTGACAGAGGAATGGAAAATTGCAAATGTCACTCCACTCTTTAAGAAAGGAAGAAGCAGCAGAGGGGATATTATAGACCAGTTAGCCTCACCTCAGTGGTTGGGAAGATGTTGGAGTCAATTGGTAAAGATGAGGTTATAGGGTACTTGGTGAAACAGGACAAGATAGGACAAAGTCAGCATTGTTTCCTTAAGGGAAAATCTTGCCTGACGAACATGTTGGAATTCTTTGAGGAAATTACACATAGGATAGATAAAGGGGATGTAGTGAATGTCATATATTTGGTCTTTCAGAAGGCTTTTGACAAGGTGCCACACATGAGGCTGCTTACCATATTAAGAAACCATGGTATTACAGGAAAGTTACTGGTATGGTTAGAGCATTGGCTGATTGGTAGGAGGCAGTGAGTGGGAATAAAAGAATCCTTTTCTGGTTGGCTGCCAGTGGCTGCTGGTGTTCTTCAGGGCTCGGTGTTGGGACTGCTTCTTTTATGCTGCATATCAATGATTTAGATGATGGAATAGATGGCTTTGTTGCTGAGTTTGTAGATGATATGAAGATTGGTGGAGGGGCAGATAGTGTTGAGGAAACAGGTAGGCTGTAGAAGGGACTTAGACAGATTAGGAGAATGGGCAAGAGAGTGGCAAATGAAATACAATGTTGGAAAATATGTGGTCATGCACTATGGTAGAAGAAGTAAATATGCAGGCTCTTTTCTAAATGGGAAGAAAATCCCAAAATCTGAGCTGCAAAGTGACTTGGGAGTCCTTGGGCAGAATACCCTAAAGGTTAACTTGCAGGTTGAGTTGGTGGTGAGGAACACAAATGCAATAATAGCATTCATTTCAAGAGGTCTAGAATACAAGAGCAGGGATGTGATGCTGAGGCTTTATAAGGCACTGGTGAGGCCTCACCTTGAGTATTGTGAACAGATTTGAGCTTCTCATCTAAGAAAAGATGTGCTGGCATTGGAGAGGGTTCAGAAGAGGTTTACAAGGATGACTCGGGGAATGAGAGGGTTATCATATGAGAAAAGTTTGGTAGCTCTGGGTCTGTACTGGCTGGAATTTAGAAGGATGAGGGGAAATCTCATTGAAACCTTTCGAATCTTGAAAGGCCTAGGCAGATTAGATGTGGAAAGGATGTCTCCAATGGCAGGGGAGTCTCGGACAACAGGGCACAGCCTCATGATAGAGGGGTGTCCATTTAAAGCAGAGATGTGGAGAAATTTCTTTAGCCAGAGGGTGGTGAATTTGCAGAATTTTTACTACAGGCAGCTTTGGAGACCAGGTCATTGGGTGTATTTAAAGCGGAGCTTGATAGGTTCTTGATTGGCCACAGCATCAAAGGTTACAGGGAGAAGGGTAGGGAGTGTGGCTGAGGAAGGAAAAATAGATCAGCCATGATTGAATGGTGAAGCAAACTCGATGGACCAAATAGTCTAATTCTGCTCCCATGTCTTATGGTCTAATGGTCTTATTTTATAGAACCAACATGGCGTTCTGACAGTCACTGAGACTATTTTGATTTGCAATTTGAGTGAAAAAAATCATTTTTCTACTTGTTGAGATTTACTTCAATTTGATTAAAATGAACATCTGTCAGTGAGTGAATTGCACATTATAATTCTTTCTTCAGATTCATTGGTAAGTATGCAAAAAAACAACAATTTTGGTAAAGATGTTTCTCTTATCATGCAAAAGTGATGTCTTTGCTCATTATTTCACCATGAACTGCAGTCTATGTAGTTCTAGTACAGCATCTAAGGTTCACTCATCAGAGTTCTGCATTTTTCTGTCACTCAGGCACATCCTCCATCTGTCTGAACAGGAACAACACCAAGCCCATCAGAGACTCCATACCCTTGCAGCAATCACTTTGATGTCTACAGGAAGGCCCTCCCATAGTGAAACAAAGATTGACCACATACGGTGACTGAAATACCCATCCCAAGTGAGTGTGCAGAACCCAGAGTTAGTACTAAACTTTACAGAAAAGTTACGAACTGGAAAGAAAGCCTGAAATTTTTGTTTATGGAAACAAAATCCTTTCGTCTGGACTCCTGCTATGTCATCAAAGTAACAAATCACCACATAACTGAAAAGTTATGATGGTTTTCATCTGATCAAGGCTGATTTTGACAGGCATTTACAAACGTAGACAGAGGAGATGTACCATTGAACTACTTGTACATGGCTGATGAGCTCCAACTTCATGGCATGAAAGCATTTTTTGGAATTACAAATAAAACTGAGCATCTCTGTTGAAATTTTGAATTGTTCTTTCTCATGTAAATATTTCATATATGTTGCTATTTTCTATAAATAAAATTTACACCCAAAAGTGTGTGTTTCCTATTCACTGCCTCCTTTCGATACCTAGAGCTTCTGATGACCCACCAGCACCTGGTGTAGTACCATGTAATTTGATTTTGCTCAATCACATGAGATAAGACAAGTACTACACAGGCATTACATTAGATTCCAAATCTCAGATATCAAATGGAAACCAAATTCCTTTTTAGTTAGAATCTGTGAGATTCAATAGAATAACCTTTATTATTCCATTTTCTCTAATTACATCTAATGTTATTCCCTATTCAAAGGTTTTTATTCATCACTAGTCAGTAAGGAAGCTAATTGAGTTCCTATTTTCAAGTATTATGGTTAACCTCAGTTTCAGTTCAGGTCCGTGTATCTACAAATTCAAATTCAACCCCAAATATGTATCGACACAGCTTAACTCTTTTCACAACAAATTCTCCAACATCACAACTTTTAAACAAAGTAAATCTCATTCAGTCACTTATCAAAGTTTTTGCAAAAATAATTAGTTCTTCAATAAATCAAATCAGATCCTTCGAATGAAAAATAAACTTATACATCCAACCATATTAAATCCTCCACATCGTGAAGCATTCCATTCCCACACTGGATCCTCGATCTTGGTGGCTCGTCATCCTGTTTCTTGGTTCATTGGATGAAATGGTGGGTCATCCACTGAAAGTCCATTCACTATACATTACACAAAAAATAACTCAACCAAATCCCTTGGTATGATTGTAATGTTGAATCAGGTTTACAGGTCTGGCAAGTGAGACAGGAGTTGCACTGACTTTGAATAGGTATTTTAATCATATATTTACAAACAGTAAAAATACAACCAAACATTCACATTACTCTGTTACAGACATTACAAAGCTGAATACTCAACAAACACATGAACATACAACGAACATACTTAGTTAAAAGTACGTGCAGAACATACCTTCCCAATCATCATGTGCATCCTTGCCTTAAACAAAGGAAGAAGAGAGAAAGCATCTTCCATGTGCAATTTTACAGTACATCTCCAGAATATTTGAAGCTGGACACCAGGCACTTATCCAATGGGAAAAGATGCTGCAGCTTCTAAACTAACTAATCACGATGGAAGCAATTTTTGATAATTAGAATACAGCACAACCCACAGGACACAAAAGTCACAAAACTGATGATCCAACTCTCAGACTAGTATGACTCTCATGAACTCCCAACTAAGTTATACATAAAACACAAGAGTCCAATACCCAGTACTGTAAACCCAATAGTCACCTCCCAGTATACTATAGTAGTCCACCAGCCTCCCTCTGCTCCAAGAGGCCATCAGCCCTACCCTAGACTGTAATAGCCAATGAGCTAGTCTCCCATTTAATTTGATCAACCAGGTACGAGATGTTACCCGACCCATCAGGAATGGAGATCCAGCATTCTTAACCAATAACAGTACAAGTGCCACTTTCCTTTGTGAGCAGGTAATCCAAGGCCATCGAAATCAGTTCCTGGGACAGTCTGGCCATCCCATGCAGAGAAAGGCTATCACTCAAATCATCCTTCCTTTGAAATAGTCCTCTTACCAACCAGCGTAGGCAAGGTGCTCATCCAGGGCACTAGGGTGGCATACATACAGCACCACATATCAACCGCACCATCCCTGTGGGAACAACAGGTAGGCCTAGGAACTGCGTATCCAGTAAGTGCCATTCAGCTTCCAACAAGTGCCCGGCCTCAAAACACCACCTGGCATGGACACAGTCATCCCAGGATACTGTTCCTGCTCAGACTTGCCATCCACCTTGCACCTTGTACCAGTGCTTAACACCCACACCCACACTCTGTCAGGTGGGAAAATCACATTAAGAGGCAGGACATTCCAATGAAATGAAGGGTATGTAGGGAAATTTCAGCCCTTAAAGCACTCACTCCACCAGGGCTGTTACCATACTGTGGGTCGAGGTTGGTTGGAATAGGCTACTCCCTCCCTGCTCCCCCAAAACAGAATGCCAAACCCCAAGAAGCCAGATAACTTCCCCAACAGGCTTTTCTTTGTCGTCGTAGGGAGCGATATCAGTGACATCCTTCTGTGATGTTGTAAGGATTTTTCATACAAATTCAACAATCTGACTCATTGGTCCAGTGTGCAAATTCAAACGCCATCCACAGGAATGTATAACAGGATCTCCCGCCACAAATCAACGTTCACCACTTTGCCATTCTGTAATGTAGGGAGATAAAAATACACTCGCTCCTGATTAGTCACTGGATATTTAGAAAACACAAAAACAATAAGATTACTAATGCTCAATTCCCTCTGAAATGTGGGCATCTCATATCTGGAATAAAGTTGCCGAAATTCCTACCAAGTTGCAACTCAAATTTCATATGGCCAGTATGTAATGAGACATCCCTAAATCAATTAACATATTAAAACACAATAAACATGTAACAGATTTAGAATGAATGAATGAATAATCTTTATTGTCATTATACATAGGTACAATGAAACTCTAAACACAAAGTACAAATGGTACACTGCAGATGCTGTGATCAAATCAACTCGCACAAAAGCTGGATGAACTCAGCAGGTCAGGCAGCACCTGTTGAAAAGAGCAGTCAACGTTTTGGGCAGAAACGTTGACAGACTGCTCCTTTCAACAGATGCTGCCCGACCTGCTGAGTTAATCCAACTTGTTTGTACATGTTACAATGAAACTCTGTTTGGCTTCCTCTCTCAGGCAATTAAATAAAGCGGTAGATAAAAACAAGACAGTAATAGAAAAACAGTATTAAATAGATAAGTATCAGAAAATAAGTTGCAGCAGCACCAGAATATCACAGTAATGCACAAAGTGCCGTTAGTGCAAGTATCTGAGTCCTTGTGTGTGCTCACAGTTGCAGTCATTGTTCTCTGGGAGTGGTGTGATGGAGGCCACAGCTCTGGGGTAGAAGATGCTCCTCAGTCTATTTGTTCTTGCTTTTACTGTCCTGAACCTTTTGCTGAATGGCAGTGGGTCAAACAGGGAGTGGCCACGGTGTGTGGTGTCTCTGGTTATGTTGATTGCTATCCTCCTGAATAGATGGTGTCTAGTCCTGGGAGCTCCATCCTGACAATTCACTGGGCCGCCTTCACCACGCGATGCAGGTCTTGTCGCTCAGCGGCTGTGCAGCTGGCGTACCACACTGTGGTGCTGTTGTTCAGGATGGTTTCAACTGTGCTTCTGTAGAAGTTAAGCAACAGCTTTTGTGGGAGTTTGGTCTGTTTCAGCTTTCTGAGGAAGAAGAGTCTTTGTTGTGCCTTTTTTACAAGCAGCAAGATGTTGGTGGTCCATGTCAGCTATTTTGACAACATAACTCCAAGGAACTTTAGGTCTTCCACACTTTCCACTACCTCTCCATTATATGGTGGGGGGGGGTGTACTCTGTCCTTTGATCTCCTGAAGTCAACGATCATCTCTTTTGTTTTAGAAGTGTTAAGGACCAGGTCGTTGTCCTTACACCACTCCGTCAGATGATCCACCTCGAGCCTGTAGGCTGTTTCATCCTCGTCCGAGATCAGGCAATGTGGTATTGTCGGCAAATTTAATTATGGAGTTGGAGGTGTAGATGAGTGTGCAGTTGTGTGTGAAGAGTGTGTAGAGCATAGGGCTCAGCACACAGCCCTGCGGGATGCCTGTTTTTAAGATGAGGGTGGTGGAGGTGTGCTTACCAACTCTGACTTGCTGTGATTGGTCTGTGAGAAAGTCCATGACCCATGAGCACAGGGAGGAACCAAGGCCAAGAGTGTTCAGTTTGCTGACCAGTTTATGGGGGATGACTGTGTTAAATGCAGAACTGAAATCCACAAATAACATCCACACCTAAGTGTTTGGTTCCTCTAAGTGAGTCAGAACAATATGGAGGGCTGTTGTGATTACATCCTCTGTAGAACAGTTTGCCCGGTAGGCAAACTGGTGTTTGTCCAGATCAGGTGGAAAACAAGAAACAAAGAAGTAATGGATTAAATGCAAGACATAAATCACAAAGTCTGGGTTGTACTCATCTTCTTTAACACTTCCTATGGAACTGCTAAAACATAAACCGGACAGTTAATTCTGAGAAGTAGCACTTATCGGAGAACAACTGATAAGGAAAAAGCAACTGGGTGGGACCCAACAATTTCACAGAGTGTCTTAAAGTCCACACACACACACACACACACACACACACACACACACACACACACACACACACACACACACACACACACACACACACACACACACACACACACACACACACACACACACACACACACACACACACACACAACAATGGGATGTCAATATATTAACCATCCCCGGATTGCCATTGCTGGTGATCGTCAGCAGGGAAACCTGAATGGAATGCGAGGAGTCTGGCAGATGACAAAAAGAACCCTTATCTGTAGAGGACTTGAAGAAAGACCCTTCCCCCTCAACAATCTCCCTTTTTTGCTTTTCCATACAGAACTTCCTCCACTTCGCATAGAGTGTGGGGGTAGGAACCCCATTTAGCTGCTCCTCCGGGACCCAGCTTTAAGCTTTACGGAATATGCAGGATCTCCCACTTCCCCTCTGCTCATCCAACTTGGCTACGTGCACCCTCTTCTACAGACTCTAATCCTTGTAACGATTGAATCTCTGTACTTACAGGATGACCAACAAGCCGGTGCAGTTAAAGACAGCCTTACCCCTCTAATTGGAAAAACTGACTCCATAACCATGTTCCTCACCGTTCCAGAGGTTAATCCAATGACCTCCAGTGGGAAATCACTATCACAGTGTATTTCTGTGATAGGAGCCCACTGGTGTAGAACTTTAGAACCCTCCTCTACTGTGCTCCATTCTGCTTGGGGTTTTAAATTCCATTCAGTAAGAATGGGATACCTCAGTTTAACTGCTGTCATTTCCCAAATCCAGAGTGATGTATTAAACTCAGGAGAAGCAAGCAGTGATCTCAGGATGTTATTGATCGCGTGTTGGGACAACAGTCTCCCTAAGGCACCCATCTCTCAATTAGATAGGATCACTCTAGTACTCCCCCCCCCAACTCACCCCATTACCTCAACAATTTGTACCTATCTCTAAACTCGCCAATTCCTTAGCAGAGTATTGTCTCAGCTCTGTTGTCTCAAAGGTGTCCTTTACACCACCCCCACACATTCCTGAGCCTCCTCCCCCTCCCCCTCCTGAGAGGAAGAAGCTGCAGATCGATGACCCCCACCCCCACGGCGGGTGTTGGAACTCGTAATTACTGGCCTGGCCTGTACTGTTTATGGACACAAAAGGGAGAGGGCGATCATTTCGAGGATTAAACAGAGGGATCCACTCTACTCTCTCTCCCCCTCATTTTCATCATCCATCCAGACACCTCATCTCCCAGTCCCACAGTAGGATCATCGCCCCATCTCAACATGGCTCAAGCCTTAACGGGATCAGGTTCCCAACTGGCCCATCAGGTTCCCTTGAAATTCTATTCTTTCATTAGCCAACAGGCTATCTGTAGATTCATATCTTCTAACTTCACAGCCCACTGTGAGCCATCAATAGTGACTCACTCTGAATAATACAATCCTGACTGACATCTTCCAATTCGTTCTTTAGACTCGCCATTGTTTTATACTGATGTCTTACTGTTGCTGCAAAAAGACAAAAAGCATCCCGCCAGCTCTCTTTCCTCCTGGGAAAACCCAATGTCAAGTATAGAAACAATGTGACGTCCCATTCCCACCCCAGTGAAGTCATCCCATCACCCATCAGCAGGTGAGTGAGACTTCCAAAGCCTGCACTATTATTTGTACACCCTGGTCTCTGCATCTTTCAAAGGGAGAGTCATCTCTTTTAAATAACCTCTTAAGGAAATGTATTTCTGCTCAAAAAGCCATACCCTGCTTGCAGTGCCAGGTCTAATATTACATCAGGGATATGAGCCCAGCAAGTAAGACAGAAAATACACTGACTTCGAATAGGTATATTAATTGTTTAATTACAAATAATAAAAATTCAACCAAACGTTCATGTTCCCCAAGTTACAGATATTACAAAGCTGAATACTCAACAAATGTACATGAATTCAACAAACATACTTAGTTAAAAGTACGTGCAAAGCATACCTTCCCAATCGTCATGTGCACCCTTGCCTTAGTCAAAGGAGGAAGAGAGAAAGCCTCTTCCATGTGTAACTTTATATACCCAAGGTATTTGAAATTGGACCCCAGGCAGTTATCCAATGGGAAAAGGCGATGCAGTTTCTAAATTAACTGATCACAATGGAAGCAACTTTCGACAATCAGAATAAGGCAAACCTCCATAAGACAATGATTTAACAGAACTAATTCCCTGTTACACAGTGGAGATCTTGAACTGTACTCGCTGCCGATATCATCTCACTAGGATTTCCAATAAGTAGGGTAGAGATACTAACTACTAATTCCACTTTTAACAGTTTATACCTTTACTTCGTTTCTATAGTTTGCTGCATTTCTATTGCTTGTCTATGCCTGCATCAGCCACACCTTGTACTCATATAGCTATTTTTTCCAGTTCTTTCTTTTTTGAGTTCAGTAAACCTCATTCACACCCCTCCACAGGTGGAGCTTTCTAACATTGCATCTTTGGGTTTAACTAACCTAGGTTACATTAACTTCAAAGATGACCTGAAGAACTGCCTTGTATGACTGTATTGTAGTGTACAGAGAGGAAGATTGTACCTTGGATGCATGTTTTAATCACCTGAGTTTGTCACAAAGGCGAGAAAGATGCTTCTTAAGAACAGTCATCATGTCAATGTGTGGAGGTTATTCTGACAACCTAATCAGCCTAACCTACACAGAATCAACTGTCTGCTGGGTGCAGAGCCTCCAGAGCCTCACTGTCTGCTGGGTGCATTGTGAGTCTAGATGTATGGCAACATGGTTGGAATTAAATGTGAAGCAGCAGCTGTGAAGGTTCAATAAATACACTTGAATTGCTGTTAGCTTTCTCTCCAACATTCACATTTTTGATTTGACAGCCAAGAAGAAACAGGAAGTGAATATTTCACAAGACACACAACACCATTGATGGAGAGTGACTTCTATCCTGACTGAAATGTTGTCGTTGCATTGTAAAAACATTGTAAACTGCCTCTACTGTAGATGAATGGCAGGGGAATAGCAGGGAGCTCTGGGAGAAAGGTTTCATGAAGATAGTGTGGAGTGTGTCTGATGGGAACATATGCACAAATTATATAATCTCGATGTGCTGGATGGTCCTCTTCTGTCCACTAAGAACGCTTGAAATAAAAAAAAATGAATACTGATTTGAAATTTATTGTTCCCTATTGTTCACAATCATTCACTCAACTTCACTTGCTCCATCAGTGAACTGGTCCCACAACCTATGGACTCACATTCAAGGACTATTCAGCTCATGTCTCGATATTTACTGCTTCTTTTTCTTTTGTATTTGCACAGTTTGTTGTATTTTCTACACTGGTTGTCCAACCAGTTGGGTCCAGTCTTTCATTGATTCTATTATGGTTATTGGATTTACTGAGTAGGCCCACAAGAAAATTAATCTCAGGTTTGTGAATGGTGACGGATAATTTCTTGGATAATGAATTTACTTTTGAACTTTGTTCTTTGAGTATCAGTGGCATGGATAATATGCAAGATGAAAATGGCAGGACAGTACAATGTAATACGGACAAAGAAGCATTGTCTGAGATTCTGTGGGGAAGAAACTTTTGTGTGTTGAACAACCCTGTACTGTGTGCTCTACAGAAACTTGGGGTTATCCTGTTCTTGCTGGTTTTGATGCTGCTGTCATAGGAACATTAGAAATAGGAGCAGGAGTTGTCCATTGGATGCTCCAGCCTGCTCCTCTGTTCATTAGGAATTGCAACTTCACTGCCATTTTCCAGCACTACCCTGTATCTCTGGACTCCATGTCCAAATGTCTATCAATCTGTGATTAGAACAAACACAATAACTGAGCTTCTGCAGCCCAATGATCTACCAACCCGGAAAGCTCCTCTCATCTATATCTCAGCTGGCCTATCCCATGTTCCGTATTCTTTCCCGACATCTACCCTGCCATTTTCTCCACTGTTTTTGTTTTGTTTTCCTGTTCTTCTAAACTTGAAAGTACAGTCACACTCGACTCAGTTTCTCCTCTTAGAAGAACCCAGTAACACAGTATCTTCCCTGTGCTTTGCCTATGGTAAGTAAGTACTTTCTTTTTGACAAGAAGCCAAAACTACAACAGAGGACAGGTCCAGGTCTCATATAACTGAAGTTTTGCTTCCTTACTCCTGCATTGAAACATTCATTAATCAAGGATAACCAGTCATTTGTCCCTACATGCTGGTCTGAATCGGCTTGTGTACCATTTTGCCAAACTCCCACACTGGCCAAACACTGACCACCAGGTTCAGGAACTGTTATTATCCTTCATCCATCAGACTCTTGAACCAGCGAGCATTACCTGACTCACCTCAACCTTGAATGCATTTCACAACCTATGTAGTCACTTTCAAGGGCTTTGTATTATTTGTTTATTTACTTAGTAATACACAAAATGCTGGAAGAACTCAGCAGGTCAGGCAGGATCAATGGAAAGAAATGAAGAGTCAATATTTCAAGCTAAGAGCTTTCATCAGGACTTGAAAGGAAGGGGGAAGAAGCTAGGATAAGAAGGTGGGGGAGGGGAAGGAGTAGAAGAAAGCTGAGGGGGAATGTATGTAGCTGGATGGGGAGGGGATATGAATTGAGAAGCTGGGAGACGCTGTGGTAGCGCGTATGGGTGAATACATGGTCAGAGAGTGTGAGAGCAGCAGAGATTACGGGGGGAGGGGAAGCAATGTGAGGGGCTTTCATTGAACTCCCGCCTGTTTTGTTTTGTAACTTCAAAACAATAAACTAATTCAAAGGAAGATGCAGGGAGTCTGAAATATGTGTTTATTCACTTTATGCGAGGCAAAAACGTGTCATGTGGTACTGTGGCGATGTATGCAATTAACACATTTTTACATATAAACCATAATTAATTATTTAAGTGAAAAAGAATGCTTAATCAAACAATATAGGTACAAGATTACTCAAATATTAGTGACATATCAGAGACACAACACCATCAAGTAACTGGTTGAAGAGTCTGAGATCAACAGAGATCACAGAGGGTCTCACTGAGCTCCCATCGAGGAGAAGATTTAAATTTCTTCAGGGTACGGTTGCCTCGAAGAGTGTGGACAGATCACAGTTCAGGTACAGCTTCACCTTGGTGTAGATGCTGTACTTGGTTGATCTCCATATGTTTCTCGTTGCTCTGAAGGCGCTTCCAGCTTTGCTGAGTCTGCACCACATGTCATTCTTGGTCCCACCGTCCTGCCGAATGATGCTGTTCAGGTAGGTGAATCTGCCGGTGCTGGATAAGTCCAAGCCATATCATATGCCTTGATGGGGGGAGGAGACTTTACATTAAGGGTCATAGTCTCACTCTTTCTCTGGCTGACTCTGAATCCAACCTGTCCACCAAAGGGACACAAGTGGTGAGTTTTCTCTTGCCATATGCTGGTATGTATGTGATAGTAATGTAAGGTCATCTGCACAGTCAAGATCTTCTAAAGTTGAGAATATTTGTTCACCTAATGCTTCTCTGCTTATTTTTCATTGTTTGCCTCATAACTCAGTCAATCACCAGGGTAAATAATATCGCCAACATCACAGAGTCTTGCCTGACTCCCGTCTTGACTTCAAAGCTCAAATTGTAGTCCGGACTGTGCAGATGAAATTAGCATACAAACTCTGGATAAGTGAACAATTTTGGAAGGGATTCCATATGATCTGAGAGTTTGCCAGAGGCTCTCCCTGTGAATGCTATCAAAAGGCTTTTCAAAGTCCACAAATTTCACATACAGTTATCACTACCACTCTGTAAACTGTTCTATGATGTTACACAGCATGGAGTTCTGATCAACACAGCCTCTGTTCCTCCTGAAGGCAGTTTTCTCTTTCCTCAAGCACACATCGACAATATCTGCAACTCATTGGACAATCACTTTGGTGAGAATCACGTAGAACTCCTTTCTTGGGGATCCTAACGATAACTCCCTTTGTCCAGTTCTTGGGTGCTTGCTCCCATTCCCCGATTATAGTAATTGCTGCAACTTTTGGTTCAGTTTTGAACAGCTCAGCATTCAAATTCTCATAAAGCTGGAACTTTGCTGATCTTTAATGATTTAATCGCAGCAACAATTTCTTTCTTGGGTGGATCTGTATTGATGTTGAGGTCCTCTACTACCTTTCAAAATCCTTCATTTGATGGTCATCTATTTGATGGTCATCTATTCAATAATTCTCTGAAAGACTCTTTCTCAGTTGTCAAAAGCAGATCGTTCTTATCTCTTAAGGGACCACTGGACCTAGCCTGGAACTTTCCGCAGACCAATTTTGCATATATTTCCCTGATAACCTGAATTGGCTGCTGTTTTGGCCTTCTCTGCTAGGTTTTCAATGTAGACTCTCTTATCCTTTCTTACACATCTCTTCACTTCCTTGATAGAATCAGTGAATGCCTGTTGAAGTTCCACCTTAATGCCTGTTGACTTTGCATCTAATAATTTCTTCTTAATTTTCCTCCTTTCTTCTAAGGCTGTCTGTGTTCCCTGCTGTATCCATTCTGTGTTCTTCTTTGCGGCTCTGTATCCCAGACAAGCCTCGCGGTTCTCCTTCAAGAACAAGGCAATCCGTATCCACATTGTGTCAGTCTTGTCTACTGACACATCCTCGTCAAGGTCTTGCAAAGTCTGGAGTCTGTTCTTAAGCTGATTGGTGAAGATGATCTGACACTGGTGTCCTTGAGCTCTTCAACATCAAAACATCTTCGTACGTGTGTTTTAGTCCCAGTGCTTCTCAGTGTGAGTGCTACAACAAGGTGGTGATCACTTCCTGTATCTACTTCTCCTTTCAGCTTTACATTTTGTAAGGATCGTCTCCAAGTACCACTGATCATGAAATGGTCAATCTGATTCTTGTCATGTCCATGGGATGAGCACTATGTCAGTTTGTAAATTTCAGTGTGAAGCGAGGATCCCTCCTATGACCAGATGGTTCATGGCACAAAATTCCACCAGTCTTTCACCATTGTTATTCATCGTTCCACATCCATGCGTGCCCATGACCCTAGAGAAGTGTGAGTTGTTATTTCCCACTTTAGCGTTTAGATCTCCCTTGACGATGATTATGTCAGGATGTGGCGTTAACTCTACCTCCAACTGCAGCTGTTTGTAGAAGATATCCTTTTCTTCAGTGCCACTATTGTTAGTTGGAGCATAGCACTGGATCACAGTCATGTCCACTTGCTTCACTTTTATGCTGACTCTCATCAGCCTACTGTTGATTGGTTTCCACTCCAGCAAGCACTTCTCAATGCCTTTCTTCAAAATGACAGCCACACCATCATGATGCTGCCCATTTTCCCTTCCTGAGTCTAAAACTCTTTCACCAGTTGCTGCCTTTATCTGTCAGACCCTGTCCATGTCCTTTCACTGACACCCAGTATATGCAGGTTGTAACAACACATTTCTGCAGTTATTTGTGCTGGCTTTCCAGTGTTGTCCATGGTTCGTACATTCCAAAAAAAAATTTGGCTTTTGCTCAGGGCTTCCTTCATCGTGCCAGTAGCTTCCTCTTGGTTTTCACTACTGTCAGTCATGCAAATCCCGGGTGGAGACTCAGGAATACAGTTGCACACAGATATAGAAGGATTCTTCATTGCTGTTTTTGTAACAATTGCTTTTGACCAGTAAGGGTTGTTAGTCCTGGGTTGAACTCATGAACCTGGAGGTCCGGTGGACCACTCTTAGTCTGACCTCTACCTTTTTAACTGTTTGGCATGGGTGACCCTTCTAAGAGTCAAAGCACAGAGCCCTGACTCCAGTCAACATAGCTCTCCAGGTCATTGAAGCATGTAAGCCTCCAAGCCCTAAGACTAGGTTGTTGTCCTCTTGGAGGCAACAGTGGAAAGGGTGAGCATTTTCAAGTTCCCGTGTGTCAACATTTCTGAAAATCTATCCAGGGCCCAACATATTGATGCAATAAAGAAGAAGGCATGGGAGTAGCTATATATAATAACAAGTTTAAGGAGATTTGGTTTGTCACTCAAAGCCTCTAGCAAATTTCTACTGATGTACTGTGGAGAGAATTGTAATTAGTTGCATTACTGTCCGGCACTGAGGGGCCACTGCACAGGATCAGAGAAAGCCACAGAGCCAGCTCCATCATGGACACTAGCCTCCCCAACAATGAGGCCATCTTCAAAAGGTGATCCCTCAAAAATACAGCATCTATCATTAAGGACCCAAAAAATGCTTTCCTCCTTGGGCAACTGTAGCAGGCAGGAACACAGTACACAACATTCAGTTCCATTGCCATTGATGGGGTAGACCTCCAGTATTTGATGTTCTTCAGTTCCAGCAGGGTCTTAAGACCATAAAAAAGGCATAAAGGGCAAATAACTAAACTTTTGTTTGAACCTGGAATGCTCACTGTGACCGAGCGTGCCGCCAAATGGGGCAAATGTTTGTCTTGGATGATCTCCTTGTGATTGCAAGACCCTGTTGGACATTGATGATGTAGATTACTGCAAATCTAGATCTTCTTCCACTGTAAATCTAGTTCACAGGCTCATTGGCGCGACTGACTGCGGAGCAGCTGTTTCTCCAGGCCCTTATGCCGGGCCAGTCACCCGGGAAAGGCGATTCTGGAGGCTGGGCGCCATGCTAGGTGCCTAGGCTAGTTTGTTCCCATCATTGCTGCCTCCCTCCAGTGTTCAGTTGGTGGAAGATAAACTGGACCGCGTAGGCCTGCAGCTGCACAAACACGTACTGGGGAACTGCTGTGTGCTTGTTCTTGCAGAAACATGTCTCCAGAAGAACATCCAAGCATCATCAATCTACAGGCCATGATACTCAGGGAGCTGGGCTGTGTTTTTTTGTGACTGTATGCTTTACTGTTATCGTAATTATATGTGCTACACGTGACTTGTGCTGTGTGTGTGTCTGTTAGTAACATGTTTTGCATTTTGGCCTGGGAGAAACACTGCTTCATTTGGCTGTATTCATGTGCACGGTTCAATGACGATTAATCTGGAACTTGAACTTAGTATTACCATCAGGGAGGAGGCCATTGAGCCCGAAGACACACACTCAGCATTTTAGAAACAGCTTCTTTCTTTCAGCCATCAGATTTCTGAATAGCCTGTGAACCCATAAAATCTACGTCACAATTTTTGCTCTCTTTTTGCACTACTGATTCACTTTTATATAGATTTCTTATTATAATTTATAGCATATTTTATGAATTGCACAGTACAGCTGCCACAGAACAACAAATTTTATAACATACGTCAGTGATAATCAACCTGCTTCTGTTTTCACCAAAATGAAAATAAATTAACTTTTTTTTATTACAGAGACTAGCACAGACCACGGAAATGATACTGACCCATTTACATCTGAATGTCAGTCTAAACCTTCCAGACATTACCAATCACATTCTCATCTCTGATGTTGTTGGCTTTATTTGCATAAGCAGCACCATTTGACTATCGATGATGAAAGTGGACAACTTTGTCTTGAAATTAAATTTATTTAATTATTTTATACCAAAACCTTAAAAATGATCATTATTTTAATATCAGAATGAGAATCAGGTTTATTATCACTAACATATACATGAAATTTCTGTCTACCGTACAGAGCCAGACATGAAAGTTACAAATATGCACTCGGTGGCCACTTTATTAGGTACACCCGTGCACCTGCTCATTAATGCAAATATCTAATCAGTCAATCATGTGGCAGCAACTCAATGCATAAAAAGCAGGTAGACATGGTCAAGAGGGGAAAGAAATATAATCTAAGTCACTTTGACGTGGGAATGATTATTGGTGCTAGAGGAGGTGCTTTCAGTATCTCAGAAACTGCTGATCTTCTTGTATTTTCACACACAGCAATCTCTAGAGTTTACAGAGAATGGTACAATAAAGAAAAAACACTTTGTTAATGAGAGAGGTCAGAGAAGAATGGCCAGGCTGGTTCAAGCTGACAGGAATGTGACAGTAATTCAAATAACCACATGTTAAAATGCTGGTATGCAGAATAACATCTTTGAATGCTCAACACGTTGAACCTTGAAGTGGACGGGCTACAGCAGCTGAAGTCCTAAAACATACGGTCTGTGGCCATGTTATTAGGTACAGGAGATACAGGAGTGTGTGTATATAAATTATGCACAAGAGGAATAGTGAGGAAATGTGAATGAATCTTTCAGAAATCTAACAGTGGAAGGGAAATAGCTGTCCTAAATTGTTGATTGTGTGTCTTCAGGCTCCTCTAACCTGCAGCAATGGCAGTAACGAGAAGAGGACATGTCCCCGATGGTGAAGGCCCTTAATGATTAATGTCACCTTCTTAAGACACTATTTTTTGAGCATTCCCTCGATGGTGGGGAGGGTTCTGCCCATGATGGAGCTGACTGAGCCTACAACACTCTGTACCCTGTTGCAATCACGTGCGCTGGAACATCCATATCAGGCAGTGGTACAAACAGTAGGAATGTTCCCCACTGTTCATATGTAGAAATGAGCAAGTCTTTGGTGATATACCAAATCTCCTCACAATCCTAATGAGGTATAGTCACCTTCATGATCACATCAACGTGTTGGACCCAGGATAGATCCTTGATAGGAACTTGAAGCTGCTCAACCTTTCTACAGATGGCCCCTCAATGATGGTTCCAAGACCTTGGCCTTAAAACCGCCTTGTTCCTTCCTTGCAGACCCCAGTCGGTTCAGATCAGCAACAACATCTCCTCCATGATCTCGATTAGCACAGTAGCACCACAAAGCTGTATGCATAGACCCCTGCTCTACTTGCTACACACTTTTGACTGAGTGGCTAAGCACAGCTCCAGTACCATATTCTAGTTTGCAGATGACATCACTGTTGTAGGCCAAGTCAAAGATGGTGATGAATCAGCATACAGGAAGGAGATTGAAAATCTAGCTGAGTGGTGCCACAGCGACAATCTCTTACTCAATATCAGCAAGACCAAGGAGATGATTATTGACTTCAGGAGGAGAAATCCATGAGCGAGTCCTCATCAGAGGATCAGAGAGTTTGGCTACTTTACATTCCTTTGTGTAAATATTTTGGAGGACCTGTTTTCGACCCAATACGTAAGTGCAAATGTGAAAAAGCACAACAGTGCTTCTATTTCCTTAGGAGTTTGTGGAAATTTGGCATGACATCTAATATTTTACTAAACTTCCACAGATGTGTAGTGGAGAGCATATTGACTGGTATGGCGATGACAAAGCCATTGAATGGAAAATCCTACAAAAAGTAATGGATACGACCTAATCCATCACAATTAATGCCCTCCCGACCACTGAGTGCATCTACATGAAGCGCTGTCACAGGAAAGCAACATCCACCATCAGGGAGCCTCACCACCTGGGAGATGCTCTCTTCTCACAGCTACCATCAGGAAGGAGGTACAGGAGCCTGGGGACTCGCACCACCAGGTTCAGGAACAGTTATTACCCCTCAACCATCAGTCTCTTGAACCAAAGAGGATAACCTCACTCTATTTCACTTGCCCCATCATTGAAATGTTCCCCCAAACAATGGACTCACTTTCAAGGAATCTTCATCTCAGGTCTTTGATATTTATTGCTTATTTATGTATTATTATTAATTCTTCCTTTTCATAGTTGCTCAGTTTGTTGTCGCCTGATCTCTGGTTGAACGCCCAAGTTGGGCAGTCTTTCATTGATTCTGTTATGGTTATTATTCTATAGATTTATTGTTATGCCGACAGGAAAATGAATCGCATGGTTGCATACTTTGAACTTTGAGGACTGTTATGTGTTCTCCAGACTTCCCTTTCCTAATGTCTACAATCAATTCTATTGCGAAAGAGTGGGTTTGAAATGGTTGCAGTTAAAATGAAAGTAAGTATTTAATAAAGTTCCTTTCACACATCACCAGAACATCCCAAAGCACTGAACATCCCAGATGGACCTGCTTCAGCAAAAACCAATTTGCTAATGATCAGATGTAGATTGTATTGTAGATTCTTAATGGATTCTTATTGAAGGCTAACTTACAGCCGTAAACTGACATCATTTCTTATTTTTCAAAACATAGCCTTAGAAAACTTTATACCCAACTCAGAGAGGTTTGAATTGAAATACACTGACAGACTCCAAAAAAATTCACAGAATAGATACATTCCAAAAGGAAAGAAAAATTCCACATGTAAGTAAACTAGAGGTCATAAGGTTATGGAGAGAGGAGGACGATGTAAAGGTATCAAGAAAAGCATGTTTTTCACACACTCTCTGGTGCTTGCATGGAATGACCTGCCAGAGAACAAGTTGGGACAAAGGTCCTTTTCTCATGTCATATACCTCAATTGATCTATAAGTAATATGAAAAATTATGGTAGGTGACCTTGCAGATATTTCCAAACAGAGACGAGGATTAACCAAGTGAGCATGGTTTTGTGGAAAAGAATGTTGGGGAATTCATAATGGGAAACAAGGGATGGCAATTAATTAAACAAATATTTTGCTTAAATCTTCACTGCGTAGGATACAAATAACATCTTTATTTGTGAGAGAGTGAAATCTTGCAGAGCTGGAGCCATCTCATTGGGAGTGAGTGATTGCTTGAGCCAATAAAAAAAAGCAGCTGTAGGCAGCGAGGCCATTGTGGGAGTGGAACTATGTTAGAGTGGTCCAGCTTTGACACAACAGGCTTGGGCAAGAACTTACTTGGACAAACACAGACGCAGGTTCTAAGTCATTTACAAGTAGTTTTTTTAACTACTAGTACATAGTTAGTGTGTTGAGAATGAGTCCAGAGTTCATAGTATGTTCTTTGTGTGAGATGTGGGAACTTTGGGAGACCTTCAGTATCCCTGATAACTACATCTGCATGAAGTGCACTGAGCAGCAGCTCCTTAGAGTCCATGTTAAAGAGCTGAAACTGCAGCTTGATGGCCTTCGGCTCATGCAGAAAATTGAGGAGGTGATAGATAGATTCTTGGATCATTGGTCTCTCTTTCAGGGAAGATGGGATCTGTACAGAAGGGACAGTCTGCACCTGAACTGAACGGGGACTTATATCCTAGTGGGAAGGTCTGCTAGTGTTGCATGGTGGGGAATGCAGTTTAAACTAGAGTTGCAGTGGGATAGGAAACCAGAGCACCAGAACAGATAGTGCCATGGTTGTGGAGAAAGATGTTGTTAAGTCTACAGAAAAGGCTAGGAATCAAAAGATTGATCACACTGAGACTAATGTTCTGAGATGCATATATTTCAATACAAGGAGTACTGTGGGAAAGGCGAAGAACTTAAGGTGTGGATCAGCAAATGGAATTATGATGTTGTAGCCATTAGTTTGCAGGAGGGGCAGGACGAGCAACTCAGTGTTCCGGAATTCCATTGTTTTCGTCAATGTAGAATGAAAGGGATTAAAGGGGAAAAGATAAGATTACTACTCAGGGAAAATGTCATGGTAGTACTCAGTCAGGACAGACAGGAGAACTCATCCAGTGAGTCATTATGGGTAAAACTGAGGAATAAGAAAGGTATAACAACGTTAATGGGATTATATTATAGAACACCCAGCAGTCTGCCGGATTTAGTGAAGCGAATTTGTAGAGATCGCACACTGTTGCAAAAGATATAAGGTTGTGTTAATAGGTGATATTAACTTTTCACACATTGACTAGGACTCCTTTACAGTGAAAGGGCTGGATGGGAGGCATATACCAAATGTGTTTAGGCAAGTTTACTTAATCAGAACACAGAAGTCCCAAGCAGAGAGAGTGTGGTATTGGATCTCCTAATAGGGAATGAGACAGCGCAGGTGACAGAATTTTGTGTAGGGGAACTTTTGGTGTATTGTGAAATTAATGCCATTAGCGTCAAGGTAATTATGGAAAAGGATAGTTATGGTCCTCGGGTTGAGTTTCTAAATTGGAGAAAGGCCAATTTTGATGGTATCAGAAAGGATCTGGCAAGTGTGGATCAGAACAGGTTACTTTCTAGCGAAGCTGTACTTCGTAGGTGGGAGGCCTTCAAACGTAAAATTTGAGAGCACAGAATGTGTACATTTATGTCAGAATAAAAGGGAGAATAACAGGTTCATGTGGGAGAAGCAACACCTCATATTGCATCTAGGAAGCCTCCAACCTGATGGTATGAACATCGATTTCTCTAAAATCCCATAAATATTTCCCCTTCCCCTTTCCTCTCCTGACCTGCTGAGTTCCTCTGGCATTTTGTGTGTGTTGTGTAGATTTAGGGGACCTTGGTTTTCAAGAAATATTGAGCATCTTCTTCAGAAAAGGAAGGAGGTACACAGCAGGTACAGGCAGACAAGAACAATGGAGGTACCTGAGGAGTATAAAAATGCAAGGGAACCGTGATAAAGGAACCAGGAGGGCTAAGAGAAGCCATGAGGTTGCTTTAGCAGACAGGATGAAGGAGAATCCTATGGGCTTCTACAGATATATTAAGAGCAAAGGGATGACAAGGGAGAAAATTGTTCCTCTGTAAGATCAGAGTGGTAATCCTTCCAGCACTCTGTGTTGATTTTTAAGGCTTTCATGTTGTGCTTGCAGAAGTCCTTGAAGCGGAGCTGGGGTCTACCAATGTTCCTCTTGCCTGGTGCTAGTTCTCCGTAGAGGATGTCCTTTGGCAGTCTACCATCCATCATACGACGGACGTGGCCCAGCCAGTGCCACCTGCGTTGTATTAAAAGTGTGAACATTGTGGGAAGTCCAGCGCAGGAGGGGACCTCAGAGTTTGGGGCTTTGTCTCTCCAGGTGATGCCGAGGATGTGGCGAAGGCTGCACAGGTGAAAACCATTGAGTTTCCTCTCCTGTTTGGAGTAGATGGTCCAAGTCTCACTACCATACAGGAGGGTGCTGATAATGCATGCATTGTACAAGGCAGTCTTGGTCTTTGTAGCAAGTTTTGGATTCTCCCAGCCCGCGAGGAGAGTCAAGCAAGGATCGATGTTGCTTTGCCGATACGCCTATTGATTTCAGCATCGAGGGAGAGAGTGTCGCTAATGGTCGACCCCAAGTATGTGAACTCATGAACCACTTCTAGATCGTAGTTGTCGATGGTAGTGATTGGTGTCTCCACTATGTTCTGGCCAAGGACATTCGTTTTCTTTTGGCTGATGGTAAACCAGAAGTCTTTGCATGCCTTAGAGAAGCCATCCATGAGAGCGTGTAGTTGCTGTTTGGTGTGTGAGGTTATAGCAGTGTCTTCGGCAAAGAGCATGTCACATATTAAGATCTTTTGCACCTTTGTTCTTGCTCTCAGGCACGCAGGGTTGAACAGCCGCCCATCAGACCTGGTGTGCATGTAGATGCCTTCTGTCGACGTCCCAAATGCATGCTTCAATAGCATAGAGAAGAAGATGCCGAATAATGTTGGGCCAACACGCACTGTTGTTTGACTCCACTACGAATCGCAAAGGGTTCTGATGAGTTGCCATCCTACCGAACAGTTGCCCTCATGTCATCATGGAATGACTTGATGATACTTTGGAGTTTCGGGGGATAGCCGATCTTGAGGAGAATCTGAAAGAGCCCATCCCTGCTGACAAGGTTGAATGCCTTGGACAAGTCAATGAAAGCAACACAGAGGAGTTTCTGTTGTGTCCTGCACTTGTTCTAGAGCTGACGGCATGAGGAAATCATGTCAACAGTTGACCTCCTTGCACGGAAACCACATTGAGAGTCAGGGTAGATTCGTTCTGCCAGACTTTGTAGACAGGCCAGAGCAACACAAGCAAAGACTTTGGTGACAATACTCAGGAGGGAGATACCCCTGTAGTTGTTGCATTCGCTCCTATCACCCTTGTTCTTGTACAAAAGTGAGTCCTGGCGAAGGGTCTCGGCCCAAAACGTCGACAGCGCTTCTCCCTATAGATGCTGCCTGGCCTGCTGCATTCCACCAGCATTTTGTGTGTGTTGACAATTTTGGAGTCGCGCATATCCTGTGGTACAGATCCTTCCTTCCAGCACTGACAGAGAACCTTGTGTAAAGGTTGGAGGAGTGAGCTCTTGCAGTGTTGATCAGGTCTGGAGGAATCCCATCATTGCCAGGAGCTTTCCCTGGGGCCAGACTGTCAATTGCTTTGCTGAGGTCCTCAATGGTTGGTACGGACTCGAGTTCATCCTTGACTGGTAGACAATCGATGGCATCAATGGCTGAGCTAACAACAACATTTTCCCTCGAGTAGAGCTCAGAGTAGTGTTCTACCCAGCCTTCCATCTGCTTGCTTTTATTGATGATTATTTCACCGCTGGATGACCTCAGGGGTGCTGTCTTGCTCTGCAATGGGCCAAGGGCCTTTTTGATACCATCATACTTCAATCTGATGTTGCCTGTCACAGCTGCTGTCTGAATGTCCTCACTGAGCTGGAGTCAGTACTCATTTTCACTCTGCCTTGCAGTCCGTTGCACTTTGCTTCTAGCAGCTCGAAGAGCATGGAGTGTTTGGTCGCATGGTGAGCACTTGTACTCTGTGAGAGCTGCACACTTGGCTTCAATGACAGGAGTCATAATGTTGGACTTTGCCTCAAACCAGTCACTGCTCTTTCTTCCAAAGATAGAGAGAGTTGATTCGTGGATGGTGTCGTGAAGATATGACCATTGTTCAGACCTTGTACTGTGTCTTCATCTGAAAGTAGAAGTCATTTACACACAGGCTGTGATAGGAGCAGAACTCCAGGAGACGTTGTCCATTGTCATTTATTTTGCCAATTCCAAAGTGGCCAAGACAAGACGGCCAGGAATCGCCATTGGCTCCTACTCTGACGAAGGGTCTCTGCTCAAAACATCGACAGTGCTTCTTCCTATAGATGCTGCCTAGCCTACTGTGTTCCACCAGCATTTTGTGTGCGTTGTTTGAATTTCCAGCATCTGCAGATTTCCTCGTGTCGGCTCCTACTCTGGCGTTGAAGTCACTAAGGAGTACGAGCTGCTCATCACTGGGAATATTCCTGACAACAGCTTCTAATTTGTCATAGAACATGTCTTTTTCCTCAGAGGTGGAGTTCAGAAGTAGGGGCATACACACTGACGAGAGATACTGAGCCATGACTGGTGTGTAGGCAGAGAGTCATAAGTAGTTCTGATCCACTTTCTGGTGGCTCTACCATTTGCAACAAGGAGCTCTTAACGGCAAAACCCACTCCATGCTCGCGGAGCTCGTCTTGGTTCTTTCCCTGCCAGAAAAATGTGTAGTCCCTTTCCTTCAGTGTACCTGAATCTGCCAAACATGTTTCTTGTAGGGCAGCTAAACCTTGAGCCTTAGTAGCTCATTGTTAATGACTGCTGTTTTTCGTGCACCTTCCTTGAGGTTTTGGTCAAGTCCAGTCATCATTGTGCGGACATTCCAACATCCCAACTTGAGGGGAGCTGTCTTATTCGATTTGTTTTCTTTCTTGTCTGTGCAGTAGTTACAGTCAGCTCTTCATGGAATAATCCATTATCCTCATGCACCCAATGAGGAAGAATGACTGTGGTAGGACAGCACCTTATTGGCTGGGGGCTGCCCAGCTCGAGGAAGGTGGTAGCTGTCCAGTGAAACGCGATGGTCTCTCCCACCATCGGAAGCAACCCCTGGCGCCATGCTCTACACCAATCAAGCATTATGACTTATAACCGGTAACCGCTGCTTCCCATGTTTGTATGGCGCTATAAAGCGAACTGGAGTGGCCTCTCCAGGGTGCAAGCCAGGGCTGAGTTGCTATGGAGATCCGACTGTTGTCCATGCAGTGGGTCTCCCTCCCCCATGCTGATGACAGGTCCAAAGGAACGACGAAAGTCGATTCAGTTTGGTGCCAGCAGCATTGCAGGATTTGCCGTGCCGGTGCTGGGTACAGCAGTCAGCCGCCATTGGGACTCCGGATTTTTCCTCCAGGTTTACTCCCAAAGCCTTTCCTGTGAGCAGGTATAGCTGCAAGGCAGCGGAGGTTTGTAATCGGAGTTTCCCTCTCCTAAATGAGCTACCATCCGTGGTTAACGAGCCCCATCTGCCCGGAGCAACTGGTTTTAAGGCGCCAGTGTCCGCCTTTGCCCCTTCTCCTGTCAGTGAGAACAGCTCCACCAGGCATAAGAACTATGCCACACGTGAAGGCCGGGAGTTGGGCTTGGTTGTTACAGGCTGTTTGAGACGCACGCCATGAAGAGCATTTGTGTAGCAGTGGGAGCTCGTCCCCACTACCACCCTCCAGCTATGAGTACCTTAGGATCATGGATACATTGAAATGTAATGAGGGCTGTGGGTATCATGTATGTGTGGAAAGGATTCAAGCAGAACCACATGAGGTCTTGTACCCAATATTCACGGGAGTGAATCGAGCAACCACCAGGATAGAGAAGGAGTCTGAAAATGTGGAACCGGGAAGCAAGCCTACCAAAGGTACAGGGAATGTGGTCTCATTCCCGGTCATTTGAAACCATACTGTTATGCAGGATTAAAGTTTGTGTGGTCACCAGTAACATGGGTACAAGGGGCAGGCTGTTTTACTGGGGCCCAAACTCTGGATGCTTGGAGATGCAGTGGTTACGGGTTGAGTCACATTATAGGGGCTGCTGGTCCCTGCAGAAGGTAACTGCTGACCAAGATTGTGATTCCTTATTACCATGGCAGCTATTGGGGCAAATGTGAGTGGGAGCAGCGATCCCCTCAAAATAGATGCTGGGAAAATGCAAACAACTTCTATCAGCTTGCTGATTATCGGGATTAGAATGATTACCTGGATCGGATTTTTCCTGCTTTGTCTGGACAAGACATATCTAAACAATTATCCACATCGTTAGGTGGGGGTCAGAGTTGTAAATTTACTGGAGCAGACCGGAGGGAGGAGTGTTTAGCTCTGGAGTGGACTTTGGTAGCGTAATGGGAAGGATACCCGGTCCTTTGTGACACTCAAAGCCATTTCTTGATGTCAGGTGAATTGGGCGAAGAGTGAGGTGAAGAAAGGTGGTTGTGCCCATGAGGTCAGGGCCTAGGACAGATGGAGCTTGATGACAATCCATCTGAGAAGGAATGAAGAGCTTGGGCTAAATGCTGAATGAAGAATCTCAATGTGACACCTTCCTGGGAAGAGGTCAACAGAATCCAGGCAGTGCATCCAGAATTCCCAAATCCAAGAGATCCATAAAAGATGAAGTTATCTGGAGCTAAGGGTTGTGGTGAAATTGCTTCTGGTGAATGGGTAAGATGATAATCACTGAGGTGATGTTGCATTGTGAGTTGGTGGTATCAACCAAGAGTACACCCTTGAGCCAGAAGTGAACATTTGCAGTACTCTTACAAACTATTAGCTTGCAGTTCTAACTGGTCAAAACTGTACCTGTGTCTACCGCAGGCCAGTTGGTAAAGTGAATACTGCATTATAATGGGATATGAGGGCAGAAGGTGTTGATTAGTGAAACATCCACAGAAACCATCATGAGGTTAGAAAGCAGATCACAGAGTGAAGAATGTTCAACCCATTAACTGAAACTGAGGGAAACACAGAGCGGGTCAGGCAGCATCTGCGGAAAGACAAGTAGAGTTAACAGTTCAAGTTCTTGGTCTTTCTTCAGCATTTTCTGTTTTGTTTCAGATTTCTAGCATCTGCAGTATTTTTTTCTTCTAGAAAATTGGGATTAGGATGAGGCGTCTCAGAATGTAAGCTGTTGTCTGCAGATGAAATTTGGAGATTCATTTGAATATTAATTCAAACTTTTCAGAGCAAGGGGAATAATCACAATATTTGACAGAAAGTAGCTCACAGAAAGAGTCTCCAATTTATTTGGATACCATGAGGCATCATGCACGGTTTGTTCAATTATGAATTGAGTCTCTGTGATTCTGGTCCCTGGACTGGATATTGAAATCTTCTTGGATTTAGTTCATGTTATTGAGTTTGCAACAAAATGAGCAAAATGATGTTTGGTTAAATTTTCTCTGAGTTACAACATTCTTTGAGGTGTACATGCCTCTCCTAAAATTGCAAACTATGGTGACTCACAAATGCAATGAACTTTGTGGCCAGGGCTGGTTGGTGTGAAAGCAGCATGAACTTTGTCCACAAACTTTATTGTGTTGATCTGACATGAGTAAACTGTGCATCACAGTCCTTCCTTGTGTTACCCACAAAATAACGATTTGCATTTTCTACAGAGGTTTTGCATGCCCGTGACTGAAGTACTGAACATGTGGTTAATATGGGGAGAAATGTCACTGAAATTGTCAGCTATATGGAAGTGTTATTGTAAAGCTCTTGCAGGATTACTTCAGAAAAATGGATTTATGTGTTTTTTTTTTGCTTTTACAGACAGTCGCTATCTTTGAATGATTAAAGTTGTGATGGGGTGCAGACTTCAGATGAGGATGTGAAGTTCATGACATCATTCAGTTCAGTGAGACATTGAAGATGACCATCAATAGCTGCTGGGAAGGCAAAATGCACCAATACTCATCATGGATCACTATTCAATGACCAAGGGCGGCAGTATGTGTGAACGACAAATTATAATGTGAAGATAACTATCTAAATTTAATGTGGACTGTCATTGTTTCAAGTGATTTATCTATTTTGGTAACTATCTTTTGAAATGAACTCTTGTTATTTGTGACATTTACAGTGGAAAGTATTACTGGCTTCAAGTATACTTTATTTATGAACTGTATGAGGTATAATCCTGTATCTATCCACCAGTCTCAAACTGAAAGTGTGAAGTTGGAAACTCCAAACATTTGTAGAACTAACGTCCTAGAATGGATCTCAAATAATTTTGCCAGCAATGGACCAAAACGGCCTTAAGAATTGTTAGAACACTTGATATAATTTGGTTACACGAGATACATTTTGCTTAATCTTGATGTTAACAGACCTCTTGCCAACAAGTTTAATCATGTCCAAAAATTGAAGTGATCTGCTTGCGTCACCTCCCAGTGGTTGGGCTAAATAACTAACAGTGCTGCAGTTTAAGGAAATCCTCTCTGTGCTCTTTGTGCGATTCCAGATTCCAGTGTCTTGTAGGTATAAATGCTGACTGCTGGCCTTGAGTTTGAACCCAGCCAGATTGTTACAGTTCATCTAAATTCCTTGGAATTTGAATGGGGACAGTTGCTGGAAATCTTGAGCCACGCACACAGAATGCTGAAGAAACGGAGCAAGTCATGCAGCATCTGTGCTGGAGAATACCAGGTTTTTTGAGCCAAGCTTCTCCAGCAGGACTGCAAGGGAAGGGGGCAGGAGCTAGAATAAGAAAGCGTGGGAGGGAAAGAGTACATGCTGGTTGGTAATAAGTGAGACCATGTTAGGGGGAAGGTGAACTCATTGTGGGAGGGGTGATGAAGCAAGAAGCTGGGGTGTATAATTGGAAGAGGTAAAGGGCTGAAGAGGAAGGAATCTACCAGGGGAGGACAGTAGACCATGGAGGAAAGGAGGAGGAGAACCAGAGGGAGATGATAGGCAGGTGAAGGGAAGAGAAGGGTTAACCAAAATCAGGATTGGAGAAAGAGGTGGGGCAGAATTTACCAGAAGATGGAGAAATCAATGTTCATGACATCAGTTTGGAAGCCAACGTTGTTGAATATGAGGTGTCACTCCTCCAGCCTGAGTTTGATCTCATCATAGCAGTAAAGAAGCCATGGACAGACATGACAGAATGGCAATGGGAAGTCGAACTGACATGTGTAGCCGCTGGGATATCCTGTGTCTTACAGCAGAGAGAACAAATATCCATGACAAAGTTGTCCCCAGATCTGCATGCAGTCTCACCGATGCAGAAGAGGCTGCACTGGGAACACCGGATACAAAGGATGTCCCTGACAGTCTCACTGGTGAAGTTTCACCTAACCTGAAAGGGGTGTTTGGAGCTTTGAATGGTGGTGAGGGAAGAAGTGTAGGGGCAGGTGTAGCACTTGACACGCTTGCAGGGATAAGTGCGAGGAGGAAGATTAGTGTTGAGAGAGAAGTGTACTTGGGAGTCGGGTAGAAAGGATCCCCATGGAAAACAGAGAAGAGGGGGGAGAGGTGGGATGGAAAGATGTGCTCGATTCTAGAATCCAGTCGAAAATGGCAGACATTAGGGTTAGGGATGTGCTGCTTACAGAAGCTCGTGGGGTGGTAGGAAGGGCCAGGTGGACACTATCACTGTTACGACAGTGGGAGGATGGGGTGAAAGCAGCATTGATGTTGGTAGAAGGGAAACACCATTTTTTTTCAAAAAAAGGAGGACATCTCAGATGTTCTAAAATGAAAAACCTCATCCTGAGAACAAATGTGGTCAGAATAAACAGAGAGAAGGGAATAGTGTTTTTACAAATGACAGGGTGGGAAGAAGTATATTCAAGATGCTGTCACTGTGAGAGTCACCAGGTTTGTAACACCAGTTGATCGTTTGACTCCAGAGATGGTGATAACAAGATCAAGAAAAGGAATAAAGTATCAGTGGGTTCAGCAAACAATACCAATGCAGTTGTCCATGTCCTTAGTGTTGGCTTGTAACACGTAGTCCTCCTTGTAGCTGATGAAAAGACAAGCATAGCTGGAACCCATGCTAGTGTCCATAGTTATACCTTTGTCTTGGGGTAAGTGGGAGGAAACAAACGAGAAATTGTTGAGGGTGAGGAACAGTTCCATATGAAGGGGGAAGGTGGGTAGTAGAAAGGAACAGATTAGGTCTGTTGTCTAGAAAGAAGTGGAGAACTTTAAGATCTTCTTGACAGCTGATGGTGATGTATAGGGACTGGATATCCATTGTGAATATAAAGCAATCCAGGCCAGGGATTATAACTGATTGAAATCCACAGAATTAAATCAAGAAGAAAATTAACCTGTGCTCACCTTTCTATCTGTAGCTGCTTCTCCATTGGAATCAGTGGTTATTAGACTTGAACCAGGTATCCAGCCCGAGCACTGAGCAATCTGGGCCAGTGTGCACTCCCCTGTTGGACTTCATATGGAACTCAAGTGCCCAGCACAGAAATCTTGACACAGGCGCTCTCTGTCTGACATCAGACTGTGTTCAGGAGTGCCAATTTCCAAGCCACTCAATCCCAGCAAATAAATTTTGTAGAGAGTTTACAAGGGCACCAGGATTCAGCTGAATTATGTCTTCCTCTCCTTACCGGGTAGCTGATGGTTAGGTTATTGGCTGGCAAGCGGTGTTCAGGACAATACATCCAGAGGCACGAGTTCAACTCCTTTATAGCAGCCAGGAGTTTGGATTCAATCAACAGCATAAATATGGGGTTTTAAGAGAAAGCTTATTTTGGTAACAGAAATCATGAAACTGTGGAGTTTTCATAAAACCTCATCTGATTCATTAATATGCTTCAGGGAAGGAAATTCGCCATCCTTCCACAGTCTGACTCCAGATGCACCAATTCTGTTAACTCCCAGCTCCCTGCACAGATCAGCAGCCATTAGTGAATGAGTCGTGGTGGTCGTAGCCTCTTCTGCCATTGATGCTCTTAAACTGAGAGTCCTGAACTGAGGGTAAACTATTCTGAAGACAAAAGATGCAAAACACAGTAGATGTTGGAAAAACAAAGTAAAATCAGAACATGTTGCCGATGTTCAGGTTGGGCAGTATCTGTGTAAAGAGTCGCTGTCATTAATTCAGATATTCTGATACAAACTGGAAAGACTGAATATCTGAAATAGTTGAAGTTAGTGTTAAAACCTGCAGCCATAATGTGCCTCAATGGAAGATGAGATGTCATACACCAATCTTATCTTGTGTTTCTTTGGAATGGTAAAAGATGCCAAAGACTGAGTGGGACAGGGATGTAAAGTGACAGGCAACTGGAAGCTCAGAGTTGTCTTTGTGGACTGAGTCTATGAAGCAGTTACTGAATTCAGGGTTTGGTTTCCCCAGTATAGAGTAGACCATATTGTGAAGATTGAATGGAAGGGACTAAATTTGAAGAGGCACCCGTGAGTTTCTGCATTTGCTGGATGGAGTCTCTCAATTTCTGGATATTGAGAAGGGAGTGGGTGGTGAATGGGTGCTGAATCTTCTTGAGCTGAATGTGCTAGAGAGGGTCTTCTCTCTTAGTCTCCATCCCAGCACAGGCATTCTCTTTGTTTTTTCATTTTTTTTTTATTTATTAAATTTTAGAAAATTACAAGAATAAAAGAGATGATGAAATAGTAAGAAAAATAATATTAGCCCTCCCCCCTTAACCCTTATCTAAAGAAAGAAAAAAAAAAGAGAAAGATTGCCTGGATATCGGAGGATCCCCACATGCTCCATGGAGTTCAAAATAATTTTAGTATTTATTTTTACTTTCCCCAATTACTTTATAATTTTATCTTCAAAGGACCTATGTATTTAATCCTATCTTTTGTAAGTTTGGGAGCCAAATTTTCAAAAATATATCATATTCATTTCTTAGATTGTATGTAATTTTTTCAAGTGGAATACAACTATGTATTTCATTATTCCAACAATCCATAGTTAAATATAAATCAGATTTCCAAGTAACTGCGATAACTTTTTTGGCTACTGCCAATGCAATTTTAATAAAATTTTTCTGATACTTATTCAATTTAAGTTTCGGTATTGTCCCTTCAATGTCTCCTAATAAAAATAATACTGGACTATGTGGGAGTTGTACTCCAGTAATTTGTTCCAATAAAAGTCTTAGATTTGTCCAAAATGGTTGGATTTTAAAACAAGACCAAGTAGAAAGTAAAAAAGTACCAATTTCTTGATTACATTGAAAACATTGGTCTGACATATTTGAATTTAATCTGTTTATTTTCTGTGCTGTTATATATAATTGATGTAAAAAATTATATTGTATTAATCTGTCGAACATTTATTGTATTTCTCATACTATCAGAACATAATCTTGACCAGTTTTTTCCATCAATTTTAACATTCAAATCAGATTCACATTTTTGTCTTGATTTACTCTTTGTTTTTTCCCCTCCTCCCCTTACTCAGTAACTTTGAACTTGGTTGATTTCTACCTTTTCAACTTATTCCAGTCGTGGTAAAAGATCATTGATTTGGAACATAACTATTTTTCTCTCTCTCTCCACAGATGCTGCCTGAACTGCTGAGTATTTCCAGCATTATTCTCTTTCATTTCAGCTTGATAGCAACAGTACTTTTATTTATTTTTAAGAAACATTTTCAAATTGTTTCAACTGACATTAAATTTGTTAAGTGGGTTACCATGTTACCTGGTTGAACAGAAGCTGTATTAATACGGCTGGTTTGATGCCTGAAGGCAGCTGGCAGTTATTCAGTTTTTACTGACTGTATCCAGGATGACCTAATGTTTCAGCACTAGGAACTGATCAAAAAGAGGAAGACATTAAGATAATAATCATTAGATTTACTTCTCTTTCTCAGTTTGGTATCCTACTTGTTAATACAAGTTGTATTTCTGAATTGTGCAATATATTGTCAGTCTGCTACATAAAGTTACGCTCAGTGTTCATCTACAGCACAATTGTCTGCAGATAATTCCTTTTAACGTCTATTAACTGATGGAAAAACATTTGAAACATTGACATCTACTTGTGTGCAAAATATTCTACACCTTTACTCCAGTGAAGGGTAAGTATTGAGTGTTTCTAGTTTCACTTTCTAGTTTGACTATGAGAAGTAGAGAAGAGGAAGCCACTATTTTTACTTTCTGCTCATTATTCTAAAAAATGAAACAGTGAGGAAAAGCCTACAGGTTTGGTATATCAGACCTAAACTGGTGACAAAGCATTCTACATGCAACAGATTAGACACACCTCCTGACCAATGAGTCTGGGTTTTAAATAGCATCCAGGGCTTTCATTCAAAACAGAACATAGGCCCCATGTTAATGATAATCAGAGGCCTAGGAGATGTTCAACACACTTGTTGTGATCCTTTCAGTCCCGACTGTAAAAATGGTTCTTTTAATTAAGAATGCAAGAACTGTGGGCTTATGTCACTTTCAGACTGATATAACACCTGTGCTATGTAGAATTTAGGCCCTAACAAGAGATGCTCCAGCTTTGGAAATGGCTCAATAAAATCTCACCAGACTATTTCTGGGGAGGAATGATTGAGCAGATTCAGCCTGTGTGGATTGGAATTTGGAAAAATAAAAGGTAATTCGAGGGAGATGGACAAAATGGATATACTAAAATTGATTTCCTCCCTGGGGTAATCTGGGTCAAGAAGGGGAGTCATTTCTTCTACAGAATGTTGTGCATGTTTCCACTTTCTGCTCCATGGAGCTGTGGACCCCGACCCTGAACACTTTCAAGGCTGAGTCAGACAGAAGTTTAGACTCAAGTGCAAGCAAAAGGAAATGTATCAGAAAAGTGTTGAGGTCACAGCCGAGGCCAGCAAGCACCTCAGTCAGAGGGCAGCACAGGTGAATTCTGCTCAATCAGTCAGTACTTGGAGATTATTGGAAAGTTTGCAATTTAGATTTTGATTTGTTCCCTGTTCCTGAGTGGTTGGTTAACAACCTGATATTTCTCCTTACCTGGGATGCTCGTCTCTCAGTTTTCAGCTCCCTTTTCTGATCACTGGTATACCTTTGTTTGTGGAAATGTAGATTTCATAGATTAGCAACTTGCTTTGGCCTTTTAAATACACTGTTAACACAACTTTGCAAAACAAACTGTTGAAAATGCACAAAATCCAATGATGTTTGCCAGAAGAACAAAATTACTTGAGCAAAGTAAATACAGAGAAGGTAATTCATTTGATTCTTGTTCCCCTTTCTGTGGAACTTGCTTCCCCGACACCAGTGCAGGTAACACCCTGTCATTGTTTTGTAAAGTGCTTCCTGGCTTGTCTTTGGGTGAAAAATGTTTACAGTTTGTACCATTTCCCTCTATCCATCAATCATAACTTACAACTTCCAACAACTGGAATTAGCCAACATCTTTATTTTTTGAGAATCTATATCTTAGGAGATTTGACATTCTGTAGAGTCAAGGCTGGGGTCACTGTAACATAGAAACTTTTTCCAGAGTTAGTTAAAGGGTAGACAGTATCGTTGCTTTCCCTGATGGGTGGCAGTATCTCGAAACAAGGATCACGGTGATGGAGTAAAGGGATAGGTAAATAGGGGTATAGATTAAAAGACAATGATTAGCTAATGAAAAATTACCTTATAGGTACCTTATGATGGTTGCTGTACAGCCAAAAAGGGAACCTTACCCAGCAACAGGTGATGTACCAGACATCGTTCTGTAATAGTGTCAGACATAGGTCTAAATAAAGAATTGTCTGGTGGCACAAAGCATTTTGAGGTATAACATAACTAAATAGGGGAAGGATGATGTAACGGGGAGAGGGGGGGGGTTGAACTTTCGAGAGTAGGGGCAGGTGTCAACATAAGGAACTGAGATTGTATCCATCTGGCCTTGGCAGAAATAATTATAACTAACCAAAAATGATTTTACATCTAATTGTATCTTAGCATGTGATCAAAATTATTCTAAAACTGTATTAACTCGAGTAATTATAATATTTCCTGTAATGATCAATGGTATAGATTGTGTGGAATTGTGTTTGAGGGGAGGGCAGTGTCTCGACTGTCTCTTTGGGAGATCAATCTGTAACTTCCCCCATAGCATGCTATGAATAAAAAGTGGTTTGACGAAGTATCGCTTGTTTTATGGTTTTATTGAATTCATGGTACCTTGTGCTATTGCATCGGGTCGATCCACCTTTGACAATGGTGTCAATATAAAGAGCCGGTCATTCAAGTTCAACATGGGATGGAACATCTTTGCCAAAAGGTAGCGAATCTTTGGAATTCTGCTTCTAGGATGTCCGTTCATTAGATTGGGTGTGATTATATAACATGTTTAAAAGTGGAAGTTTATGTAAACATACCACTTGTAAACCTCTTGACGGAAGTAACCATGAGCTGATGCTTTCAATATATTAACGGGATGGATACAACGTTGAGAGGCTCCTTGAGTCCCCAGATATACTCCAAGTATTTCCACTTATATCACACTTTGGATCCCCTCAGAATACCCTGACTTTGGACAGGTGTTCAGTAAGCAGCGAGCCCTTTCCCTGCCTCCACACCGCCCATATGATTGTGCCATTGACCTTCTCCCCACGGCCCCGCTACCCACCAGTCGCCTTTTTAACCTATCCCGACCAGAGAGAGGCCATGGAGAAAAACATTAGTGAGTCCCTCATGGCCGGCATTATTAGGCCTTCATCCTCCCCGGTAGGCGCCGGTTTCTTTTTTGTAGAAAAGGACGGGACGCTTTGCCCTTGCATCGACTACCGAGGCCTAAATAATATAACAGTTAAGAACAAGTACCCTCTACCCCTCTTTAGTTCGGCATTTGAATCACAGTATGGAGCCACCATCTTCTCAAAGCTGGACCTTCGCAACCCCCCAAGAACACGTACACCATGTCAGTCAAGTCCTCCAGAGACTGTGGGAAAACCAGTTATTTACAAAGGCGGAAAAATGCAAGTTCCACGTCCCTTCGGTCAGTTTCCTAGGTGATATCATTGAAAGCGGGTAGGTAAAAGCAGACCCTGAGAAGATCCGGGCAGTGGAGGAATGGCCTAGACCCACGACACGCAAACAACTTCAACGATTCCTGGGGTTTGCAAATTTCTACCACAGATTCATCAGAGACTACAGTCGAGTAGTGGCTCCCCTTACCCGGCTTACCTCGCCTACCACACCGTATTGCTGGGACTCCGAAGCGGACTCAGCATTCACCGACCTGAAGAGGCGTTTCACCACCGCTCCCATCCTGGTCCATCCAGACCCATCCCGTCAATTCATCGTGGAAATGGACACCTCTGACTCCGGGGTAGGAGCGGTCCTATCCCAACGGGCAAGTTTGGACGAAAAGCTTCACCCCTGCGCCTTTTACTCTCGCCGACTGCCCCCGCCGAGCAGAATTACAACATGGGGAAACAGGAACCGCTGGCAGTCAAACTAGCAGTAGAAGAATGGAGGCACTGGTTGGAGGGGGCAGAACACCCGTTTGTGGTGTGGACTGGTCATTAAGAACCTGGAGTATATTCAGACCGCCAAAGGATTGAACTCCCGCCAGGCCCATTGGGCATTGTTTTTTGGGCAGTTCAAGTTTGCCCTTACGTACCATCCAGGGTCCAAGAGCAGGAAGCCAGACGCGCTATCCCGCCAGTATGACTCCAAGGATGACATCTTCAGTCCTGAGACTATCCTCCCACCATCCTGCGTGGTGGCTACCCTCACATGGGAGATCAAGACCAAAGTAAAGGAAGCCCAGCGGGACAACCCCGACCCTGGCAATGGACTCGGCGATCGTGCCCGTGCCCATCTCCGTCAGGTCTCAGGTTCTCCAATGGGGGCCTGCCACCCCGGGAGTGATCGGACCCGGACTCTCCTGAGGAAGCACTTTTGGTGGCCGTCCATGGAGGGGGACACCCGTTCTTATGTCTCGGCTTGTTCCATCTGTGCCTGGGGAAAGATCACTCATCGACCACCAGCGGGTCTACTTCATCTTCTACCTGTCTCTGGTCACACATCGCCCTAGATTTCATCACCGGTCTACCCCCTTCCCGCGGAAACACCACTGTCCTCACCGTGGCAGACCAATTTTCAAAGGTGGTGCACTTTGTGGCCCTCCCTAAACTCCCTTCCTCGCAAGAAACCGCAGATCTTCTCGTCCGTCATGTCTTCCGCCTCCACAGAATCCCCGCGGACATTGTCTCCGATCGAGGTCCCCATTTGGTCTCGCAGGTATGGAAGGCCTTCTGTCAAGCCTTAGGTGCATCGTCAGCCTGTCATCTGGCTTCCACCCCCCCAGACGAACGGGCAGACGGAACGGGTCAACCAAGACCTGGAGGCGACGCTACGTTGTGTAACGGCAAACAACCCTTTGACCTGGAGTGAACATCTCCCGTGGGTTGAGTACGCCCACAACTCTCTGGTGAGCTCTGCCATTGGGAGGTCTCCGTTCGAGTGCTCCCTTGGGTAGCAACCACCGCTGTTCCCCGCGCAAGAGGAGGAGATTGCGGTACCGTCAGTTCGGAAACATATTGATCGGTGCCTTGAGATTTGGGAGGAAACACGCATGGCTCTACTCAGAGCAACAGATCGAAATAAGAAGACAGCCGACCCACACCGGACTCTGACGCCGGAGTACCAACCTGGGCAGATGGCGTGGATTTCCTCCAGGGACATCCCACTCAAAAACGAACATAGGAAACTCGCCCCTCACTTCCTGGGACCATTCAAGGTTGAAAGGGTTATCAATCCCACAGCGGTCTGCCTAAAGCTGCCAAGGTCCATGCACATCCACCCAACTTTTCATGTGTCTCAGTTAAAGCCAGTGTCCGTCAGCCCTGTGTCCCCCGGCTGAGACTCCTCCACCTGCCCGTATCATCAACGGCCATCCGGCATACACAGTCCGAAGACTACTGGATGTGCGCCATAGGGGCAGGGGTCTCCAATACCTGGTAGACTGGGAAGGGTACGGCCCAGAAGAGCGTTTCTGGGTGTCCCGCTCCTTCATCCTAGACCCTTCCCTTATCCAGGATTTTCATCGGGACCATCCAGACGGGCTTGGAGGCTCCCGTTGAGGGAGGGGTACTGTCACGGTCCCTTCTGGCAATCGCTATTTTCCTCAGGAATTGGGCCTCAATCACCTCATTTAGTTCCCAATCATTCCCAGGTTCCACTAACTAAAAACACCTGCTTTCCATCAGCAAATGAAGTATAAAAATCCTGTGACCACAAGGAACCGCCAGTTCGTTAGTCGACTCCGTTGTGAGTAACCTCGTTCCATGGTTCTTAGGACTGTCAGTTCTAGTCTAGCAACGTTCTTGAATTCTGAAGTCCCTTGGCACCAATTCCGCACTCGCTACGACTGTAATGCCTCCCTACTCGGCCTCCGCACCCGTGTTCAGCACTTGGGTTCGTTCCACCGCCAGGCCACATCTTTGTAACACAAACAACCAAACTCTGGAATAGTTCTTAAAGTGGTCAATTCGAAAGTCCAAGTGATTTACACAGTCAGTAAGGAGAGACTTCCCTGAAAACTGGTTTCTTCAAAGACGTGATGTTTCTGCTGATCCCAGCCGAGGGATACCTTGTCCAAAGGATTCACGATGAAGGAAATAAAATGGCTTAAAGGAACTGATCTTTTTGCTGGAGGGTGAACACTGCACAAACCTTCCTGATCTTGCAGGGGCTATCTCAGATGCAGGCCACTATTCCTGAACTAAGATTCAGTAAGGTCGATCCTTTACAAAACCGCCGAATGACACCAACTTTACTCAATCCTTCGGGTTCCCGTACTTTGGTAAAGTCTTCACTCTCCTATACTAGACTGTGGAGGTAAATCAAAGGTGCACCAAACCAGAACTGGCAGCGATTGGTGAAACTCCTGGCACAACAGTTTTGCACCTTACAATAGAAAGTAAAAACTCCACTTTAAAACAAGACTTCGTCATGAGATGAATATGCAGCAAAACTAAGTAACGAACTAGCCAACAAACTACCCGTGTGACAACAGGGGTTTCCCCTTATATACCTATTGGAAAATGCCATCATGGGACCTCACACCAGCAGGAAAATTACATCATGTGACCTTACACTGGCAGGAAAATTACATCACCCCACCATCACAAGACAATTACATTATGCTCACAAGATACTCAATTACATCATGGTCATAAGACAGTCACAAGATACACACGGGGTATGTAACATCTCCCTCCAAAAACGGAAAATTTTGGTCTGTTATGAGCAAAATTTTTAACAACTATTTACACAAAAAAATAAATGTATACAATCTACAACTTACACAATATAAATAGAATTATCACACAGAACCCTACAAACTAATATCCAGTAGGAGTGTTACAAATGTTAAGATACCACTCCATAAAAAAAATTACATTGTACATTCAACATCTAGATAGACAGTCAGCAATCACATTATCTTTGCCTTTAATATGAGTTATCAAAACATTATACTCCTGTAACGTCAAACTCCAATTCAGTAACCTTCTATTTTTGTTTTTCATCTTACTCAAAAACACTAAAGGATATGATTGGTGTAAACTGAGTGGTTTTTGAGTTGTAACAACATACACATCAAAGTGCTGTAAAGCCAAAACAAAGGATAATAATTCCTTTTCTATAGTTGAATAGTTTCTTTGAAGCTCATTAAATTTCTTAGAAAAGTAAGCTACTGGATGATCAACCTTGTCACCCTGATTCCTTTGAAGTAACACTGCTCCTGCAGCCTCATCACTAGCATCTACAGCTAATGAAAATGGTTTTTCAAAGTCAAGTGACCTGAGCACAGGTTGATGACATAGCATAGCTTTCAATTTATCAAATGCCTCCTGACAAAGCACTGTCCACACAAACTTTTCACCTTTTTTCAAGAGGTTAGCTAATGGTAGGGCAATGTCAGCAGAATTAGAACCATAGAACATTACAGCACAGAAACAGGCCCTTTGGCCCTTCTTGGCTGTGCTGAACCATTTTCCTGCCTAGCCCCACGGACCTGCACCTGGGCTATATCCCATCCAAACCCTTCTCATCCATATACCTGTCCAAGTTTTTCTTAAATGTCGAAAGTGAGCCCGCATTCACCACTTCATCTGGTAGCTCATTTCACACTCCCACCATTCTCTGCATGAAGAAGCCCTCTCTAATGTTCCCTTTAAACTTTTTACCCTTAACCCATGACCTCTGTTTTTTTTTTCTCCCCTGGCCTCAGTGGAAAAAGCCTGCTTGCATTCATTCTATCTATACCCATCATAATTTTATACACCTCTGTCAAATCACCCCTCATTCTCCTAAGCTCCAGGGAATAAAGTCCTAACCTATTCAACCTTTCTCTGTAACTCCGTTTCTCAAGTCCTGGCAACATGCTTATAAACCTTCTCTGCACTCTTTCAACCTTATTAATATCCTTCCTGCAATTAGGTGACAAAAACTGCACACAATACTCCAAATTCGGTCTCACCAATGTCTTATACAACCTCACCATTACATTCCAACTCTTATGCTCAATCACCATTACATTCCAAATCATATACTCAAAATTTTCTTACAATATTCTTACAAAATTTTCAGTAATATCCTACCATTCCGAAGAATTTTCTGCAAGTCTTTTTACCAGTTGGAGTAGGTACCTCTAAAATTGCCTAAACTTTTGCTTGAACAGGAGCTAACTTACCTTGACCCACAACATACCGAAGGTAGGTCACAGTCGCATGACCAAATTCACTTTTAGCTAAGTTAATAGTGAAGTTAGCTTTTGAAAGCCTTTCAAATAGTTTCTCCACTGCAGTAATATGTGCTTCCCAAGTATCATTTCCTGTAACTAAATCATCATTATAGGCATCTGTATCTTTTAACCCATGAATCACAGAATTACTCATCCACTGGAAAGTACCTGCTGCATTCTTCATCCCAAAAGGAAGAACATTATATTCATATAACCCAGATAGGGTTTCAAATGCAGAAATCTCTCTACCTCTATCCATCAATGGAACACACCCTTTTAACCAATCAATCTTTGTAAGGAACTTTGCTTGTCCAACTTTGCCCACACAATAATCCACTATAGGGATTGGACACGCACCTGTTTTTGTTACACATTCACCTTCCTGTAATCAGTACAAAACCGAATACTACCATCTAGTTTAGGCACCATAAGACATGGTAAACTCCAATTCGAATTTGAAGGTCTAATAATGTTATGCTCTAGCATATACTTAATTTTTTGTTTAGCAAGTTCACATTTTTCCATGTTCATCTGATATGGATGTTGCTTTATGGGTTTGGCATCTCCAACATCTACGTAATGTGAAGCTGGTTCTTTTAGGAACATCTGGAAATAAATCCCTATATTTCAAAAGTAACTGTTTCATCTGCTGCTTCTGCTCTGGCTGTATATGAGCTAATTTCTCATCAATATTTTCCAGAATTGTTGAGTTTGGTAATCTGGCAGAAATTATGTTGGGTTTAAAATGAGTTTCAGATGAATCATCCATTAAGTTCCAAGTGGGGTCAGACTCATTACAGTATTATTAACCACAACAGGTGTAGTAGCAGACTGTTTCACATAGTATGGTTTTATCATATTTATATGACAAAGCTGTGTGAACTTCTTTGATCTGGTGTTTTTATCACATAATCCACATCATTAATTTTAGATATAATCTCATAAGGATCATGAAATTTAGCTTGTAAAGGGTTCGTTTGCACCAGGAAAAGAACCAACACCTTATCTCCAGGCTTAAATGACCTAATTCTAGCTTCCTTATCATACCAGGTTTTCATTTTCTCCTGAGCCAATTTAAATTTTCCCTGGCTAAGCTACAAACTTTATGCAATCTTTCCTTAAATTTTAAAACATAATCTTGCAGATTAGTATGTACCTCCTTATTAATCCACTGTCCTTTTAATAAGACTGAAGGTCCTCTAACTCTATGCCCAAACACAAGTTCAAAAGGACCAAAACCTAAGGATTCCTGCACTGACTCCCATACTGCAAATCAAAGTAAATGTACACCTTCATCCCAGTCCTTTTCATTTTCCACACAATACGTCCTAATCATGGTTTTGAGGGTAGAATGGAACCTCTCCAGGGCCCCTTGCATTTCTGCATGGTACGCAGATGAGGTAATCTGTTTGGCTCCCAGTTTATAAACTATCTGCTAGAATAATCGAGACATAAAATTGCTACCTTGATCAGATTGTATTTCCTTAGGCAAACAAAAATAAGTAAAGAATTTTATAAGAGCCTTCATTACATTTTTAGCCATTATATTCCTGAGTGGTATTGCCTCTGGAAACCTAGACACTGTGCACATAATGGTCAGCAAATATTGATGGCCAGTTTTGGCTTTTGGCAATGGGCCTACACAATCTACAATAATTTTGTAAAATGGTTCACTAAATGCAGGAATAGGTTGCAGTGGAGCCACTGGAGTAACTTGATTAGATTTGCACATTCTGACAAGTATGACAAGTTTGGCAAAATGTCACCACATCTTTTCTTAAACCAGGCCAGTAAAAATGTTTAAAAACCTTCAGTTTTCTTCACACCTTGATGTCCACCCGAGGGCATACTATGAGCCAAAGTTAAAACCTCATTCCGATAAACTTTAGGAACCACTACCTGGTGAACAACTTCCCATTCCTCACTTGCAAGAATTGTAGGTGATCTCCACTTCCTCATTAACACTCCACTCTTAAAATAATATTCTACTGGCACCTTCTCAATTTCACTATCTGTAAGAACTTGTTCTTTTAATTTGATCATCTCAGGATCTCTACTCTGCTCTGCTATCATCTCCTTCCGAGATAGAGACAAATCTTAATGGTCAGACTTACTACAAGTGTTTTGATCAAATAATGAAGTTAAGAAAGTTTCTGACATATCCTCAAAATTCGAATCCCGAGTTGAACGGTTATGCATAGCAGACCCATCCTGCTTAGACCCATCTTCCTCAGCCATCTTTTTTCCATAGCTCGGGTTACATCACAGGAGGAATCCATGTTAGAACCTATCTTTGGTTCATCAGAGATGGGCGTAATTGTCAAATGCACCTCCGGAAAAACTTGTCCATTTGCTAAGTCATTCCCTAACAATAGAGAAACATCATTCACAGGTAAACTGAGTTGTAGTCCTACTTCAACAGGTTCTGTAACTAACCCTGACCTTAAATTTACTCTATGTAAATATTCAGGCATAAGGGCACTCCCAACACCTCGTATATAGTTTACCTCACCAGTGTCAGATTCATCACTAAACTTTAGATCACTGTCTAACATAAGTGACTGAGAAGTCCCAGTATCCTTAAACATTTTTATTAGCAACAGAGTGGATCCCACTTTCAAGAATACAAATCCTTTGGTTATAAAATGATCATATCCCCTCTTAACTTGGTCAGACTCTGACAAAGCTTCATTTGTATTTCTTGAACTCTTTGGATTTACAGGTTTTTCAACATGTTGCACACAGGCATCTGGGACTGCCTCCATCTCCTTCTTCTTCAATCAGAAACACTTATTAAGTGACCAGGTTTCTTACAATAATTACAAATAGGACCGAACTGTCTTTCCTTCACGTTTCCCTTCATCCTTACCTTTCTCACAAACTTGTGATTTAATTTCTGGTTTACCTTGACTTTCTGTGCTATTTTTCCTTTTAAAAATTCTACCCAGAGGAAATTTACTCTTCTGGATTAAAGCATATTCATCTGCTAATTTAGCAGACTCCTGTAATGTAGCAGTGTTCCTCTCATTTAAGTATGTTGTTGCATCAACATGGATGCACCTTTTAAAGTCCTCCAGTAAAATCAACTCTTAAGTTATCATACTCCCCATTCACATTTTTAGAGGAAACCCACCGCTCAAAACACACAGATTTATCGTAGGCAACTTCCACGTAAGCTTTGTCCATGGATTTCTTCAAATGTTTGAATCTTTCTCCATAAGCTTCCAGAACCAGTTCATATGCTTTCAGCATATGCTGCTTCAAATATCATAATCAAGTGCTTGCTCAGCACTTAAAGCTGTATAAACTTGTGCTTTACCTTGAATTACATTTGGTAACAGCACTGACCATTTATCTTTTGGCTATTCAGAAATCAGAGCAACAGTTTCAAAATGCTTGAAATAGTTATCTATTTCTGCCTCATTAAATTGATGAACCAATTTAATTTCCTGACTAAGAAATAACGGTTTCCTAGAACCAGATGCCCTATTCTCAGACTTTAATTTCTCCATCGCTAGGTCAAACTCCCTCTTTTTATCTGCTTCTCTAGCTTCAAATTCTCTTTGCTTATTTGCTTCTCTTTCAGCCACCTCTGCCTTAAATAATCATAACTTTATTTGTTCCATTTGTAACTGCATTTCCAGTGTACTTATTGAAAACATATCTAACACTTCTTCATCAAAATCACTCGACTCTGTATAAAGTGCCGCGATTTTTCTCTGAATTACTAGCTTTCTTGTAACCTCAGAAATTCCTTTAAGGTCCAACCTTCTAGCAATCTCGGATACATCATTTTTTTTTCATCTTTGCTAGTACCACCTGGTCTGGCGATACCAGAAAGTCGTCAATATTCATTGCTGCCAAATACCACCCACAGACAAATCAAACAAAAGAATCGGGTATTTCCCTTTTCCAAATCAGATTGGTAATTAAACAATCACTTAGCTCAAACATCGGCACAAATCACAGACGAGCCTCCAATTTCTGTTACGTGGTCGGCAACAATGAATAAAGAATTGAGTCAGACTTTATAAACAAATATAAAAAATTATTAAACTATGCTCAACAAAAGTTAAGATTAAACAAACGACTTACTTAACCGGAATTTAACTGCTATACAGCAATTTAACAAATTGATTTATACAGTAAGGAGAGACTTCCCTGAAAACGGATTTCTTCGAAGACGTGACGTTACTGCTGATCCCAGCTGAATGATGCCTTGTCCAAAAGATTCATGATGAAGGAAATAAAATGGCATAAAGGAAATGATCTTTTTGCTGGAGGGTGAACACTGCACAAACCTTCCTGATCATACAGGGGTTATCTCAGATGCAGGCCACTATTCCTGAACGAAGAATCAATAAAGTCGATCCTTTACAAAACCGCCAAACGACACCAACTTTACTCAATTCTTTGGGTTCCCGTACTTTGGTAAAGTCTTCACTCTCCAGTACGAGACTGTGGAGGTAAATCAAAGGTGCACCAAACCAGAACTGGCAGTGATTGGTGAAACTGCTGGCACAATGGTTTTGCACCTTACAATAGAAAGTAAAAACTCCACTTTAAAATGAAACTGCATCATGAGATGAATACACAGCAAAACTAACTAATGAACTAAGCAATGAACTAGCATGACAACAGGGGTTTCCCCTTATATACCAATTCGAACATACCATCACGGGACCGCACACCAGCAGGAAAATTACATCATGTGACCTCACACTGGCGGGAAGATTACATCACCCCACCATCACAAGACAATTACATCGTGCTCACAAGATATTCAATTACATCATGTTCATAACACAGTCACAAGATACCCACGAGCTATGTAACAGTGTGGATCATGGCCCCAGTGGTTACATTAGGATCAATAATTACCTGTGCTAAAAAGTACAGATACCTGATATGAGCACCCCCATTTCTTTCTGATGCCCCAGGGAACTATAACACTTTCCTGGCCCAGAGTCTCATTGGGAGTGTTAATAAAAAAACAGTGGAAATGGACAGGCACAAAAAGTGACACCAGCCCAGCATAACGGAAGAAGCAAGAATATTTGGAATGTCAATCTGACATTGTGGGTGCAGACTTATGAAAAATGGAAGTATGTAATTCTATCAACAGTTCTTTCAAAAGGGAAAAGTGAATCTTCCCAATCATCCCACTCCCATCCAGAGCTGGACACATTTACACAACATTAGTGAATGTGAAACCATCTCCTTTCCCCACAGGCACCCAAAGACCCAGCTCAGATCTCCAGTATTCTTTCCACTCATTTTGACTTTAGCTATAGCATTGGAATATCAGTTTTCAGAAAACAAAAAAATTCATGACATATGTCAGTGATATTAAACCTGATTCTGATTTTGCAAACCAACATTTTTTCCCTAAGGGTCTCACTGGGTATTCATCTTTACACATTTCAATGTGCAATTTGAATGGAAAGATTAGATTTTTTGAAATTTAGTTGATCTGTTTGAATTTGATCAATTCTGTTTGATCATACAGAAGAAATCATTCTGTAATTGGCAAGATGATTCCAAAGGGATCGTGGCTGCCTTCAACAGACAACTCCAAGTGTAAATATCAGGGGATACACTCCTTAACTACATTTAGACTGTTAATAAACTCAGCCTTCTTGCCACGAAAGGAACATTGTTGTGAAACTTTGGTGGAACATTTTAAAGTTCAAAGCCCACATTATCAAAATATGTATACATTACACACCCTTGAGATTTGTCTCCTTACAGGCAGCCACAAAACAAGAAACCCAAAAGAACACATTTTCAAAAGACCACAAGCACCCAATGCACAGAGACAAGAAGGGAAAACACACAAAATGTGCAAATAATAACAGCAAGCAATAGCACTCAGAACACAAGTGAGTGATAGGCACAGAAACCCGGGGCAGCTGAAGTAGGCCCACAGCCTCAGCCTCAGTTACTTTTACTTTACTTTATTGTCACCAAACAATTGATACTGGAGTGTACAATCATCACAGCGATATTTGAATCAACACTTCGCGCTCCCTGAAGTACAAAACAAAGTAAGTATAATAAAAATTTAAATTATAAATCATAATCAGAAAATAGAAAACGTAAAGTAAGGTAGTGCAAGTCAGGTCCGGATATTTGGATGGTACAGCCCAGATCCGGGTCAGGATCCGTTCAGCTGTCTTATCACAGTTGGAAAAAGCTGTTCCCAAATCTGGCCTTATGAATCTTCAAGCTCCTGAACCTTCTACTGGAGGGAAAAGGGACAAAATGTTCGTCACACTGCAGAGCAAAGCGTCATGGTGCACGCAGACACCGAGCCCTGAGCAGGCCCATAGGCTCAGCCTCAGTGCAGCAAAGAGTGGAGAAAACGTCACTGAGCAGTGAGCAGAACCAGCCCAATCCTCACCTCCATTCACAACATCCTGCCTTTCCAGTCCATCGAGCCCAGTGTTTACATCATCCAAACATCAGGTCATTCCTCGCTCTAAGACCCAGGCCCTGATGCATTCATACACTCTGAGCCTGGACCCCACCACCATGTTCCGGCCCATACCCGACCTTTCCAAACCAGCCCGGCATTTAGATCAATCAGACCTCACTCTCGGATTAGGTGGATGGGTTCCAAGACTCCTCCGTTCCGAATTCTCTCTGCTTCACACACCCCGACTCCTTCTCAAATATGCCTCAACTTTTCCTCAAACATTCCTCGACCTGACCTTGTTCCAACTTTGCATCGCACCCTCATGCCTCCTCCCTCAGCTCAGCCTCGCCTTTGCTCACCTCTTCATTGTTTGCGGTGATTGTTTGCCATGATTTTTTCAAAAAAAGTGTTATTAATAAAGTATTTAGATGTACTTCTGGCTTTGGGAACTGCCTGTAAGTCTTCGTCAACATCTTTGGTCTCGTCATCTTAAACCGGAAGATTTACAGGGCTTTCTATATTTCTATATGCAATAAAGAAAACAACAATGGAACAATCAGAAGGGAGGAATGCATTGTTCAAAATGCCAGTGTTACTTTTAGATTATGAGCTTCAGAGAGGCAGAGTGTAACTTATAACGAGCTATTCACAAAACACCCAAAATGCGTTTTGACACCATATATAATCCTGAGATTCATTTTCTTGCATACTCAATAAACCCAATAACCATAATTGAATCAATGAAAGACTGCACCCAACAGCATGGACTACCAGTGTGCACAAGACAAAAGACTGAAAATACAAAGGAAAAAAGTAAATAAATAACTTTCAAGAGCATGGGATGAAGAGTACTTCAAAGTGAGTCCAAGTTTTCATCTATAGATTTTATCCTTGCCTTCATAAGTTATTGTCTGTTCTGTGTGTTATGCTTTACACCCTGGTTCAAAGAAATGTTGTCTTGTTTCTATACGTGTTCTATACATGTATATAGATAAATGACAATAAGCTTGACTTGACTTAACAAGGTTGTGGGTACAGTTCAGTGATGGGATAAGCAAGCTGAGTGAAGCTTTCCCCTGTCGTTCAAGAACCTGGTGGTTGAGGGGGGATAACTGTTCCTGAACCTGGTGGTGTGGGCCCCGAGGCTCCTGCATCTTCTTCCTCATGGCAGCAGCAAGAAGAGAGCGTGAAGTGGGCAGAGGGGTCTCTGATGGTGGATGCTGTTCATGAGACAACGCTCCATGTAGATGTGCTCAATGGTGGCATGATGAACTGGGCCATATCCACTACTTTTTGTAGGGGCACTGCCATGCTTTCTTTGTAATTGCACTTATGTACTGGGCACAGGACAAGTCTGAAATGATAACACTGAGGAATTTAAAGTTGCTCAGCATCTCCACCTCTGATCTCCCAATGAAGACTGGTTCATGGACCTCTGGTTTCCTCCTCCTGAGGTCAACAATCAGCTCCTTGGTTTTGCTGACATTGAGAGTGAGTTTGTTAATGTGGCACCATTCAGCCAGATTTTCAGTCTCCCTCCGATATGCTGATTTATCACCAGTTTTGCTTCAGTTTACAACAGTGGTGTCATCAGCAAACTTAAATATGGCATGGAGCTGTGCTTAGCCACACAGTCACAAGTGTGAAGTGAGTAGAACAGAGGGCTAATCACACAGCCTTGTGGTGCACCAGTGGCGATGGAGGTTGTGGAGGAGATGTTGTTGCCAATCTGACCGACTGGGGTCTGTAAGTGAAAACTGAGGATCTAATTGCACAAGGATGTATTGAGGCCAAGATCTTAAAAGTGTATTGATTAGTTTTGAGAGGATAATGGTATTGAATGCTGAGCTGTGGTCAATCAAGAGCATCCTGATGTATGTACCTTTGTTGTCCAGAGGTTCCAGACTTGAGAGAACAGCCAATGAAATGGCATTTGTCATGAACCTGTTCTGCTGTTAGGCAAATTGGAGCAGATCCAAGTCACTTCTCTGGCTGAATAGAACTTGAACAGTGAATAGTGGGACACTGAGGAATGTGGTAGAGCAGAGGGATCTACGAATACACGTCCATAATTCCTTGAAAGTGGCATCACAGGGAAATAGGGTCATAACGAGAGCTTTATTCACATTGGCCTTCATAAGTCAAAATTATGAGTTCAGGTGTTGGGTTGTTCTGTTGAATTTGTAAAAGACATTGGTGAAGCCTAATTTGGAGCATTGTGTACAGTTCTGGTCACCTACCTACATGAAAGTTATCACTAAGATTGATAAAGTTGCAGGAGAGAATTTACAAAGATGTTGCCAGGACTTCTGGACCTGAATTATAGGCAAAGGTTGAATATATGAGGATTTTATTCCTGAGCGCAAGTGAAAGCAGGGAGATTTAATAGGGGTATACAAAATTATGAGGGGTATAGGTAGGATAAATGCAAGAAAGTTTTTTCCCACAGAATTTGAATGAGACCAGAACTAGAGGTCATGGGGTTAAGGGTGAAAGGTGAAATGTTTAAGGGGAACTTCCTCACTTAGAGGGTGGTGAGGGCAAGGAATGACTGACCAGAAATAGTGGTGGATGCGAGTTTGATTTCGACATTTAAGAGAAATTTGGATAAGTACATGGATGGGAGATGTATGGAGGGATATGATCCAGGTGCAGGTCAATGGGACACAGCAGATTAATGGTTTGTTGCAGCCCATATGGACCAAAGGGCCCACTTATGTGCTGAAGAGTTCTCTGACTCTCTCATGGTTATACTGTAGATTGCAAGTGTATAACAGCAATCCTGGGAATCGATTGGATCAGTGCACTTAATTTGCAGGGCTGTGCTTTCAAAAAGTTTCAGAGTGTTCAGATGAAAGACAGTCCAGACGTCATTCACACTCCAGAATGGACTGGCAGCACCCAAGAAATCCACTGGCAAATGGTTGGAAGGTGTCCAGGAGTTCATAGTCAGCAGACACTTGGATGATCTAGCAACAAGAAAGAGTGAGTCAATAGCTACAATGAAACCATCTGAGGAAGGATAACAGACTGAGGACTGAAATTTCCAAAAGAGCACCTCAACAAGTGGATGATGAATTTCAGGCGGCTGGTAATATGGCTCACAATTTACCACCTTTGGAGCATTAGATTCACAATCATTAGGTTCAGCAAAACTAATTATGTCAAATTAAAATAAAAAATTCACTAAGAAATTATGTCTCGTGTGAACTTGACACCATATATAGTTGTCAAAGTTGCTTGTTAATTTGAGAAAAGTTACCTTTAACAGAATGCACGTTAGGTCTGTCTGGGCTAAGTGTTTTTTAACATTCATTAATTGAGCATCAACTGATTGTGCAGGATTGAAACCAGCCCATTCAGGTACAACGTAGACACCCATAGATTGGAAGTCTTCCCATTTCATTATTTCACCCATTTTTGATCCTCCACAACTGTTTAAATTAATTCTTCCACAATCAAATGGTTATTTGGCACCAGGATATGTGGCAACACATGCAGGCTGTCACCATCACATCCTTAGGTACATTGTTCGTTAATGCAAACAACACATTTTGTTGTATATTTTGATGTCCGTGTGATAAATAAATCTAAATCTAAAATCTGAAATTGTATTGTTAATTTTAAGAGTCATAGAGTCAAAGGTCCTGCCAGCCATCAGGCACTTAGTTGCACTAAAATTATATTAATCTAGTTTTCTTTGTCTTACGTTCGCAACAACTCCCCCCCCTATTTTGTTACTCCGCTACTTCCCTGGGGCAGTTTGCAGCAGCCAATTAATTTACTAACCCGTGTGTCTTTGGCATGCCTGACCTGCTGAGTTCCTCCAGCATTTTGTGTATGTTGTTTTGGATTTCCAGCATCCACAGAATTTCTTGTGTTTAAAAAAAACATTAAACGAGTTTCTGCAGCAAGAAATTGGCCAGTAACTTCACTGTAAAGGAAGTTTTGTGCTTTTGCTCATCAAAATCGACCAAATTTCTCAACTAACATTCCATAAAAATTTAAGGAGTTTTTACATGAGATTTTAAATTATGAATACAATGGAAAAAATGTTAGATGAATCATTCATTCAAAATCAAAGAGGATGCAGAGTATATGCAAGGAATTTATCTGTCCAAGCCACGGTCTTCAAAAGACCAAAAAAGCCAGTGAGGCAGCAAACAAAACTTCACCAGATATGCATTCATATCCAAAAACCTTTGGAAGTGTTAATGCTCAGATTACAGCTAGCAAGAAACTTATTCTTCAGCCCTTCAAGATGCATATAAGGACAGAACTTTTCCCATCAAGGCACTTTTCCCTGCTAATGATCAAAACATCAAACAGGACGACCATCCCTCCTGAGGATCATAGTGAGGTTTCACTGATTCAGGAGTGGGAAGGAACTATTTCACAGCAAACCAAAAAGATAAAGATGTACAATCAAAGGTGGGAAGAGGGCAGGGGGGAGGAATATACCCTTCAAAATGTAACAGGTATGACAGCAATGGTAGGAAAGGTACAGTTTTATCCCCACTAAAATCAATAAAATCTGGATTATAAAAATTATAAATTGTAATAATGAATGGGTGGACTTGATCTCAATAGCAAAAATCTATAATCATAAATATCACAGACATTGTTGTGCCCAGTAACATTATGGAAATACAATCAATATACGTAGACTCTCTCATGCATTTATACTTATTGTGGTTTTTTTAAATTATTGCATTCTTTAACCTTTATTTTTGTTTGTGTTGCATCACATCCAGAGTAACAATTATCTTGTGTTCCTTTATGCTAGAGTACAGTAAATAACATTAAGCAATCTGGAATTGGTTTACCATCCAAAATCAGGAGATTCAATTCAAGATCATTAGACCAACCAGGAATCATCATGCAGCAGCAGAACAACCTGCTGTCTTCTCTCCATAAGTGAGGGATACATCTCCTTCCCCAATTCTACCACTAAGACAGTATCTTGAGGATGTTGCCGAAGTTGCTGTGTCTTTGTTTGTTCTAATCAGTCCACCTCACATTTCTGATCCAGTGACAAGGGTGACTCGATCTGAAACCATCCAAAGAAAGTTACAGCTGAAGTTGACTGGACTGATCAGGGAGCAAGCATCCACAGATGAAAATTTATCACAATAATGACAAAGTAGTTTGTGTTACAAGCTGAAAGGATTGGAGAAATAACATCAAAATATGTTTTTATTATTGAAGTGGCATCGCTCTTCGGATGAACACTCTTAGGATTACTGAATCACTTGCTATAGCTTCAAGTACATTTTCAACGATTAGCCTTGGAGACCCAGGTTTGTTGGACACGAAGACCTTTCAATCCCCACCATTTAAAACACTCGCTTCCATATTTTCAACCAAAGTTGGCCTCACATTTTCCAAATAAAAAACAGTTTAGCTCAGCCTTGATATTTTCAAATGATGCAATAACCACAGTCAAAAGGATGAGAATTCTACATTTCTCACTGTAAGAAAAATAATTGTTCTGGGCTTCACTGCAGTGACCTTGCTTTATTTAAGATTATCCCCACACTCTGGTTGTGAACTCTGCCAAAAGGAACAGGTTCTCTATGTCTATCCCCCAAATTCCATTTGGACTTTAAACACCCCGGTAGTTCACCTCCAAGCCTGCAAAACTCGAGAGGCAATCCTCACAATCAGACCAGGCATCACTTGGGAACTCGATTGTATCCCTCCCAGGTCCCTCAGTCAAACACAACCCCCACCTCAGCTACTGCATTCCAAAAAGGTATAACATAGAAAATGGAGCAGTGTAACACAGGCTCCTCAGGTCAGTTGTTGTATTGACCTTTTAACCCACTCCAAGAGCAACCTGATCCTTCCGTCTATTATTCTCCATTATTAGAATATTAGAAAGAATAACCCTCCATTATTCTTTCATCCATGTGCTATCTAAAAGTCTCTCAAATGTCTTTGATCTATCTGCATCTACCAGCACATTCCACACACCCACCACTCTCTGCATAAAACACCTACCTCTGGCATCTCCTTATACTTTCCTCTAGTCACCTTAAAATTACATACACTTTTTCATCCTAACCTCAATACCTCGACTAATGAAGGCCAACACACCATACACCTTCTTAAATACGCTATCAACTTGCATGGCAACTTTAAGGGATCTATTGATATGGACCCACAGATCCCTCTGTTCCTCCACACTGCTACAAATTCTGCCATTAACCTTGTAAACAGATTTCAAATTCAACCTTCCAAAGTGTACCACATCACACTTTATCAGATTGAGACCCATCTACCACTTCTCAACCAAAAGTGAAATTTTAAAAAGATTAACTAGAATAAAAAAAGGATCTTGTGACAGTGAGTTAAACTGTTGCTTCCTGCTTGATGTGGACAAGACTTCCTGTCAGAGGAACGTGGGTGTTGTTCACCAACACACAGTCCAGATAAATATAGAGAAAATGTTTAAAAATCACTCAGCAACAGGCCTGGCATTACCATCAAATGCTGGTGGATCCAACGTTCCCTTTCCAACCCCATTTCTCCCTGGAAAGGTCGCAGTGATCAACCTTCTTCAACCTCTGCATTTCCACAGCAGCTTTGACACAGTCCATTGAAAGTTGTGTCAGACACAGGAACATCATGGAGCAGGTACTAACAGATTGTAATATGAGTGATACGTATGAAGCAAATGTTTTCCTCTCCAGGCATTTTTATTCATATTTTATTTAATTAACTTCATTTAAACCCTCAAACTGCCCAGGTGGGAATCAAACTAACATTTCTGATCATGATTGCAGCCTCTGATTTATTAGCCTGCTCACATACCCACTGTGCTGCCAAACCTTCACCAATGACCAGGGGACATTCGGCCCCTTGAACCTAATCAATTGCCCAGTCAGAACAGCACTGAACTGTTCTCATCCTTCTATACTCCTTGAAATCCAATCAATCCAATGTGAAGATATTTTATACATTTAAATTATGTAAATGTAACTAATTACTGAATATTATTTTTCCTTCCTCAGTAGTTGGAAGATGAGCTTTAGAATAGTCTTTGGAACACATATTTCTTTGCACAAAGGTTAAAACACTTCTTGCATATATAATTTCACACTGTAACCTAATAACTATTCCTGTGCCTTAGCTGAGGACAATTTATTTTGGATATTGGAGTACTAGCACTGTGCACAGCTCAACATGGCATTTTCAAAGCTTCCCTCAGTCGCTCGAAAACCTGTGCTGTGTTGACTAATGCTCTGGTAAGAGTTAATATTCCAGGTCAATGACCCTTCATCAAAACTGTGATAGTAGTACTTTTAACTATTGGCTCCTCTGTTTTCTAACCCACAACCCATACCAACAGGACCTTACATCATTTCACGGTATCAACTGATAAGTCAATGCTCCTGGATGTCCATCGGGTCTGCCTCTAGTTTAAGCAGACCTCCTATTGCTTTGGCCATGATTGTCATTTCAGAGAGATGTTTAAAAATAACTATATAGTGAATAATTATTTACCATAATTAAAATGCTTATATGCATCCCTCAATGACCTCATGCCATATCATTCTCCAGCCCTGTTTTCAGGCAATAGTCTATTTCTCCACTCCACGTTCAAAGCCCATAACAGCACAGATGTGCTTTCTGCAGCAGGGTGAACTAAACGGTCAAATGTCTCGTCTCCTAAGCATTAATTGTACTCAATTGAAACAGCTAAATTTCAGGCAAATACTTCATTCAGTGTGTGATAGTTTACAAGGATCACCTGTCTATCTCATGTTGCCACATATTACTTTGCAATGTAGTTCATCATGAAGGTCATTAGATTTGTCCATTCGACCTGAAAGGGAACAGTAGCAGTCAAATGGAATCTGAAAAACATAGCAAACTTCGGCAGTAAAAAGTTGTTAAACAAATAAGTACATGGAACACATCTGTTAGTATGATAATTAATAGATCAGTATTGTGTTAATATTATTCCTGTCAAAACGCTCGGATATGATCCAAGTGTGGGAGACAGGGAGACACTGAAGAGGGTCAACAGTTCACTAACCTTAATCAGAACTGTTGCAGAATTTAAAGGAAAAGGATACAATAAACATTAGGTCAACAGGGCCATTAACTAACACGCTCAAGCAAAAAGTTAACGCCAACACTGTGGCTGGAAGTAATAACTAACGCGAAATGAATATCGCTCCTTGACAGCATCGGTCGAAACGGTGGCCCTCTTTCCCAAAGAAGGGTGAGAGTAAGCAGGAAGCATAGAGGTTGCTGTGCTTTTGGTCGAGTCTCGACAAAGCCACAAAGAAAAGAGGAAGTTAAATACCATCATAACTGGAACAGAGCTGGAACATGCGTACTCACAAGTGTGATTGTTCACCTATTGCACAGCCTGCCTGTGCAGGTGTGTAGAACTTACAGCAGAGTCCGTGGTTGTGACAATTCCTTACTGATAATAAATAGATGCCCAATCTCTACATAAAATCCTGCTCAGATGAAATTGGAAACTGTGATAAATGAAGTAGATGTCATTTGACCAAACGCTTGGTCTAAGGTTGGACTTTATGGAGGGTTTCAAAGCAAGAGAAGGAACCTGAGATACTAGAAGGAATTTCAGATTTTATTCTGAGAAGTGTCCTTACTTTCCCAAACTCCTCTCAGATTTGTTCTCAGCATCAAAATAAAAACAATTAGACACAGAAGATGGCTTTTGCTTGCAAACGGTGAATTTGTTCAGAAGGGAGCTAAGTGGGAATGACAAAGCAATATAGCAAAGACATTGCATAGATACCATCAGTAGGAATTCTCCACACTTACATGGATGGATGCTTCTTCATATAGCTTAAGCAGCTGAGCAAAACCCAGGACAGATTAGGCTGTTTAACCGGTACCCTACCACATCCATTCCCAGCCTGCTGGCAGGGCTGCAAAATGCATGCAAAAATGTATCTTTAAATAACATTTCCTGTATCCACAACTTCTGTTACTGATGAGAATGAGCTACCAGACTGAGGGAACATCTTCACCAGAATTTTCCACTCTTAAGTCACACACTAACTCAACTTAGAATTATATTCACATTTTACTTGCTAAACTAATCAAACACTGGAGATACAAAATACGAACTCTTTTGCCCTCTGCACTTAATTCCCCAAGATGACTGTTACCAACTGTAGCACTTGGAGAAAATTGCTTTTTCCTAACCTCCCTGTGTAATCTTACTCTGGGAATAAATTCACAAGGATGGTAACAGTTTGTGATCAAAGGTTACCACAATTTAAATAATTCCAAGAGGGCATTAATGTTGGCTTTTTAGAGACTCCAATTTATAGCGAAAAGTCCAACCAAAATAAGATTCCACTCCACTCTGCGTGGGCATTCCAATTTGAAGATTCGTACATCACAGCTATCCACACCCTTTTTAAGCCATGCTAATCTATTAATAATTCTGACAACTATCTGCTCAAAATCTAACCCAATCAACTAAAATCTTATTGGCTTCCACATAAGAATCCAATAAGCATTGAAATTATTACAGTGCTTTTAGGCAACATGAACCACCAATAACCTGCTCACTGGAATTTAATTGCGATTCCAACTGAATCACTTGAATCTCAATCTCTTTGATACAAAAATGGAAGCAAAGGTTGAATATTAGATAAGCAAATGCGGTACCTAATATGAAATGCAGCAAGTTTTATAAAGGAGGCTAAAGCAGCTCTGAATCTCCTATGAAAAGTTCTGCCTTGGCTTTGCAATCCCTATCATTTGTTAATCCAGAATGATAGTTGGGATCACCATGAGGGAGAGGAAGGTTCTTAAGTCACAGGAACTCCTCCACGCCAATAATCATTAAGCACATTAAACCTTTACAAATATGTTGGGTTGGCTTTTAAAATCAATCATATTTAGGTTCTTACAAACAACCTTGACACTGGCATGTCATAAAATTCCCCTGGTGCCATATCAGTCCACAGAAAAGCCTTACTATGGGCTTGGGTGTAGAAAAAGAGTTCCCACTGTTCTCAACTCATTAGAATTTCACAAATGGCACAAAACAATATCTTTCACAACAGCCCACAATGTTCAACAGATCAACACAAGCAACACTAACCACAACAGCAGCAACAAATCAGTAAAACAAGCCCCATTCCTTCCTCCCATCCACTCACCCACTCACATACAGAGAGGCCTCCAACCCCAGGACAGGCTGCCTCCGGGCCTCCAGCCTCCAGTTCCTATCCCATACTTGCACACATCGGGCCTCTGGCTTCAGGATACACTAACCCATGGGTCTTGATTATTGGACTGACTTTCATCTTGGGCCTTTGCTATCAAGCCCAGGACTCAGCGATCATGGGACTTTAAACTCCAGTCCTCAAACTCGGGACTTACACGGGGCTCCAACCCGCAGACTCACAGACCTGGGGTTGGGGGGAGTCATCAGCCCGCCTGCCTCCTGCTCACACAAGCATCTGATCCCATGACTCACTAACCTGGTGGGTGGTCAACCCCATCAAGGGTGTCTGCTGATCTCAGTCATTGACACGGGGGTCACTAATCCCCTATCAGTGCCTGCTGACCCGACATTCATCCACGAGGATCACTGGCCTTCGACCACAGATCACTCAGACCTGGACACTGCCACTGGCTCCTGCCTTGACTCTTCATTTACTGCCTGTTACCTTTAACTCCCCTCATCCCTGTCCGTAAATCTTTATCTGTCCCCTCAATCCCCACACTGTCCCAAAAACTGTCTCTACAAACCTATAAAACACAACTAAGACTGAACCACCCCTCGACACACATTGCAGCTCGGAGGCATTTTGATCGGAAGAATGCTGCAAGTCTACACCTATCTAAACCGGACATTACAACAATTGTGTAAAAAAAGTGTTTTCCTGAGTACAGAAATGAACACTAAAGCACTCCATCCACTTCATTTCTGCCAATCTCAACTGATGTCGGGGAGATGCTCCATCTTAAAATATCATCATTTTTACACCCTGCACTTTGGAAATGTAAAAGTATTAAACCCAATTAGCAACTCAATCATTAAAGGGACAAAATGAAAATTAAACTTCAGACTACCGACTGGTTCATCGAGCTGCCTGCAGTAATGAGGCCTGTCCAATGATTGTAACCAGATGCACCACAGGTGGAAATCTATGACCCAATGTGTCAACCCCAGATCTGAAGAAAAACTACGAGTGGACAGGGAAAGGACACACAGGCCACAATGAGGATAGGAATAGTGTCATATAGCAGGGAGGTCGCACAGATCCCAGTGCAAGTTTAAGGGATGAGGAGCAGTGTACAAATACCTCCACATTAAACAAAAGTCTATTAAAATTCACCTCTGACATACCTGATTGGACCAACCAAGATATGTCTTACACGGTGAAAGGTAGGGCATTGATGAGTGTACTAGAACAATGGGATATGGGAATATGGGTCCATCATTCATTGAAAGTGGTGTCACATGTAGATACGGCTGTAAAGAAAGCTTTTGGCACATTGGCCTTCATAAATCAATGTATTGACTACAGGAGATGGGACGTTATGTTGAAGTTGTACAAGACATTGATGAGGCCTAATTTGGAGTATTGTACGCAGTTTTGGTTAGTGACCTTCAGGAAAGATATAACGAAGGTTGAAAGAGAACAGTGAAAATTTACAAGGATGTTGCCAGATCTGGAGGTTCAGAGTTATATGGAAAGGTTGAATGGGTTAGGACTTTATTGCTTGAAACATAGATGATCAAGAGGGGATTTGGTTTACAAAATTACAAAAGAGAGGTTTACAAAATTATGATGGGTATAGAGAAGATAAGTGCAGGCAGGCTTTATCTGCAACAAGAGGTCATGAGTTAAGGATGAAAGGTGAAAAGTTTAAGGGGGACATAAGGGGAAACTTCTTCACTTCGGGGGTCATGAAAGTGTGGAATGAGCTGATAACACAAGTGGTCCTGCATGGACTAGATGGGCTGAATCACCTGTTTCTGAGCTGTACTTTTCTATGACTCTTAAGTTAGACTATTAAATGCACTGAACTATTCATAATTGGAGTTAATGTGCTCACAACGTATTACATTTTAATGCATATTTTTAACTTCACTGGTACTTCAACAACACAGTAGATACATTATTCAATTACCCTCTATAAACCAACAATTTCCATTTCTATATTAGTACTCCCTCTAGTGGACTGTGATTTCATTCCTTAGTTGCAAATAGCAACTTACTGTATTGTGGAGATTGGGCACAACAGTTCCAATATGTCAGCTGTCATCCAAGAGGTGCATTGATAGCAAATTTACTGACAAACTGAAATAACAGAAGATAGCAATTAATCAAAAGTTGCAAAATAAATGACTAACAAATTGAAAACATGAGAAAATCCACAGATGCTGGAAATCCAAAGCGATGCACACAAAAAACTGGAGGAACTCAGCAGGCCAGGCAGCATCTAAGGAAAAGAGTAAACAGCCAACCTTTTGAGCCGAGACATTTCATCAGGACTGGAAAGGAAGGGGAGAAGTTGGAGTAAGGAGGCAGAGGAAGGGGAAGATGCACAAAGCAGCAGGTGGTATGTGAAACCGTGAGAGAAGGAAGGGGTGAAATAAAGAGCTGGGAAGTTGATTGGTGAAAGCGATAAAGGGCTGGAGAAGGGGGAATCTGATAGGAGAGGACAGACCATGGAAGAAAGGGAAGGGGGGAGGAGCACCAGAGGGAGGTGATGGGCAGGTAAAGAGATAAGGTGAGAGAGGGAAACAGGAATGGGGAAAGATGAAGGAGAGGCAATAGGGCCAATTAATGGAAGTTCAAGAAGTTAATGTTCATGCCATCAGGTTAGAGTCTACCCACATGGAGTACAAGATATTACTCCTCCAACCTGAGTGTGGCCTCATCATGGCTGTAGAGGAGGCATGGACTGACATGTCGGAATGAGAAGTAGAATTCAAATAAGTGGCCGCCAGGAGTGGCCACTTTTTCTGGTAGGTGCTCGGCAAAGCAGTCTCCCAATCTACGTTGCGTCTCACCGATATACAGGAGCACCAGATACAGTAGGTGACCCCAACAGACTAGCAGGTGATGTGTCGCCTCATCTGGAAGAACTGTTTGGGGCCCTGAATGGTAGTGAGGGAGGAGTTGTAGGGGCAGGTGTGCTACTTGCTCTGCTTACAAGGATAAGTACCAGAAGGGAGATCAGTAGGGAGGGACAAGTGGACAAAGGAGTCAGGTAGGGAGCTTGTGTGGGTTTTTAAACTTACCTCAGAATAGGAAATTAAAAAATTACTGCAATTGCTGGAAAGCTGAAATAAACCCTAAAACTTCAAAATCTGTGTTTCACTTTCCACAGAAACCACCTGACTTTTAACTGACTAAATTTTCTGTTTAACTTTGCTCATTATTCTGTGTAAATAAAACTTCTGATCCATTTATAAACAGATATTAATCACTAATCTATGTTAAGGATTTTGCTTGGGTTTATAGGAGATAAGACATGCCCTTTTCACATTATTACCATTGTTGGTGGGGATGGGGAGTGGTACAGGAACCTGAAGACCCACACTCAATGTTTTAAGAACAGATTCTTCTGGGACCATTTATGAATGGTCCATGGACTCTCCCTCATTATTCATCTTTTGCAGGTTATTTATAATAATTTTATGTCTTACTCAAAACAGCTAATTATAAAATGTATCAGTGATAATAAACCTGATTCTGATTCCAAACGTATCTGCAAAGTTAATTTTCAATTAAGATAAAGGATGATTTGAGGCCAAGTGTTTGGTGATCAACATGCGTTGGGATTAATGTTGAGGATTGAGGCCCGAGGAGGAATTGGAGGTCCAGATGTTGAGCCCATTATCCGGAGCTGAACCTGAGAGTCCACTGGGAGGTTCAAAACCCTGTGTTTGCAGAGAACGTGGCCTCTGGAGGCCAGTCCTGGGGTTAGATTCTGTATGTGTGTGGGTGGGAAGGAGGAACGGGCCGTTTTTGCTTGTTGTGTTCTGTTGTTCTGCCAACATTGTGGGCATACTGTGTTGGCCCCAGAAGATTTGGCGACACTTACAGACTGGCCCCAGCACATCCTCAGGTGTGTTGGTTGTTAATGCAAATGACACATTTCACTGTATGTTTTAATGTACATGTAACAAATAAACCTGAAATAGTTTTGTTAAGTTTCCTGGCAATACTTTTCAGTAAATAAACAACCTACAGTTTATACATAAGGAGAATAACATACTCAAAGAAAATGAATACTTCCTTAAATACAATCTGCCATTGCCTAATCTGCTGAACTTGCCCATGGGCCAAACAGGTAATTCCCCTCAGACGCTGTTAAAAGTGCAGCCTTCCTAAAATATTTTTCTGTGCCTCAATACTGATTAATGAGAAAAACAGCAAGAATCAGGACATGAGCAAGTACTTAATTGTATCAAATCATGTACAAAAAAGAAAAGTACAAATAGAAGGAAAAGGAACAGATCAAGTCATAGTTTTAAAATCAATACATACTATAAAACTGACAATAACATTTGACATCTGAAAGAATAAGACTGTGTTTAAGACTTATGTTTTAATTAAGATGGTTCACATTCATAAGATTTCATTCACCATGAGAATTAGCAACTTCATATCATTCCATGAATGTGAATAGTAAATTGTTCACAGATTTAATTCTTACTTTAGGTGGAACAGGGCACGAAGTTCAGCAACTTACAATTATGCAAGTTTAAATGTCACTGCCATTCCTGGAAGTTGCTGTTTCATTTGCTAATATTGAAAGCCATGAGTCATTCTAATTTCTGCTACAATTGCCATTACACCATTTGCAGCAAATTTGTGATCATCGCCGATTTTAAAGGGAGTGAAAATTTGATATTTATGGTGCAGTTGCTTTCAACAGGGGCCATTGGCAAAGTGCTACTGAAGACCCAGGAAGTCATGGTGTAATAAAACAAATAATGCCAGACACCCATGCCACAAATTTCTGAACAAACACTGCTAGAATAATGGTATGCCTTGTAGATGCATTATGATGCTGACAGACAGTATTACTGCGACAAAGGGGTTTCAACACCTCTCTGGATCTTCTTAAGGCAGTATTGAATTTGTGATTTTAGAGCTTTCATTCCAATATTCTACTTGTCAGTCTATTCCATACATTGGTTCTGTTGAAAGGCTATTGACTTGAAGTACTACCTTCAGTTTTCTTGTTCCATTTATAGTCATCAGCATCTGGAATATTTTGCTTTTGTGCCACTTTCTCTGATGTTATACATAACTTTGCATCTTAGAAGTTTTAAGGTACAGCTTCCTCTGCTCTGACAATGTAAACAGCCCCATGGATTGCTGCTCCGTTCCATCAGCATCTCACATATTTTTTTATAAGGAGTCATTCAGATACCTCAGTTCAAGTCTAAATAGTCTCCACTTCAGAATATATCCCAGAAAATTCTAATTTGTTCAATACTTGGAAGGCATTTGATGCATTCTATATGTAAGTTAATACCTAAACAACAATATAATTTCAATTTAGAAAATCTATAATTATTTGTATCACCCAAATATATATAAAATATATTAAGGATAAAATTCATCACCACACTGTATTAGAGCGTAGTGTTTCACTCCATCAGTGCAAAAACAGTTTGTTACACAAACACTGCTAACCAGCACGGTGTCACTTTATCAAGGTGTGTCTGGCTGAAAAGGGGTGATTTTAAGACAACTCTCCAATACTCTCCTAATGCAGGGTTTGGACCTGAAACAGACAATCCTTCCCTTACCACTGCAGCCCCACAACAGATGCTGCTCGGCCTGGTGGAGTTCCTCCAACAGGTTGCTGTTCCAGCATCCAGTCTCCTGTATCTCCTTTCAATCTCTAGCATGCTCTATTTGAAACCTACCTTCATTCATCGTCGTCATGGCTATCCGTCGAGGTCGAGGATGATGGTCTTTGTTCCTTTGATCTATTTATGGGCTCTCAAGTGGCTTACGAGTCCAATCTTGGCTTTGAAAGTTCAAGCCCAGAGCTAAGATGCCTGTGCGTGTATTTGTTTAATACGTACTTGATGTTGCACTCCCAAGAAGCACACGATACTTCACAAATCAATCAACTGATTCCAATGGCATGGAAACCACAACAATTGGAGCTGATGGTTTTGTTGCAGCCTTCATCCGCCTTCACAGCAGTTGAGCTTGAAGTAACTTTGTCCCCTTGTCCCACCGTTGAGGTCTTGGTTGGATTGTTCTTTGTCAGGGACCTCACCCTCGACCTTGCCGCCATGGGTGATACTACCAGGAGCATAGCTCCAGGTGGCATCACTCTCAGGATCTCAGGACCACACAAGCTTCTCCACAATGACAAGGTGACAATCCACAGAGAAGCTACCTTCATTACCCATCTCCTCAAATCTACCTTTAACCAATCTGTACTTGTAAATTATTTCTCTATCTGCTGCCTTGAATTATGAATGCCATAATTTCCTGGCAATCCTTTTCATACGTTAATTTAGGTCAGTAAATAAACAATCTAAGACCATGCCATAATTCTTCAACTCTCTTGCTATATCTAATTCACTGTGTTACTTTCATTCAACAATCCAATTGTAATCTGAGTGTTTCTTGCAGTACCTTCTCTTGCCTTTCTGCACCATTAATTTGAATTTCCTTAGAGATTTTTTCTTCTTCTTTCATTTCTCCATGTTTCTTGGTGATATTATCCAGAACAAAGATTTCCACACTACATTGACATCAACCTGTTCTATTTTAATCACTTTTGATCCACTGATTCTGTGAAATTAAACAACAGATATATCTTACAGTTTAAAATAAACTGCACAAAATTCTATTTCTTCATCACTGCCTAATCAACACTCAAATAATATTATTGTGGAAGTGTCAACACAAAGATCATTGTGATCCGATGAAGCATGCCATCACCTTTTAAATTCAGTTAGTGACAAATAAGGAACAGTACAGCAAATTTTAACTACCTAATTTTTATACGTACTGTGAACATTTTCACACGGATCTTATTCAACATGAATCCCCAAATTAAACTGGCCTGATATTAATTACCATCTAAAGAAGAGTTGCAAATTCCTACCACATTCAACAATACACACAAAACTCTGGAGGAACTCAGCAGCCCAGGCTGCATCTATGAAAGAGTAAACAGTCAACATATTGGGCCAAGAGCCTTCATCAGTACTCACAATGTTTGCTTAAGCTGCAGAATTTCCTACCACATTCAATATTTGCTTAAGCTTCTGAAGCAAGTTACTTTAATTTTTTTTTTAAAAAGTTGCCTAAAATCTATAGCAAGAGAAATTCTGGCTATCTGTCCCTATTTTCATAAAAATCTTCAATTGCTCCTTAATTTTTAAAATTTCTTGATTACAACCCAAATTCTGTTTCCCTTCTTGTAACTTAACCATTGGACTCCAAATTTAATTCTGGTAATCTACAATGCACTTTCTCCAGAGGTGCTCAGAAAAGCTCACATTACTGCTGGCAATGTCTGACCAGAGCTTTGCATTGACATTTATCATAATTCATATTCCCTAGTAGACTAGTGCAGGCCAACATTCCATTAGCTGCATTCAGTTTCAATGATATCTGCTATTTCTTCTAGCCTTTTGCCATTTACTGAGGTCTTTGCTCTATCCATTTTACTTCCATGGTAGACATGTTTGACTATCTTGAGAACTATTTGCATTTTTGTCTACTTGCTGCAACTGCCAATTTCTCCATTTACATTTAATTTACAAAGCTATCTACCTTTCTGGGATATTAATGTGGATCCTATTCCAGCATCCAAATCACTTGTAAATACAATTTCAACACAGACCCATGCAGCACAAACTAGTCACATCTGACCACAAGAACCTGCCCATGATCCTTATAATCTTCTGCCCAACCTCATTCAGACAGGTAAATCGTTGTCTCATTTCTAAGAACATCAGCTTTAATTAGTGTTCGATTACGAGAAACTTCTCAAGTGATTTATTGAATTCTACTTCATTAATATGAAATTCCCCTAATTGCTGCTACAAGTCACTTCAGAAGATATAATTAGATTCAATCTATGTGCACAACTCAGCTTAAATCCGCTGATTCTCTGATTTATAGTTCTCATTAAGTTCAATGATGCCTTTTATTAGTTATAGGCTCTGCATGTCATCTTTTGCTAGACTTTGTATCTCTTCCACTAATATGCACCGTTTTTGTCATCTTGCTTCCTTTATATTTGCCTTTTACCTTGTCTCTCATCTTTTCAGTTTGGGATTTGGAGCTTGTGTCCCTTGTCCATTGCATTATAACTGATTCTTTATCACTGAAATTTCTGGCCATCACTAATATTATTTTACCCATCAGTTTTTTCCCCCCAGTCATAAGTCTTCGTTGCACAAAGGTTGACTTTACTCACATCCAGAATCATGGTGGGAATTTTGCATTCCTCCTTAGTGTGAACAATGTTTTCTTTACTTTAATAAATGTTAGTTGTTAATTGAATTTATCCTGTTACTTGATATTGTATTTAAAGCAGCATGCAACACTATTGGTTATATTTCTCACGGTAACTTTAAATATTGTACCAAAAAGATTTTTAGCTGAGGAAATAAATTTTAAAATTGGCTGGAATTTAACCTGTAATTGCTCTGGGTACAGCATTATCTCATTCTTCAGCTGTAACTGTCACATACAGAAAGCATCACCTTCATTCCTTAAATTATGCATTACACCTACATGTGTGCATATATTGCCTCAATCGGACTTCGTTTTTGATTAACTGAGTCACATTAGGATCATGTCAAGTATTTATATATCTACATCCAAATCTTTGGATGTTCATCTTCAATTAAGTCTAAAGAGTCAAATTAATACTGAAAAAAGTTCATAACATGTTGGTAAGATTATGAAATCTTAAACATTGGATCTAAATTAAGATAAAAAGTCTACAAATTGCTCAATGCAACTTCACAAACCCCGCAGAGAAATGGCCATATCATAACTTCAAAGGACTTCAGCTTCATCCTTGTTACCAAACTGGTTAAAAGATGAAGCATCTAATTTTAATCAACAATGTGATAATTTAGGTTTCAGATCAATTCTTCCAGTAATTTGGATCATTCAAAGCACCAAGATCATAAAGACACAAATTTGTTTAAAATTAGTTGAGCTTAGATTCACCAATTCCAATAGAAACCTTTTTTTTTTAATTTTTCCTTCCTGAAGCTGATTTGTTATGTAAATAATTCCCAGAAATTTAAAGACAGTATGAACCTCCTTATAATTAACACCAACTAGAAAAAAGATACTTGTTATACTGTACTTCCTTGCTACTCTAGAAAGAATTTTTTCAATTATGGAGAGTACAGTTCAGGAGGTATTCTATCAAACACTGCTGCTCTGAGTGGGAGATCATAGAACATAGAGTAGTACAGCACATTACAGGCCCTTTGGCCCACCATGTTGTGCCGACCCTCAAACTCTGCCTCCCATATAACCCCCCACCTTAAATTCCACCATATACCTGTCTAGTAGTCTCTTAAACTTCACTAGTGTATCTGCCTCCACCACTGATTCAGGCAGTGCATTCCACGCACCAACCACTCTGAGTAAAAAAACCTTCCTCTAATATCCCCCTTGAACTTCCCTCTCCTTACCTTAAAGCAATGTCTTCTTGTACTGAGCAGTGGTGCCCTGGGGAAGAGGTGCTGGCTATCCACTCTAGCTATTCCTCTTAATACCTTGTACACCTCTATCTTGTCTCCTCTCATCCTCCTCCTCCTCTCCAGAGAGTAAAGCCCTAGCTTCCTTAATCTCTGATCATAATCCATACTCTCTAAACCAGGCAGCATCCTGGTAAATCCCCTCTGTACCCTTTCCAGTGCTTCCACATCCTTCCTATAGTGAGGCAACCAGAACAGGACACAGTACTCCAAGTGTGGCCTAACCAGAGTTTTGTAGAGCTGCATCATTACATCGCAACTCAAACTCTATCCCTCAACTTCTGGAAGTTCACACCCCATAAGCCTTCTTAACTACCCTATCTAAGTGGACTCTTGATTACAAATTGTTGTCAACTGTGTCCAACTCATTTCTCAGGAACATAGAACAATAAATTGGTATGTAGTGCAAAGAATTATTTCCAAATCTCACATTAACACTTCTTAAAAATTATGTGGATCCAGGACAGTCAGCAATTCTGCACTACCAGGTTACTCTTATGGCTAAATACTGAAATTTATGACAAGCAAATTCTGTGTTGGTGAATTTGTTAAAAAGATGTGTTTGATGGATGTCACTTCTTGTCAAATCCTACCAATAGCTCTTGTATCTTTCTAGACCTACAAGTGCGTGCAGAACAAACATCTGAGAAAATAAGCACACATATCTTCATCAAGACATTGTATTTATCTTTCAAATGAAAGACAATTCACAGTACATAATTTAAAAAAGGATATCAAAAAGTCTTGGCCGGCATAATAGAAACCTACATTCTTTTCAGAATTAACAGTCAGAGCATTGGCTTACACCACTATCTTTAAGTTCAGGCTGGCTGTTGCCAGAAAATCATATAAAACTAACAATTTTTGGTTTGAAGTAGATAAAAATGCTCTTGTTACAATACAAAATAAAGATACATATAATGGAACAAAAACCTTACAGATACAAATTAAACAACCAAATGCAAGATTATAAAGTGATAATATGTCACATTTTGGAAACTGCACTGGGCTACTTCAAACACATTGCTTAACATTGTGATGTAGACATGAAAAAATGTCAGTAGACGGGCATCACTTTCCCAAACATTTCTGGGATTTGCTACAGGTGTGAGAAGAAGCATGCCACACACAATGGATTTTCATTCCATAATTTACTTTGTCCTACAATTATTCCGCAATTATACACCTATTTCAAATTGTTAAAAAAAACATTTCTTCCAGAGGGCTTAGTCCAACATACAATATGAAATGTGTTCCAATTTAAATCTTGCTGAGAGTTCTGGAGATGGTTATCAGATTCAGGCAAAATTCATATCATCGCAGCATCCATTACAAACAGCACAAGTACAGTGGATTCTGGTTAATTGAACCACTGGTTAATCAGGGCAGCCTCTAATTTGGAACAATACTTAAAGAACAAATATTGAGAAAATAGCTGGGATTCCCTTTGTTTATTTGAGACACAATACCACTTAATTAGGACAGGAGCTTGCTGCTGAACAGTTTCTAACTAGTGTCAGTCACATTCACTTGCATGACCATTCGACATAACAAAGTGTTTTGAGCAAAAAGTTTTTAAGCTGAATTTGTCACTGATAGTTGGCAAGAAATAGGCAGTAAGACAATTTGGAACTGTTTTGCTCATCGTGGTTTCAAACATCTGAAGTTATCAAAAGTCATCTTGAATGTTACAATGAAAATGAAGATTTGGAGGATGCAATCATTGAATGCATTGTATGAAGGCAGGCCATTATCTGTACTAGGTGCCTGTGCTGATTTTTTCATTTACAGTCAATTAAAAGAACACGGCAGCATACACTGGATTACTTTGACTGTCGATAACTAACAGGAATTACAGTTTTATAGTACTGTAGAAGGATTGTTAGTGTTCTAAAGTGTTCTGTATTTTATTTAAATACATAATTTGTTACTCAATCCCAATGTGTTCCAATAAACTGGAATCCACTGTATTTCCAGCCAGCAGTCATTAAAATGGAAAAATATTTTAATTTTATCAAGTAAAAAATTAACAATAATTTTCAAAATTAAATTAGAAATGAACATATGATGAGTTTAAGAGGGTGACTTAATCAATTACCAATTTTACTACTTCAAAAAGTTGGGAACTACGAAGAATTAAAATTAAATGCCACAATTAAAATTAAGATATGGAGGATGTAATCGTCTAAAGCATTATATGAAGGCATGCCATTATCTGCACTAATTTTGTTCAACTACAGTCAATCAAAAGAACATGGCAACATATTCTGGTTGAGTTCCTGTCGATAACTAGTAGGAACTAATGAACAGTTTTATAACACTGTATTGGTAGTGTTCTAAATTGTTCTGTATTTCAGGCAAATACATAATTTTTAAATGGTAGTATGTATTTTTTAAAATACTCTTTTTTTAAAAACGATTTCCATGAAACTGGCTAAATCAGGACTGCCACTTAATTGGCCCAAAATGTACTGTTCCTGATGTGTCCCAATTAACCAGAATTTACTGTACTTATTTTCTTCCAAAGAAAAACAGAATTTAATGACAATATAAACAGGACTAGTAAAAACAGGACATAGGCTAAGCTGATTGCATAAAAACAAAACAAATAAAGCAAATACTACAATATATAATGCCACTTCATGGGAAGAGACTGCTGCTCTGTTGGCTCATACATCATGGAGATGCAACAAGAGTAACCTGTTACAACAATGAAAAGTAAAGGATGCAACATGAATCATATGTTCCACTGCAAATCCAGCTACAGTCACTAATACACAACAGAAAAGTTCTCATTCAGTTTCCATCACATTGGTGAGGTCTTTATTAAAATCTTCACGTAAAATGCGCTTTACAACAATTATAGCCAATTTACTGTACTAAGAATTACTGAAGTAGATAAAAACACTTGAATATAAAGTTATTTTGTCATTCTGCAATGTGCAGATGTGCATTAGCACCATCCGCACCGACACCACTATACACAGGATATTTACAATGTGGTTCTAAACACATATATAAAGTTTATCATAAATGATCAATTACCATTCAAGCTTGAAATTGATCATGATATGAAAGTGGGTCGGCCACTACAGTTTTATATTGTCACCACTACACACTCCAATATGGTGGCGCAGTAGGAAGTCTTTAACATACAGTATAATATACTGCAAAATGCGGTCTACTCCGTGATTTATAGAAGATACCAACCAGCTGGTTATCACCATCAGTTCAACCGTTAATACTTATGCACCATGAAGATACCACATGGCCAAATCATTTCTTTTCTTTCTGGCAATTATAATTTTATTCTTGGCTAGGATGTGGCAGCAATTCAAGGAATAGAAAATAATTTTCAAAGGAGAAAGAATCAATTTAGTTGCAGCAGTGTATATAATAGAAATAACCAAGGAGATCATGTTTGTGTGCCTAATTGTTGGTTGTACTTGGGTTGAATACAGTATCACTGGGTTCATGATCAAAGAGCCTGATCTTTGTGTGGTTAATTTGCTGTACAGAGCCAGCAAAGGTTTGCAATTGTTTGGTGATCAAGCTCTACATTCAACCTACAGCCAAACTGTAAATCTAACTTTTCATTTTAAAGAGCTTGCAGCTCTGCAGTTACTCTTATTTCCAACCACTATAGAGGCAACATCAGATTTTCAGACCACGTTATGTGACATCAGCACTGCAACTTTCTGTCATAGATTTTATAGTATAAAGTTTGTACTTCAATAAGACTGCCAGTATTGGTTTGGTGTCAAAACGGCTTTTATTTCAAAAAAAGGCTATTGTGAAGACAGGGGCTATGTATTTCTGAGCTTGTATGGTGTCATTGAGAAAAAAGAAAGATTTGTACAGGATCAAAAATGCTGAAATAAGGCTTCCATTGCAACAAAGCACCTCCTATAATGGGCAGATCACCACTACCTGGTAGTGTTTAAAATAAGCACCAATGCAGTTGCCTGCACACAATTAACTGCCTTGAGACATTTTCTGTATAGCATTGTACGAGCTTTCATCTAATGCTGTCAAAAATTAGGCTGCTAATTTGAAACATACAAAAATCTGATTATTTTCCTTCAAAGCCAATTTCAAATGACCTCAGCAATTTCCCCATAAACTTTCCTGTTTTGAATACCTTCCAAATTCAAATCAGGAAGGGGAAATCAGATTGTACTAACCTAGATCGCAATTTTAAAGAGTAATCAATTCAATTTTTCCTCCAATTTTATAAATGTTAAATTCAAAAGTCTCAGCATTAGAACTGGGAAGAGAAATGAAAATCAAAAGGCACGTGGTCTATCCTCCCAATTGAGGAAACACATCATAGTACTGTAATTTTCATATGCAGTCTTTGCTTTAACAATGAATTACATTCCCAGAGATGACTATGGGTAATGTTCCTTTACTCCAGTTCTATGGACACATTATTAGGACTGTAGTTACTAAACACATCTTGTTAAAGGAGCTAATTAAAGCTATACTCAAGGCGGTGCAAAGTCCAAAATGTTAAATGTTTATTTGATTTTTACGCTGGTTGATTTTATTTAGATTTAAGAGCAAGATATTCTCTTAAAAGTTAGTCCCATTTGCAGTTCACTGCGCGAGAGACTATCCTCAAGTGCCATGAAATGTGACTGCCCTGCCTCACTGTCACTTTAATGACCAAACAACTTTACATTCTTCCTTGTCCCCCGCTTTACACATGTTCGCTTTACGCCACTTTGCTTTTACAAAAGACCTACATTAGTAACCCACTTTCGCATTACAAAGAGGAAAATTTTTCCCACATAAATTAATGGTTCTTCGCTTTACATCATTTCGGCTTAAGAAAGGTTTCATAGGAACACTCTACCTTTGTAAAGGGGGGGGGGGGTGGACACCTGTATCCTATTCCACATTTCATCCGACTTGTCTGCTCAAAAACATCTAGTAAACTTCCAAACTTTACAATTATGTTATTGATTTCTATTGAAATTTCAATTTGCTCCACTGGTGTCAACACTACCGACAAAATCTCTCACAATGACTGTAAAGCACAATAAACAAACCCAAGAAACAATTATGCCACCCACTTAGAAACGTGCACTTCTTCTGCTAAGGCACTGGATGTGGATGACGCCATAGCAAGTTGTTCGTACGTCACAGCAAATTGCTTTGAGCTGTGACAGCAGGCTGATATCCGTCACAGTAAGGAATGATAACCGCAGGGCAATTCCAGTTTCTGTTCGTCAAGTGCTGGCTGCCCTCTTCAATGAGCTGTATTTGGACCCTTTTTCAGACTGAAGTTAGACCAGTTTACAGAGACTTTTGGCCTTGTCTGTTTGGCAGAATCAAGGCAAAACCTACAAGTGGAAAGAAAATAAATGTGTCAGAACAAACGGAGGAGAAAATACACTGACCAACGTGGTTATTCCTGCTTTGCTATACCACTTAAAATATTCACAAACAAAGAAACAGAACATAAAGTAAATAGACAAATAAATAAGACAAGTTTTATTTTCGGTAAATAATAACTACAAATGGAGCAAACTTCAAACATAAAGACATGAATATCAACATTACATGGGCTTTCAAATGTACACAATGGTGACATCTTGCTTTCCCTTTATATCCAAAATAATTACACTTCATAAATTAATATTACTAAACATTTTAATAAAAATGTTTGATAATGAGCCAGATCTTGCTTGACCTGGCCCATGATTCAAGCCAACACCCAAACTATTCCCAAATCCAAAAAACCTCAAGGCCTCAGTGACTGACAGAAAGATGATGGGTCAGATACCATGCCTCTCACCACTCAGTTTGGACGGGGTCACCCTTCGACTTTGAGGCAGGTCAGGGGTAGAATACACTGGTATCAGACTTTCATTGGGCAATGTGGACACAACAGCAGGGAGATGACACTGATGCTAACACTCAGTTACCCATAAAACTGATGGCTGGCCATCAGATCAACCTGTCCTGTTAAGTCTGAAACACGATGTGAGCAAGTGAGCTTATGACCAGGACAGGGAAGAGTTGAAAGGCAAGGGCAAGAGAGAGTGTTAGATATGTGGATTATGTCCAAATGAAAAAATGGCTGGAGTCGCTTAGCACTTTAGTGTACGGGATGTTAATTAGGTACAGCGAAGACAAATTTACAAAAACCACTGAAAATAATGAAAAGAAAACTGCCAATATTTACAAAAAGTTATCTACCAGAAAACACAATAATAGCTCCTGGCAGATCCATTCTCTCTCTCTCCTGCTGTGAGAGATGAGCCCCATTTATTAGACACCAGGACATACCACCATTAATTAACCATGACTACACATGAATTAAAACATGATGCACCCCACAATGTAGTTCAAATCATTACAAAGTAAACAGTAGTATCTAACTTAAATACAGTATACAAACAACATTTACACATCACCGTCACTAAAGAAACGGAACATTCCACCATGTACGGCAAGAAAGGCACCATAATGCCAACCCTTTAGGACCCATTATGAGAATATACAGGGGAAAGGTATGGAAGCACGTACACACAGTGTAGGGCCAGCAAAATGACAAGACAGTGAGAGTGAGAGTGAAGTGCATCTACCAATTGCTCTCCATCACATCAACACCCTCCTCTCCTGCAGCGATGAAGCTCGGCAGCCTAGACAGGTGGTCGGCAGTCGCATTTCCTTTCACTTCTTTATGATGGACACAGAATTTGAAGGGTTGAAGCTTCAGCTACCATCGTGTCACCCTGGCATTGGGGTCCTTCACTGTCTGAATCCATGCTAGCACTCAGTGGTCTGTGTAGTGCCAGAGGCTGTCCAGGGCCCACTTAATGGCAAGATACTCTTTTTCAATAGGAGACTACCTGGTTACCCTTGGGAGGGGTTTTCAGCTCAGGTACAGAATAGGTTGCTCTTCTGTAGGTTCTCCTTGGGCCAGAACTCCAATGCCCACTCCAGAGGCATCTACCTGGACAAGGCACTGTTTGTTAAAGTCTGGGTTCTGGAGGACAGGTGAAAAACACATGTGAGCTTTAAAGGCTTGAAAAGTGTTTTCTAACTCACTTGTCCACGTCACTGCGTTGCTTACTAGCTTCCAGTAAGATTAGTCAGAGGTGTGGCCAGAGTGGTGAATTGGGGAATGGAACTGCGATACCACCCTATCAGACCCAGGAGGACCTTCAGTTCCTTTTTGATGTGAGGTTGAGGACAGTTGCTGATCGCTTCCACTTTGTCCCCCTGTACTTGAACCACTCCATATCCCAGCTAGTGTCCAAGGGACCTGGTTTCTCTTTTTGTCCGCTCATATTTTTTGTGGCACCTGAGGGTGAGAACAGCAGCATGAAAATTCCCCAGGATCCTGCTGCACAGATGGTCCAGATGCTCTGACCATGTCTGGCTGTAGACAACCACGTGATCTAGGTAGGCCACACTGCAGTCCTCTCAGGCATTGAGCACCTGGTCCATGAGCCGTTAGAAAGCTGCTGATGCACCAAGACCAAAGAGCATCATAGTGAATTGAAACAGGCCCTGGGGTGTGCGAAGGCAGTTAGGGATGTTGATTGGTTCATCAAAAGAAAAACCTGCCAGTGGCCTTTGCAAAGGTACAGTATAGTAATGTAGTTTGCCTGTCCAATCCTTTCTAGTTTTATCAACACATTTTTTTAATAGGCATCCGTTAGTCTCGTGAGAGCATGGATTTGCGCCTCGGAAGGTTTCCAGGGCGCAGGCCTGGGCAGGGTTGTATGGGAGACCGGCAGTTGCCCAAGCTGCAAGCCTTCCCCTCTCCACGCCACCGATGTTACCAAGGGAAGGGCACTAGGACCCAAGCAGCTTGGCACCGGTGTCATCGCAGAGCAATGTGATGTTAAGTGCCTTGCTCAAGGACACAACACACTGCCTCAGCTGAGGCTCGAACCAGTGACCTTCAGATCACTAGACCAATCCCTTATCCACTAGGGCACGCGCCAACACTAACGCAGGATACAAGATAAGGATCAAAACAAGAAATGGCATTCAACTTCCAGAGATCAATGAAAACCCTCAGGTGCCATCCTTCTTGGGGACGATAACAATAGGACGACTCCACTCACTATTTGAGGGCTGAAAAATCTCATTATTCAGGGCTCCCACAAGTCACTCTGGCACTCCGCAGCAGTGTTAGCATACTGAAAACTGGTCGGGTCTGATCCTGGTGGATTGTTTGTCAGCCCTGGTCTCGACTGGAGCGGCTGTGTGAAAGTCAGCGAAAATACCATCTGCAGCTCCACTGATCGGCGGCCATCGAGATAGAGAGGTCATCTTTCCCAGACCCCTTCTGAATCATCATCAATGGGTACATCATCTGTAAAAACATCAACAGAGGCCGGAGAACCAGCATATTTCCCACGACACCGCTGCCCAAGTGACTTTCTAGACTTTTTGGTTCCTCCTGACACACACTACCATTCATGTCAGACAGAGATTGGAACCCAGCCATTGCTTTGGCTTTTGCACAAGTCATGTCAAAATATGAAGCAGCACTATCTACTCCTGATGAACATGACTGAATCTTTCTCTTCCTTCGTAATTTAAGTAACACAGGTAAATTTCTTTCCAGAACTCTTGTCAACTGGTAATTTCTCCAGCACCCCCACTTACATCAAATGTTTGCAGTCATCCAGCTCCTCAGTAAGTTCTGTCAGTGGTTCAGACTCCAGTCACCATGGATACATTGGATAGGTGTTTGGCAACCATAGTCAATACCAAAGGCAAGGGCATGGCTTTTCTTATTAACTGACTGTGAGCTACCAGAATGTAAAAGAGCTTTAACAGGTTTTCCATTAACTTTGACTATTATAAACAGTGGCACTTTCTCCTCACATTCTGCTTATTTTTCATTACCATAATCACAATCATTACAGATATTATGATCATCATATTCTTCTTCTCTTGATACATAACATACACCTAGCAATTTGGGCTTCTTGAAAGGACCTATGATCTGGCTGCTGACAATGGTAGCTAATAAAAGTTGTAGAAGAAACTACCACAGGTTCTTTGCCCTTGTTTCTCCCACTTCCCAATTTCAAAGTTACCCCAACAGTCCCTTGAAGTGTTAAGAGCCTCAGTTGTTTCAGAATAATGGCTGTGATGGTGCCCCCTTGTGGGCACTGGGGTACTGCAAAGCAAGTGAGGCCACAGTGAGCTCATGTTCTGGCGCCTGGAGGAAGGATCTGCAGTAGCTGCTGCAGAAAAATGGCCTCACCAATCTCATCCTTGGACTTCAGCTCTCATCGAATACTTTGGCGGTAAAGACCATTCAGGCAATGATACTTTTCAGTGGGGGACTTCCCAAGTGATACAGTACTGGAACAGAAGTGTTGGCGATATGTTTCTGCCAAGTTATCAAATTTAGCCAGCAGCACCTCCTTCAGGTCAAGATAGTTGTTATGACCTCTCTTCATCCACTGCAGTGTAGGCTTCGAGAGCGATACCTGTCAGCAGTGACACTAGCTGACAGGCCCACTCCTCATCTGACCATTGCCATATCTGGGTAATCCTCTCGAAGCTGAGGAGACATTTCGCAACATGGTCACCTTGTCAATGAAGGCATCTTGCAAGCTTTAGAGTTCCTTCTTAAAAGCATCATCTCTCCTCTGCTGGGCAGAGGAAAAGTCTCTGAACAGATTTTCCAGGGACAGTTAGGAGGTGGTGCCACATGAAGATCCTTCTGCTTCCAGCCTGAGTTTGGCCCTGAACTGAAGTTCTTCCTCCTCTAATACCTCCATTGTTCCCCAGGTACCTGCTTCATTTTTAGCCTCAGTGGGTTTTCTGACCCGAGACCGCAATCCCACTCTACTCAGAGTTAAACACACCTTTTTTCAAATGGTATATCCCTGCTTAAATACGAGAATATGTCCAAAGGAAAAAAAATGGCTAGAGTTGCTTAGCACTTTAGTGCACAGGTATTTATTGGGTGCGTCAAAAAAAATTACAATAATTAGTGAAAATAGCAAAAAGAAAATTAGCAGCATTTACAAAAAGACATCCACCAGAAAACACAATACAGTCGGCCCTCCTTATCTGTGAGTTCCGCATCCGCGAATTCAACCAACCGCAAATTGTGAAAACCCGGAATTGCTCTTCCAGCACTTGTTGTTCAAGCATGTACAGACTTTTTTTCTTGTCATTATTCCCTAAACAATGCAGTATAACAACTATTTTACACAGCATTTACATTGCATTAGGTATTATAAGTAATCCAGAGATGATTTAAAGTATACAGGAGGATGTGCGTGGGTATTCGTGGATTGGGATTTAAAAAATCGGAAGTTCTCTTACTAAGTAAGTCAGAACAGGTACAGCCGGTTTTATTTAGCGTCAGTTAGTCAAACGTTTGTCTTAGTATATAGTATATATTTTACCTTTCTATGCATACAAAACACTTAAGAACTTAGGTTTCAGCGCCGGGCTCGGGAACGGAAGTTCCCAAGAGCGATCCAGTGACAGACCACTTCTGAGTGCACTCTCCATCCGTGCTGGGTTGATGTGGAGGATCAAAAACTCAAAACTCCAAAACCCAATAACTAAACCACTGCGTAAATCAGTAATAATTTTAGCTTTCATCGGGGCAGGGCCTTTCTCACTTTATCTTTTAAAACTGTTCCAATCGTTGACCAACATAGCCTAACGCTTTTACAATGACTGATGGCGTTTCACCTCTTTCCGATCGTTTTATTATTTCCACTTTATTCTCAATCGTGATCATGATTATTTTCATGAACAGAAACACTGCGGATTTAGGGCTCTGCCGCCAGGTCCTAATGTCCACCACACTGAGGCAGGTTAAATAAGGTTTGGGGTTCCGCTGGGTCCTAAGGTCCACTGCATTGAGACAGGTTGAATAAGGGACTTGAGCATCCGTGTTTTTTGGTATCCGCGAGGGGTCCTGGAACCAATCCCTCGCGGATAAGGAGGGCCAACAGTAATGTCTCTATACTTCGCCCAGTGTGAACTGTAGGCAGCTCTGCTCTCGCTCTCTCTCTCTCCTACTGGGAGCGATGAGCCTCATTTATTAGACACCAGAACACACACATGAATTAGAATATGATGCACCCCACAATGTAGTTACAATCATATTACAAAATACAGAAGTATCTACCTTAAATACAGTATATAAACAATATATTCATATCTCCATCACTAAAGAAATAGAATATTCCACTGTGTATGGCAGAAACGGCAACATAAAGCCAACCCTTTAGGATCCTTCATGAGAATGTACCGGGTGAAGACCAGTGTGCACACTCAAGTGCAACGAAAGCAGAATAAGAGGGGTGCGGGTGGTGTGGGGTGTATATATAGTGTATGTGTCGGTGTGTGCTTGATTACCAAGCCACCCTCCATCACAGGGGAATGACTGAGGGGTAAGAAATAGCACAGTGTGGTCAAGTGTGATGAGATACTTGGAGTGAGAACAACAGGAAAAAAAAGAGAGAATTAAAAGACGATACTGAGAGACAAAGCTCAATATTCAGGTGATATTCAGATAAAGAGATAAAGAAATAAAGAAGAGTGGGGCTTGAGCACAGGAGGGAGCAAACTGGAGCAAGCAAACATCAACAAGAGAATGAGCCAGAGAAACAATAGAGCTGTACCGTGAATGGAAGAAAAGCAGATTACAAACAGAGACAAATATAGAAAGAAATCAAAGTTATTTTATTACAAGTCACTTTCTGTCATTACTCATTGAAAATAGAGACAAGTCAATTTAACTGAAAGCTTCTGCTGACAGGGATCATCTCCTTTACACACATGGAAAACCAGTGCCTGCCCTCATCTGTGCTGGAACTCTCATGGCAATTAATTCCTCTTTTTACTTGCCTCTTAAAATGTTCCACCTCACGGTCAGTTTCATCCATCTCCACACTGTCTAAATCAATGTCTTTAGGAAGAAATACATCATCTGAGAAACAAAAAGAGCAACTTAGTAAGGATATAATCTTTATCTTGTATTTATTAAGTGTTACATGCAGCAGTTAAATTAAAGCAAACCAGAAGTTTTAAATTTAAGATTAGGATTATTAATAACAGTAAGCTGACATCACAAACAACTGTCAATGCTCATAAATATGTCTTAAGTTGCTAATACAAGTTTAAATGGTGTGAACATTATGAGATAGTAACATGCAGAGGATGCTTCCAGTCATGGGAGAGTTCAGGATGAGATAGCATAGTGTCAGAATAGGATATCCCTTCAGAATGGAGATGAAGGGGAATTTCTTTAGCCAGAGGGTGTTGAATCTGTGTAATTCATTATCATTGATGGCTCTGGAGACCCAAGTTATTGGGTATATTGAAATCTGTTCATAGGTTCTTAATTAGTAAGGGCACCAAAGATGCCAGGGGAGAAGGCAGAAGGGGGTTGAGATGTTAGATAAATCAGCCATGATCAAATAGCACAGCGGCTTGATGGGCCAAATGGCCTTGCTCTACTGTTATGTTTTATGGTCTTTGTGGAATTGAGACCCAATGCAAGCCTGAAGAACAACAGATCATCTGTCTGGATATACTGCAATTCTCTCCAGATTTAGCTAACTCACTTACTTTTACAGTCCACATCAGAACATGGCATTCCTACTCATCCATTTTGGCTCAGTTTTTCTTTCCTCATTAGTACATCTGACCTCGAAGGCATATCTCACAACCCTGCAATTAGGAATGCTGAGCAAAGTACAATAATGTGTCTCTAAATGCCACATTAACCCATTTTGTTCTTACACGGTCTGAGATACTCCCTTTGTTTTACCCATCGGTCCCCTAACATTCCCCTCTCCTGACCTGCTGAGTTGTTCCATTTACATTTCCAATTTTCAGCGTCTGCAGTTTTTATTGAATTTCATTTAAATATGAATGTGGAGACTCAATGAAAATCTGTTATGAAAATTTGGTAATCCAAGTTACCTTTTCAAGAAAAAAGAACACCCACTTGGTCATGAAAGGACTAGAAAGATGGGCTTTAAATTTTAAAATAAAAGGAGTAACAATATCAAGAATTTCTTTCTACTGATGATTCCTTACCACTTTGTTTAGGTCTTGCTACACCAGAGGATGCCTGAACACCATCTTGCTTTTCAGTGCACTCAGCAGTTCTCTGTACTGGAGAAATGATTAAAAGAGTAGGAAAATCCATTACATTATTTCACTGAGAAATCATGAAAATACTCTGTTACTAGTCTTCTTTGATTACTTCTTTGTACCTTGCACCTTCAGAAGCAGGCTGATACCTGGCCCATACCAGTACAAATACAAGATTATAGCTCTCTGAAAAACTCCTTATCCAAACTTCTTCGGCAGCATAATGGCGCAGCAGGGAAAGCTGCTATCTCACAAGGCCAGAGTTGAGCTTGGGCCGAGGGTACTGACTACAGAGTTAGCATATTCTCCCTGGGATTGTTCGGGTTTCCTCCCATAAAGAAAAACAGGGTGGTAGATTAATTAGCATCTTTAAATGGGGTCTGGTGTGTAAGTGAACAGTAGAATCTGGGGAGGAGAATTAATGCAGCATGAGTATAAGTTTGTGGTAGACATTAAGTGCAGGTTTAGTGTACCAATGGGTTTGGTTGGTTGATTCTCTTAATAATCCTGAGTACAAAGAGAAGGTAATTAAATATCCATTCCATCTGCCAAAAGAACTGATGTGTAACATGCATGCTGTTACTTGTGTGTAGCGCCAGATTTTAAAAGCAAATGGAGCCTGCCAGGACATTCTGCTGAGATTGAGACCGATTGAGATATTAGGTAAGAGGTGAGTGGCAAGGGCCAATAAAAAGAAGTTGGGTTTAAGTGGAGTTGCCATTGCGGGAGTGGCCATTGTTGGAATGCACAGAGTGGGGAACTGAGGCTTCTGCCAAAGGTGTTAACAGTGAGAAACTGAGGATTTGGCTTAAGAGGATTGGAGTAGGGAATTAAGGCTTCGGCTCAAGAGGCTTAGACAAGAAGAAGCCAAGGCCGTTTTGATCTTTTGAGATACGAGTTGAGATACGAGTTGAGAAACTGCGAGGGTAAAAAGATCCTGATGGGAGTTACATACAGGCCTCCAAACAGTAGCCAGGGTGTGGGGTACAAATTATAATGAGAGATAGAAAAGGCACATAAAAAGGCCAATGTTACGGTGGTCTTGGGGGATTTCAATAAGCAGGTATACTGGAAAAGTCAGGATGGTGCTGAATCCCAAGAGAAAGAATTTGTAAAATGCCTACAAAATGGCTTTCTAGAGCAGCTTGGGCTCAAGTCCATGAGGGAAAAGGCACTTCTGGATTGAGTAATGTGTAATGAAACAGATTTGATTAGGGAGCTTAAGGTAAAGGAACCCTGAGAAGATAGTGACTATAACATGGTAGAATTCACCTTGTAATTTGACAGACAGAAGTTAAAATTGGATGCATCAGTACTACAGTTGACTAAACATAACTGTAGAGGCATAAGAAAAGAGCTGGCCAAAGATGTCTGGAAAAAAGACACTAGCAGAGAAGACAGTAGAGCAGCAAGGCTGGAGTTTATGGGGGTGATTCAGAAGACAGAAACCAGAAATTCAAGAGCGTCAGGGGCAGAAGTGAGTGTGGTCGCTATGACTAAGAAGGTGCTTAGGTGTAAGGTACGAAGGTAGTCAAGTCATCTGGGCCAAATGGATTACACCCCAGGGTTCTGAAAGAGGTAGCTGAAGAGGTTATGGTGGTATTAATAGTGATCTTTCAAGAATCACTATATTCTGGAATGGTTTCAGAGGACTGGAAAATCGCTAATGTCACTCCACTCCTTGAGAAACAAGGGGACAAAATCACAGGAAATTACTGGCCAGTTGCCTGACTTCAGTGATTGGAAAGATTATTAAGTATGAGGGTTTGGGGTACTTGGAGGCACACAATAAAATAGGCCGAAGTCAGCACGTTTTCCTGAAGGGAAAAATCTTGTCTGGCAAATATTTTGTAATTTATTGAGGAAATAACAGACAGGATGGAAAAGGACGAATCAGTGGATGCTGTTTACTTGGATTTTCAGAAGTTTGTGGATGATGCAAAAATGGTGTTGAGGAAGCAGGGAGTCTGCAGAATGACTTAGTCAGATTAGGAAAAAGGACAAAGTGGCAGATGGAATACAGTGTAGGGAAGTGTATGGCCACGTGTTTTGGAAGAAGGAATAAAACTGTAGAGTATTTTCTAAATGGGGAATTAATTCAGAAATCAGAGGTGCAAAAAGTCTTGTAAGTTCTAGTGCAGGATACTCTAAACGTTAACTACCAGTCAAAATGACGTCAAGCTGTGATATCTCGGTGATGTCTTAGCTCAGACTTAGCTGTTTGTTTTAGGTTTGTAGGGATATTTTGGGTCAAAAGAGAGAGGTCTGGTTAGGGTATAAGGGTAAGGATCGTGGAGGGGTAGTAAATGAAGAGTCTGGGCAGCAGTTTGAGTTCAGGTCGAAGACACTCTGCAATCAAATGTCAACGATCCTAGAAGTCATATCACAGGCGCTGAAGAAGCCAGTGATTCACAGGGTTACCCACAGTCCTCTGTTTTTCTAAGCTCCATGTACCAATCCAGGAATCTTTTAAAAGACCCTATTTTCTGCACCTCCACCACAGTCGCCAGCAGCCCATTCCATGCACTCACCACTCTCTGCGTAAACTTACCCGACATCCCCTCTGTACCTCAAAACTGTGCTCTCTCGCATTAGCCATTTCAGCCCTGGGAAAAAGCCTCTATCTACACGATCAATGCCTCTCATCATCTTATACACCTCTATCAGGTCACCTCTCATCCTCCGTCGCTCCGAGGAGAAAAGCCAAGTTCACTCAACCTATTCTCGTAAGGTATGCTCCCTAATCCAGGCTACATCCTTTTAAATCTCCTCTGTACACTTTCTATAGTTACCACATCCTTTTTGTAGTGAGGTGACCAGAACTCAGCATAGTACTCCAAGTGGGGTCTGAACAGGGTCCTATACAGCTGTAACATTACCTCTCAGCTGTCAAACTCAATCCCACGGTTAATGAAAGCCAATGTGCCGTATGCCTTCTTAACCACACAGTCAACCTGCGCAGCAGATTTGAGTGTCCTATGGACACAGACCTCATGATCCCTCTGATCCTCCACACTGCCAAGAATCTTGCCATTAATACTATATTCTGCCATCATATTTGACCTACCAAAATGAACCACCTCACAATTTATCTGGGTTGAACTCCATCTGCCACTTCTCAGCCCATTTTTGCATCCTATCGATGTCCAGCTGTAACCTCTTACAGCCCTCCACACTATCCACAACACAGCCAACCTTGTGTCATCAGCAAACTTACTAACCCATCCCTCCACTTCCTCATCCAGCTCATTTATAAAAATCACGAACAGAAAGGGTCCCAGAACAGATCCCTGAGTAACTGACCTCCATGAAGAATATGACCTGTCTACAACAACCCTTTGACTTCTGTAAGCAATGTCCCCTAGGATCCCATGCCTTCTAACTTTCTCACTAAGTCTTGCATGGGGTACCTTATCAAATGCCTTGCTGAAATCCATCTACATCTACTGCTCTACCTTCATCAATGTGTTTAGTCACATCTTCAAAAAATTCAATCAGGCTCATAAGGCACGAACTGCCCTTGATAAAGCCATGCTGACTACTCCTAATCATATTATACCTCTCCAAATGTACATAAATCCTGCCTCTCAGGATCTTCTCCATCAACTTACAACCACTAAAGTAAGACTCACTGGTCTATAATTTCCTGGGCTATCTCTACTCCCTTTCTTGAATAAGGGAACATCATCTTTAACCCTCCAAGCCTCTGGAACCTCTCCTGACCCCATTGATGATGCAAAGATCATTGCCAGAGGATCGGCAATCTCCTCCCTCGCCTCCCACGGTAGCCTGAGGTATATCTCGACTGGTCCTTGTGACATCCAACTTGATGCTTTCCAAAAGCTCCAGCACATCCACTTTCTTAATGTCTATATGCTCAAGCTTTTCAGTCTGCTGTAAGTCATCCCAACAATCACCAAGGCCTTTTTCCATAGTGAATATTGAAGCAAAGTATTCATTAAGTACCTCCACTATCTCCTCCGGTTCCAGACACACTTTTGCACTGTCACACTTGATTGATTCTATTCTTTCACATCTTACCCTCTTGCTCTTCACATACTTGTAGAATGCTTTGGGGTTTTCCTTATTCCTGCTTGCTGAGACCTTCTCATGGCCCCTTCTGGCTCTCCTAATTTCATTCTTAAGGTCCCTCCTGCTAGCCTTATAATTTTCTAGATCTCTATCATTACCTAGTTTTTTGAACTTTTCATAAGCTTTTCTTTTCTTCTTAACTAGATTTTCAACAGCGTTTGTACACCATGGTTCCTGTACCCTACCATCATTCCCGTCTCATTGGAACATACCTATGCAGTACTCACGCAAATATCCACTGAACATTTGCCACATTTCTACCGTACATTTCCCTGAGAATATCTGTTCCCAATTTATGCTTCCAAGTTCATACTTGGAAGCTTCATATTTCCCCTTACTCCAATTAAACGCTTTCCTAAATTGTCTGTTCCTATCCCTCTCCAATGCTATGGTAAAGGAGATAGAATTAAGATAGAATTAAGGAGATAGTGGAGGTACTTAATGAATACTTTGCTTCAATATTCACTATGGAAAAAGGCCTTGGTGATTGTTGTGATGACTTACAGCAGACTGAAAAGCTTGAGCATATAGACATTAAGAAAGTGGATGTGCTGGAGCTTTTGGAAAACATCAAGTTGGATGTCACAGGGACCAGTCGAGATATACCTCAGGCTACCGTGGGAGGCGAGGGAGGAGATTGCCGATCCTCTGGCAATGATCTTTGCATCATCAATGGGGTCAGGAGAGGTTCCAGAGGCTTGGAGGGTTAAAGATGTTGTTCCCTTATTCAAGAAAGGGAGTAGAGATAGCCCAGGAAATTAAGGGGTCAGTGTTAGGACCCCAACTCTTTACAATCTATATTAATGATTTGGAGAAAGGGACTAAGTGCAACGTATCGAAGTTTGCTGATGACACAAAGATGGGAGGGAGTGTAATGAGTGCGGAGGACATTGAAACCCTGCAGGGGGACATAGATAGGCTGAGAGATTGGGCAGACATTTGGCAGATGAAATATAATACTGACAAGTGTGAGGTCTTGCACTTTGGCAGGAAAAATAATAGAGCAAGTTATTATCTAAATGGAGAGAAACTGGAAAGTGCTTCTGTGCAAAGGGATCTGGGGGTCCTGGTGCAGGAAACACAAAAAGTTAGTATGCAAGTGCAGCAGGTGGTCAAGAAGGCCAATGGAATGCTGGCTTTTATTGCTAGGGGGATGGAGTATAAGAACAGGGAGGTCTTACTGCAGTTGTACCAGGTATTGGTGAGACCACACCTGGAGTACTGCGTGCAGTTCTGGTGTCCATATTTAAGAAAGGACATACTGGCTCTCGAGGCAGTGCAGAGAAGGTTCACTAGGTTAATTCCGGGGATGGGTGGGTTGATGTATGATGAGAGGTTGAGTAGATTGGGACTCTACTCATTGGAGTTCCAAAGAATGAGAGGCGATCTTATTGAAACATATAAGATTGTGAAGGGGCTTGATCGGGTGGATGTGGGGAGAATGTTCCCAATGATGGGTGAAGCTAGGACTGGGGGCATAATCTTAAAATAAGGGGATGCCGTTCCAGGACTGAGATGCGGAGAAATTTCTTCACTCAGAGGGTAGTGGGGCTGTGGAATTTACTGCCCCAGAGAGCTGTGGAAGCTACTACACTCAATAAATTCAAAACGGAGATAGACATTTTCCTGGATAAAAATGGCATTAGGGGATACGGTGAGCGAGCCGATAAGTGGACATGAGGCTAGGTTTAGATCAGCCATGTGATCTCCTGGACCAGTTTTCGATAGCCTGGATGGGTCGGAGAGGAATTTTCCAGATTTTTTCTCCTCAATTGGCAACTCGTTTTTTTTTCCCCGGGTGATCACATGGGTTTGGGCGGGATGAATAATAAAATAAAATGGGCGGCATGGTGCCCTGTTGGTTGGCACTGTTGCCTTGTGGGATTCGGTGAAAACTAGAGTTAAGATTGGATCAGCCATGATCTTGTTGAATGGCGGAGCAGGCTTGAGGGGCCGATTGGCCTACTCCTGCTCCTATCTCTTATGTTCTTATATCACTATCTCCAAAATGCTCTCCCGTGTAGAGGCCTGATACCTGACCAGGTTCATTTCCCAATACCAGATCAAGTACAGCCTCTCCTCTTGTAGGCTTATCCACATATTGCGTCAGGAAACCTTTTTATTTACTCCTTTTTAAAATCTTATTTAATGAAACATCATTAGCCATTCTCTATCTCAGAGGATGACCAAGAGGGAAAAATCTCTGTCAGGTCCCAACGATCTCCTGCTCCCTTACTTCCCTCTGCTTCCAGGGATAGATCGCATCTGCTGGAATGCTATTCATCCAAAGCATTTTATTGGGGTGTAATCAGAAAAGGCAAGGAACAAAGGGCACAGAGGCAAAAAGATATAGAAGCCTCAGGACTCATCACCAGGTTCAGGATCAGGTTCTTGAACCAGGTTCAGGAAGATGCTACCCCACAGCCATCAGGCTCTTGAACAAAGGGGATTAATTTCACTCAACTTCACTTGCCCCATCACTGAAATGTTACCACAACCTATGGCCCCACTTCCAAGGACTTTTCATCAAATGTTCTTGATATTTATCGCTTATTTATTTATTTACTTTTCCATTTGCACAGTTTATTGTCTTTTGCACACTGGCTGCACACCCAGCTGATGCAGTCCTTTCATTGATTCTATTAAGCTTGTTGGATTTATTGAGTATGCCTGCAAGAAAGTGAATCTGAGAGTTGTACAATGTGACATACGTACTTGAATAATAAACTTACTTTCAACAGTGAAGATACACACATACACATACACACACTTAGCGACAAGAAGTAAAAGTTTGTCTTGACAGGGAATAAGGTAGATGAAATAAATGCTAATTATGTCAGGGTCACGTTTGTCACATAAGTGAAAGCAACTCTTAAGTTCCAACAACATCAAAGTAACAGAAACAATCAATTTTTCTCTCAACTCCATGACCTCTCAGTTTGGCAAGTAGTTATTTAAAAAATATATAAATGTTCTTTCCACTAATGCAGGAATACATGTCCACTACTAAAGGAATGTTTCTAAAAGTTAAAAAATAGGAGACCCAGAGGCTCCACTTTAATGAATCCTACATTTCCAATTCTAAAATCAAGGTGTATCTCTTTAGCCCTTTACATTCAAATTTTTGGTTGAGACCAAAAACTGGTACAACTGAGGAGCACCGTAACAAGCCTAACAACCGTAACCAACCCATACATAGTTTCACTGGCAAACTAAGTTTTGCAAACAATAGTTCTCACCATATTAATACTGCAATATAGGTTATCTGCAAATGAGAATGATTTCAAGGGCATAATCTAGCTTCAATATAATGACTGCATGCATTATTACATTCTTCATGCACAGGATAGATTCCAGTCTTTCCATTTGTTCCTATTACAGGTTCAAAATGCCCTATTATTGTTCACTACTTCAAACAAAAATTATTGCCTTTACCCAATCTAAATGATAAAATGGAAGGGCCATTACATTCCATCACTTCAGACAAGTGACAAAAACCAAGCCCTGTCTGCTTAAAGAACTTCTCTAACAGTCTAATTGCTTGGTCAGACACAAAAATCTTTCAGGGGCTCAATAGGAAATAAAATATATACCGATTAAAACTTACCAACAGAATTGTTGGTCTTGTCATGTTTCTTCTTTTTGCCTTTCCTGTTCTTTCCCTTTGACTGAGACATTTCAGATAATGCCTGCTGCTCTTCTTTAACTCCCTTAAGTTCAGGGCCTTCCAGCTTTTCGGTGTTTGAGTTTTTAGTGTTGCATTTCCTGACCTCACCAGCTTCAGAGTTGCTAAGAACACAGACTCCCTTCACTTTGCCTTGTCGGGGCTCTTCACATTTGGCAATCATTGTCTTCACAGCATCTGCTGACTTGCCATCATGATACTGGTTTGCCTTATGTTTGGCAGTGGACTGCTTGGAACCCTGTACTTTTGGAATTGGAGGTTGCTCTTGTTCTTTTCTTGAAAGCACAGATTTACTCTTGGTCACCTCTGAAACCTGTTGCTTAGATTGCCTTGGCTGCTTTCCACTTTTTGATACTTGATCTATCACTTTCTGCTCTGATGAAGATTTATGCACCACCACTGCAACGTCACCTTCTAGTTCAGATGCTGAAGTGTTTTCAACCTTTGAAGATAATGGAGTGTTGCCTGTTGATTTCTTTCCTAATGAATTTTCAAGTACAAGCATATTAGAACCACTGTTATCTTGATCTGCGATAACTGTGTGCTTATTTCCAGTCAACAAATGGTTCTGCACAATCCCTGGCATTGTTGTCAAGGACAAGTTCAAATTGAGTTTCTGATGGTCTATTATTTTTGCCTCTTCCTTGTCCATGGTGGAATTACTGTCTATCAGGAAGCCCTTCCCAATAGGTGGTAACTCTGAAAAATCATCTCTGGGCAAATCACTTATATTAAAGTTTGCTTTGATGGAATCTCTAATCCTATCTTTAAGCTGTTCCAACCTGCTGGTTAAGATGCTACTTACACGCTGCAACTCCACTTGGTGCCACAGCTCTCGCTGATTAAGTTTTTCTTCTATATCATCCTGTAAGTGCTGGTTCAGCTTTGAAACTTTCTCCTCTATATTATCCTGAACATGCTGGTTGAATATCAATACCTTCTCTTCTATGCCCTCTTGTAAGTGTTGATTTATCACAGAAACTTTCTCCAAGTCTTGAATACGCATTGAAGAAGGGCATGGTCTCTCAAGCCTTTGATCGAATAACTCAGAACGAGCTTTCTCCTGCTACAGTACAGAAACAGAGCAGTAAAATTAAATGGGTGCTGTATCTCAGAAATTTAGACACCATTTCAGGCTGAAATTTCCACAGACAATACATTTGTGATAATGTAATATTAATAATTTTATCCTTCTGAATTATTGGACCCTGGTGTGGTAATAATAGAGAAAAAGCAAGACTTTTTAGAGATGATTTAAAAATAAATATTGAAGATGAATGAAGGGTCAAACAAAAGCTTGGTCAAAGACTCTGGCTTTTAAGGCAAGGGAGCTAGAGAAGATCTGGAGAAGATTCCAGGGTAATACTTGGATAACTGAAGTAGGATTGCCAGATGTTGGAGTGAAGAAAACGTTAAAGAAGAATTGTGGTAAGGGTTTGGGAGCATGGAAAGCATGGCGATAAGAGACTGATGTACCCAAGTACAAAAGATAGAGATAGTCAGGGCTATTTATTTTCACAGGAAGGAAAAAGTAACATGGAAATATATGCAAGCAAAAGATTTAGATTTGAAGCAGAGTTTGCAGACTAATATCAGTTACTGAGGACTATGAAATGGGCAAGGATAACTTTATTTGGAAAAAATATTTAAATTGGTTTGGAAAATATTTAACCAAGAGAATAACTTCAGGGATCAAATTACCATCTGCTAAAATTAAAACATCACCATTTATCATGAGAATTGATATAAATGAGTTTAATCTCAATTTACACAGAATAAAAAGCAACTTGGTTCACAGTACAACCAAACATGAAATAAAGCAAAAGTTTAATCTATTGTACATTACTGCTGTTACAGTATGGTCCTGATACTTCCATAGTCAATTAAGTCTTAAAATGGAGAAAATTTTGGTGTTTTGTTTAAAAATGACAACTGAATTAACCATCCTTAAGACAGACAGAAGGGCTATATTCAGCAGTATTAATGCTGGCTCAACCTACTAAGTCCTGACGACAAATCAATCAAGACAGACAGGAAGTATCAGTTTTTTCATATCCAAGGGATTTCCTGAATCAAATCCAGGCTGCAGTTTTCAAGTAGTGCCAAGTCTCAAGTATTGACAGAATGTACAGTACTGTGCAAGGGTATTAAGCACATGTCTATAGCTAGGGTGCCCAAGACTTTTGCATAGAATTGTATTTGTCAACATGGAACAGAGAGAGGCTTTGTAAATCTTTTGGGAGCAAAGAATCTTGGGAATGGCAAGGGTGGAGCACTGTGGGACAGGTAGCAGAGAAGGAGCGTCGGGGTGGGAAGTTGCATGGGTGCAGACACACCCAGCCCTAAGACACCAAGCAAGGTCATTTGATTCAAAACAATTGGCTTATTTGTCATTACAGAATGTCTCTTTGGTGCTTCCCACTCCCTTCTCCTTTGCTCAACCATGACTCCCCTGTCCTTACCCCCTTCCCACTTGCAATCCACAATAGAGAACCATGTCAGAATCAGATTTATCATCACTCACATACGTCATGAAATTTGCTTTTTTTTGCAGCAGTACAGTACAATGCATAAATTAAAATAAAGGGCTGTGCAAAAGTCTTGGGCACCTTGGCTATATAGAAGTACCTAAGACTTTGGCACAGTACTGTAGTTTAATGTGCTTCAGTCTATCTAGCTCAAGTTAGTGATGAAGCTGACACAGCCTCATCATCCAAGTGCTCTTATCAAAGAGCTCCAAAGAACAAACAAACCAAATTATTCTTGGCATCTGAAACTAACTGTCCCTTCCTTAAGCTCCTCTTACATAGTTATAAAACGTACTTTTTTCTGCTTGTGCCGTGCTCTTTTAGCTGCCTTGGTGCTGTTGGCTGGTTTCTGCTCTGAGCTGTTGATGTAGTTTAACAGATCTTCAACATTCCTCTCATCCACAGGTGGTTCCCGGATTGACCCATTGCTTGCTTTTTGTGGGAGCTCTTCTTTGCGCTTTGTCAGCCGTGTTCTCAGCTTCTCCCGGATTTCAGTGTAGTTCCTACTTGTAGGAGCTGCAGGAGGCTTGAATAGAATTATAAATGCACCTATTTGCCTATATGTCAAGAAACTGATAGTGCTTTACACCAATGCTAAATTGTCTTTTTGATATGTATTCCTAATTTTTGAGACTATGAATGTCAGTGTTACACTGAACCTTTATATTCTTCAATATTTACATTATATATTACTCTTCAAGTGTATAATTTTGACAGCTTCAGCCTTAACTGTTGGCACATATGAATGGTGCATGCCACACAGAGTATAAAAATTAGAAATGCAGTCATGATTCCAAGACATCATTTTTTGAAAAGCAATTCAGTAGTTTGGCCTCATCAGACCATCACTACAATCAGATTTAGAATGAGGGGTTGGCGAAAAACTGTTTTGACAAATAATTGAAAACATTACGAAAATGATGAGAGTGGTAGAGCAATCAAGAATATTTCTTGAATTTTATTGAATTTTTAGCAAAACAGCTATTGCAAGATTCAATCTTGTGAACCAATTTATCCAAATGAAAGGGAGGATGCAACAATCATATTTGGCCTTGACAATTTTGGGTCATTTAAAATCCTTCAAACTTCATAAATTGCCTTTGAGTTCTGCAGGCAAATTCCGTAGCCAATCTCCTTTCACCACAAGGTCAGAGTAATACAGCATGGAAACAAGCCCTCTTTCTCCAATGGAACATGCCAACCACACGATCCTCCCTGCTACTCCCATTCAGCCCATAATCCTCCAAGCCCTTCCCCTTTCATGTACCAATCTGAATATCTCTTAAAAGTTGCCTGCCTTGACCACTTTGTGTGGTAGCTTGCTCCAGATACTCACTACCCTCTGCTTAAAGAAGTTACCTGTTAGGTTTCTTTTAAATATATCCCCTCTTATTGTGTAGCTGTATCTTCCAGGATTAAACTCCCCCAACCCTGAGGAAAAGACGACGACCATCCACTTTATTCATAATCCTCATGCTTTTATAACTTCTATGAGGTTGCTCCTCATTCTCTTATGCTCCATGGAATAAAGTTCCAGCGTGGGCAACTGCTCTATGTAACTCAACTCCTCCACTCCAGACACCATCCTTGTAAGTCTCTTCTGCACCTTCTCTTGCTTCATAATTTTTTTTATATAATAGGGTGACCAAAACTGTACACATTACTCCAAGTACAGCCTCACCAATGACTTGTTTAACTGAAACATAATATCCCTACTCCTAAACTTGATATCCTAGCTACTTGTACAGCCTTCTTCAGTGAGCTCGAAGGTCTCCCTGTTCTACAATACCCATCAGGGTTCTGACATTTATTGCCTAGGTACTACTCTGGTATGAATGTTCAAAATGCATCACTTCATATTCATCTAAGTTGAAATCTATTTATCATTCCTCGGCTCATTACTGATCAAGATCTTTTTGCAATTCATTGTAACCTGCTTTACTATCATCAAGACCTTCTAATTTAGTGTCATCAGCAAGCTTGCTAATCTCATCATGTAGATTTATATCCAAATCATTTACATAAATATTTTATAAAAGAGGCCCCAACACTGGCCTCTGGGATATCCTACTAGTCACAGAATCCAGTCAGAGAATCAACTTTCAACCATCACCCTCTTCATCAAGTCAATTTTGAACCTACCCCTGAAGCTCCCCTGAATTTGTGATCTAATCTTTCAGATCTGCCTGTCATGCAGGATTTTGTTAAACTAAAGTCCATGAAGACAACATTCACTTCATCTATCCCCTTAGTTACTTCTTTGAAGATTCTAAAGGATTTGTCAGACTTGACAGCACACTCACAAAACCATGCTATTTCTGATTGGTCATTGATTATCCAAGCGATGGTAGATCTTCTCCCTCAGAATTCCTTCCAACAGCTTCCCTACAACCAAATGTTAACTCTCTACTGAGGTTGCACTCACCGGTCCGTGACCAAAGAATTCACAATAGCAACAATCACAGTATTTTCCTTCTTTTTGATTGGCAGAATGAGATGTACATGAGCTGTGCTCTGAGCAGCTATCATCTTCTTCCAGACTTTCATCTGCATTGTGCATTCGTGTAGGACTATAGGCGGTTTCATTTGTGCACAAACGACTTTTGCATGACTGGTCCCTGGAAAGAGGCAACCAAAAATTTTTGAAAATTAAATATTACCTTTGAACTCTCCCAGCACACTCCATAAAGGTCACTCCTTATCAGAGAAAATCAGGTTGGTGCTGGATCTCAAGAGGAATTTGTGGAATGCCTATAAGACAGCTTTTTAGAGCAATCTGTGGTTGAGCCCACTAAGGAAAAGGCAATTCGGGATTGGGTGTTATATAATGACGCAGATTTGATTAGGAAGCTCAAGGTAAAGGAGCCCTTAGGAGCCAGTGATCCTAGTATGAAATTCACACTGCAGCTTGAGAGGGAGAAGCCAAAATCCAATGTTATCGATATTACAGTGGAGAAAGCGAACGAGAAAGGACCAGCACAAAGTTGATTGGAAGGGGGCACTAGCAGGGATGATGGCAGAGCAACAATGGCTGAAGCTTCTGCGAGCTATTCAGAAGATGCAGGATAGGTTCATTCCGAAGTAGAAGTGCTCTACAGAGCGTACGAGGCAATCATGGCTGCAAGGCAACATCAAAGCAAGAGAGGGCAGATGACGTAGCAAAAATTTGTGGGAAGCTAGAGAACTGGGAAGCTTTTAAAAACCAACGGAAAACCAATTGAAAATATCATGAGAAAAGATGAAATATGAAGGTAATCTAGCCAAAAATATAAAAGAGGATAGCAAAAGTTTATTTCAAATATATTAACAGTAAAAGAGAGGCAAGAGTGGATATCAGACTGATATTCAGAATTTTGTCTGACAAAGCTGGTGCAATTCTTTGAAAACACAAAGGCAGGGTAGTAGACAAAGGACAGTCAGTGGATGTTGTTGACTTGGATTTTCAGGAACTCCTTCGACGAGGTACCACACGTGAGGCTGCTAAGCAAGATAAGGGTCCATGGTGTTACAAAAGAGATATGAGAAAGGACAGAATATTGGCTGACCAGAAGGAGACAAAGAGTGGAAATAGAAGAGGCCTTTTCTGGTTGCTAATCGTGATTATTAATATTCTGTAAGGGTCGGTCTTGCGTCCGCTACATTCCTTGTTATATTTTAATGATCTGGATGATGGAATTGATGGCTTTGTGGCCATGTTTGCAGAAGGACTTGAACAGTTTAGGAGAATGGCAAATAAGAGACTGGTTGAATTCAGTATAATTCCTATAGTGGGTAAGTCTAGCTGGAATAGGATGAGGAGAAATATCTTTAGCTAGAGGGTGGTTAATCTGTGGAGACAATTGCCACAGACAGAAATCGAGTCACTGGGTATACTTAAAGCAGAGGTTCATAGGTTCTTGATTTGTGAGGATATCCAAGATTACAGGAAGAAAGCAGGAGAATGGTGTTGAGAAGGTTAATCAATCAGCCACGATGTAATTGCGAAGCAGACTCAAAGGGCAGAAAGGCCGAATTCTGCTCCTATATTTTATAATTTCCATTTTATGCTCCGCTGTTAATTCCAGGTACAATTTTTTCCTGCACATTTGTAGACATTTTCACCTTTAAGTTTCACTGTTTCAAATAACTTCACTCCCCCCTTCCAGCATGCGACATTTTTTTTAATCAAAATGACATTTTGCAACCTTGCAATAAATCAAAATAACGGGCTTAACTAATACTGGATTTAACAAAAACTGTATTTAATTTTTTTGCATTGTCACTGAAGACCAATTAACTAGAACCACCTTGCATCAGAAAATTTAGTGCTCCTGATTCAGAGTAGGCAGATTTAAATCGTTAGAGAGGGAATTATGCAAAATCAATTTTAAAATTATCAGTTAAGAATGGTTTCTGTTAAACATTCAACTGTTGCTCCACTGAACTTGATTCTTTCTACTATCTTTTTCCTCTGGTATAGTTTCTTCAGACTTACACCGGTGATACTTCAGGTGTCCTGCACTACTTGGACAGTTTCCGATACCCCTGCCCCAATCAGATTATCTCACCATGGATGTACCATCCCTCCATATTTCCATCCCACATCAGGAGGCTAGGAGGGCCCTCAAATTCTTTCTTGAGCAGAAATCCAATCAATCCCCCTACAAACAGACATACAAAGCCCAACTTGCTGGACATCTCCCATAGCACTGCCATTAGCAACAAAAAACAAAAAGAAAACAAACAACAAAAAGCACAAAACCCCTCTAACCAATCTGACCAGACAACTCATGGCAACCATGACTTCCACCCATCAATGGTATTCACTTTGTCTAGTCAATTTGTGCAGGACATCCAAAGAAGCCTATTAAGATGCTCACTATCATCAAATCCATGACGTTATTTTTAGAATCATGAGGGCAACAATAAGTTATTCGCTCACATATGCAATTAAAACAATTTTGTTCACTAATTATGGAGTACCCTATACTGCACAGCTCTGCACTGGAAGGTACAATGAGTAAAAAAATGTTTTCAGAGAAGGGTTTACGAGAACACGCAGCTGATGAGAAGCTACAGCAGGGAGCTTCTCAAAGAAAGAGGGACCAGACCAATACAGGCCAGACCAAATTGTGAAGTGAGCAGCAGTAAAACAAGGTTTTGATTTTGTTTGCATTGAGGATCAAATTTTTTGACATATACTTTAGGCAAATTCAAAACCTTGCTCTCCACATGATTACCTTTCCCCTTCCGTACATTAACACAAATCAAATTAAATCACAGAACTGAAATAATAATTACAAAAGTCATTGTAGGCATTGTAAAGAAAAATCTCTAATAAATTGGGAAACTGTAACTAGTATTATTGGGGCAAGGTCCATAATGAGCATGGTGTTTAATCATGCCCAACCCTGGCTGGTTTAATCACAGGTAATCCACTCACTCAAGACTCCTATCTCTGGAGAAGGCTAAACTCTTTCACGAGTTGTACAATTTGTAGCGGAAGATATTTAATCCAAGTATTTAAAAGAGAACCTCAAGTAATTAGCAGTTTCAACAAGGCTGGAAGGAAATTAAAAACTTTCTCTATTGTGTTCTTTTTTTTTTAAATCGGAAGAGGCAAGACCTTCACATAAACAGAAAATGCAAGAAACACTCAGAAAGTCAGACAGCCTCTGCAGAAAGAGAAATTGAGTTGAAGTTTCTTTCTCTGCCTACAGATGCTGCCTAACCTGTTGAGTATTTCCAGTATCCTATGTTTTTTGTTCCAGGTTTCTGGAATCTACAGTTTCTTTTCTGACATTTGGTGTTTTGTATTTATATTCTAAACAGCCCTTCAGTCCAAATTGCAACATCCAATCTTACTATAAAATCTCTAATCATATTACTTAAGAAGCAACGTTTGTAAAAAAAATACTAACCTGCAGATTCCACTGCTTGAAGCAGCTGGATTTGGTGTCGTTGTTACTGGGCAAGCTCCATTATAATGGCTGGTGCAAATAGGGGCAGCTGCTGTAGTCTTTGGGAATAACCCATTGTTTGGAATATGAGAGTTAGCACTTGGAGGCACTGGGGTCACAAGCACACCTGTAGAAGCAGCAACAGAGTTTTTTGAAATCAAGGACACATCTGGAGACAGATTATTAGTCAGGGAAACTGCAGAGGTCTTGTGAACATGAGGCAGAACTTGTGGGATACCAGATGCCACAGGCGTTTTCCTATTTGAATTGGAGGAGGATACAGTGCTATGTGGTACAGTACATTGGGTTGTAGAAGTTGGGTGTCCATGCTGTTGGATGGTAACCGCTGACTCATTTGCAACTTCAGGAGACTTTGGTGCTGTAAGAGGATGTTGATGAGAGGACAAGCCTGTGGGACTGTTAGGAGGTGCTGCAAGGACAGAATACCTGTGATCTTCTGTGCAGTGAAACTCGCCACCTAGAAGACAAAATCCTGCAGGTTATAAAGAAATACCAAGCTCTGTTTAACATCAGAATGGGGAAAATCCAGTACTTTCATCTCCATACGTTAATATTGGTGAACCATTTCACAGAAATTAAAATAGAGATATCCTTTATCTCTTTGTGAACAGATTTAAAACAAGCTAACCCTGCAAAGAGACAACTCAAAAAATATACTGGTAAATAGAATCAAATCTCACAGTTTTTAAAAACGAAAAATAACTAAGAACATTAACTCACTTGACATCTAATTTCCAAATTTTAGCTGCTACTGTGACCTGCATCTTCCCCACATCCTTATTTAGATTACAAAGCAGATGAATCTGAGACACTGCTGGCCTTCAAATTGAAAGACAGCAGTATCTCTACAAGAGTGCTATGCTCAGGAGTAGGAAGATGTATTTCCATGGGTAATACATGGCCATATAGTGCCCAAGTGGAACAAAATGCAAAGAATCAGGTATTCCATTTTGGATCCTCAGCAGGAATTACTTGACTTGAGCCACTATATCTACATCATTTAACCACTTCCTAATCAGAAGATCACAATGTGCAGATTGGAAATAACATCTCCATCTCACTGCCAATTAACACTGGCACTGCTCTACTCTCTCTATGCCCATGACTGTATGGCTAGGCATAGCTCAAACAGCATCTATAAATTTGCCTGTGATACAATCATTGTTGGTAGAATCTCAGGTGGTGATGAAAGAACATACAGGAGTGAGATACACCAGTTAGTTGAGTGGTGTTGCAGCAACAACCTTAGGAGTTTCAGGAGATTTGGTTTGTCAACTAAAACACTCGAAAACTTCTTCAAATGTACCTTGAAGCGCATTCTCACTGGATGATTCACTGCCTGTTTGGGGGGGTGGGGGGAGGCTACTGGAAAAGGTCAAAATAAGTTACAGAAACTTACAAACTTAATCAGCTCTTATCATGGGTCTGTAATATCCAATACATCTTCAAGGAGCAGTGCCTTAGGAAGGCGGCATCCATCATTTAGGATCCCCACCACCCAGGACACGCCCTCTTCACACTGTTACCATTGGGAAGGAGGTACAGAAGCCTGAAAGCACACACTCAGCGATTCAGGAACAGCTTCTTCCCCTCTGCCATCTGATTTCTAAATGGGGACCGAACCCATGAACACTACCTCACTACTACTTTTACTTCTGTTATTTTGCACTATTTTAACTATTTAAGTTAAATATATATACACACAATGTAACTCTGTTTTTTTCTCTATATTTATTTATCATGCATAACATTATACTGCTGCCATAAAGTTAACATATCTCACATCTACTGGTGATATTAAATCTGATTCGGATTCTGGAGTCCAGGTTTGATCAATGCATTTCAACTATTCGCATGATGCCTAGGAACCTTCTCATTTATTTTTCATTATTCCCCTTGAAATAAATGGCTTACTTGGTCAGTTCAAAAGGTAGTTAATAGTCAACCAGTTACATGGAGTCACTGAATAAGAAAGGCAAGTCTCCTGGGACATTAATTGATGAAAATTCAACATTTTGCACAGGAAAAGAGATTACGAAATGAAGGCTTTAGAATTTCCAAAAGGGCAGGGAAAATAATATGGATATGTTGAACCAAAGAATACACATAGAACTTGAAGGGGATTAAATTCAATCTGCAGACTAGTATTTTGATTAGCAAATAGCTTAATTAATGGAAAGGATTTCCTTGTTAGACAGTGGAAAAATATATATCTCTTGTTGTGAACAGCCAACCCCTTATTTGATCTGATTCTAGCCAGGAGAAATCTCACCACATCTACTCTGTCAAGTCCTGTTAGAATTTTCTGTGATTCAGTGAGATCATCTCTCTCAACTCCAGAGTAGAGGCCCAATATGTTTAATCTCATCATAGAATAAACTCACCAGCACTAAGGAGTCAATCTGGTGATCACAGTATACTTAGCTGGTGCACCCTCATCTACTCTTCCAATTACAACCTCAAAAAGAGTTTCAGCAGATGTGTCACACTTGATTAACCTTCCACAATCCATCTTGAGCTTGCTTCATCCTATTACTGTCCTGCTATGTCTTCCTGAATAATAAATACAACATTTTCTGTAATTGTTTTCAGGTCCAATTTCTCTCCTGTTCTGCCCTTCCCCACTTCTTAAACTGTAGAATTATATTTACTATCTCCAAACACATGGGAAACCTTTGAGAAACTCTGGAAATGATGAGCAATGCATCCATTGGCTCCATGGACATATCATTCATAACCCTGGCATGCAGCTCCCAGAAATTTAATCATTTCCCAATGCATTCTTTTAAAACTCATACTAACTTCTTGAGCACCTTGTTCACTCTAAACTTCCAATCCGCCAATCCTTCCAGCTAGTTTCTATGTCATTGTCTTTGAACACAGACGCAAACATTTCTTTAAATTCTCTGCCATTTAGTTACTTCCCAGTAAATTTTCTCCCGTCTTGGTCTGCAAGGGATCCACATTAGCAATACTTTAACATATTTCTTGCCCGGTAATTCTCATATACAACTTCTCCTTTTCTTATCAATGCCTTGACCCTCATTGCTGACATAGAACTTTCCAAATCAGCTAACTTTGTTTTCTTGGCAAGATTGTAAACCTTCTCCTTTCATCTAATATTAACTTTGACTTCATTCAATACCTTAACTGTTGGTCTTTTCTTGTCTCAAAAATGAACATACATTACTTGTAAATTAATTACTTAAAAATTAGCCATTGTTTGGTTATGGCAATACATCTTAAGTTTCCTGTGCTATCATAACCAATTCATGGTTTTATTTTTTAATGTATAAAGTTCTGTAATATAATTTTTCCCCAAGACCTTTAGCTATCCGATCATAAACTGACCTCTTCTTTACACAATACTGGATCTCAAAACTACTCCCTCATGAGCTCACTAAGATATTTGTCTAGAAAACCATGTTTTATATACTCCATGCACAATCACCCTCAACATTATTACTGCTAATAGCAGTAATGTGTAGACTCTCACATGGTGGATTGGATAGTGGACTACTTGACAGATAGACCTCAGTATGTGCGGTTGGGAGACTGTAGGTCTGACACGGTGGTCAGCAGCACAGGAGCGCTGCAGGGAACCGTACTCTCTCCGGTCCTGTTCACCCTGTACACATCAGACTTCCAATATAACTCGGAGTCCTGCCATGTGCAGAAGTTCGCTGATGACACTGCCATAGTGGGGTGTGTCAGGAATGGACAGGAGGAGGAGTATAGGAAACTGATACAGGACTTTGTGATATGGTGCAACTCAAACTACCTGCGTCTCAATGTTAGACAAGAAGCTAGACTGGACTGCCAACACAGATGCCTTGTGCAGGAAGGCACAGAGTCGACTGTACTTCCTTAGAAGGTTGGCGTCATTCAATGTCTGTAGTGAGATGCTGAAGATGTTCTATAGGTCAGTTGTGGAGAGCGCCCTCTTCTTTGTGGTGGCGTGTTGGGGAGGAAGCATTAAGAAGAGGGACGCCTCACGTCTTAATAAGCTGGTAAGGAAGGCGGGCTCTGTCGTGGGCAAAGTACTGGAGAGTTTAACATCGGTAGCTGAGCGAAGGGCGCTGAGTAGGCTACGGTCAATTATGGAAAACTCTGAACATCCTCTACATAGCACCATCCAGAGACAGAGAAGCAGTTTCAGCGACAGGTTACTATCGATGCAATGCTCCTCAGACAGGATGAAGAGGTCAATACTCCCCAATGCCATTAGGCTTTACAATTCTACCGCCAGGACTTAAGAACTTTTTAAAAGCTATTATTAATGCTTTTTGAGATAGTGATTTAGATGCATATCATATTTTCTTACTGAGTTAAGTATTGTATGTAATTAGTTTTGCTACAACAAGTGTATGGGACATTGGAAAAAAGTTGAATTTCCCCATGGGGATGAATAAAGTATCTATCTATCTATCTATCTAATTTGACTTGGTCCAATTTTCTCCTTTCTACTATGCCTTGCATTAGTATTTCCTAAAAAAAAGTAAAAATTTAAGATTGCTACACTCCTATAAACAGCATAATCCTTTTAATCTAATGAAATCTTCAACCTCTTTTGCAATATCGCTACATGCAAAAGTCACAGTGATCACCTTTTCCCTAAAGGCTAATCTGAATACAACTAGAATTTTGCAATTTGAACTACTGAGAGCTAGAAGCGGCCATCGTCAGAGCTTGAGAAGGAGAGGATTCACGGGATTTTTCAGTTTTTTAAACGACCAACCAATTGGGAGCAGAGGAGCTGAAGACAGCCGGTCAGCTAGCACACTATAAAAGAAGTTTCGTCTAGCAAAGTGGCCATTGTCAGAGTGGACTGAGTCAGAGTGGGACGGCTTTGGCTCAACAGGCTTCGGCGTGAACAGGCAGTGGCAAGGGTCAGTTCTGGTAAGTTTTTTTTCTCATTCGATTTCTTTTTTAACTAGTAAGTTTAGAAAGAATGCCAGGCAGGATGTTAGAATACTCCTCTTGCAGGATGTGGGAAGTCAGGGAGACCTCCAGTGTCCCTGACAACGACACCTGCAAGAAGTGCATCCAGCTGCAGCTCCTAACAAACTGCATTAGGGAACTGGAGCAGGAGCTGGATGACCACCGGATCATTCCGGAGAATGAGGAGTTTATAGCTAGTAGTTTCAGGGAAGTAGCTACACCAAAGGAGCAGGGCACAGGTAACTGGGTTACTGTCAGGCAAGGGAAGGGGAAAGGGCAGGCTGAGCAGGGCTCCCCTGTGGCCAGTCCTCTCAACAACAAGTATACCGATTTGGATACTGTTGATGGGGGGAGGTAACTTACCTGGGACAAGCTGCGGTAGCCGGATCTCTGGCACTGAGTCTGGTTCTGCAGTGCAGAAGGGAGGGTGGAAGAAGAGGACAGCGGTAGTGATAGGGGACTCGATAGTTAGAGGGACAGACAGGAGGCTCTGTGGTCGTGACAGAGACTCCCAGATGGTTTGTTGCCTCCCAGGTGCCAGGTTCAGGGATTTCTCGGATCACATACATAGCGTTCTGAAATGGGAGGGTGAGCAGCCAGATGTCATGGTACACATCGGTACCAATGATGTAGGAAGAACGAGTGAGGAGGTCCTGAAGAATGTGTATAGAGAGCTTGGTAGGAAGTTAAAAAGCAGGACCTCGAGGGTAGTAATCTCAGGATTGCTACTGTGCCACATGCCAGTGAGGCTAAGTGTAGGATGCTCTGGAGGATGAACACGTGGCTGAGGAAATGGTGTAGGGGACAGGGTTTCAGATTTTTGGATCATTGGGACCTTTTCTGGGGCAGGTAGGACCTGTACAAGAGAGACCGGTTACACCTGAACTACAGGGGGACCAAAGTCGCAGGGAGGTTTGTTAGTGCAGTTGGGGAGGATTTAAACTAGATTTGTAGGGGGATGGGAACCAGAGTGCCAGAGCAGATAGTGGAGCGAGGCTGAAAATAAATGTTAAAAGTTCATGCAAAGTCAGAAATAGAAGGGTTGTGTGTGGTGGTAATAATCTTCTGAGGTGCGTCTATTTCAATGCGAGGAGTAGTGTGGGGAAGGCAGACGAGCTGAGGGTGTGGATTGACACATGGAATTATGACATTGTAGCCATTAGTGAAACTTGGCTACAGGAGGGGCAGGACTGGCAGCTTAATGTTTCAGGGTTCCGATGTTTCAGATGTGATGGAGGCAGAAGGATGAAGGGTGGGGGGGGGGGGGTGGGGAGGTGGCATTGCTAGACAGGGAAAATGTTACAGCAGTACTCAGGCAGGACAGATTAGAGGGCTTGTCTACTGAGGCCATATGGGTGGAGCTGAGAAACAGGAAAGGTATGACCACATTAAAGGGGTTGTATTATAGACAACCCAATAGTCAGTGAGAATTGGAGGAGCAAATCTGCAGAGGAATAGCAGACAACTGCAGAAAACAAAGTTGTGATTGTAGGGGATTTTAATTTTCCACATATTGATTGGGACTTCCATACTGTTAAAGGTCTAGAAGGGTTAGAGTTTGTAAACTGTGTTCAGGAAAGTTTGCTAAATCAATCTCTTTACTCAGAGAGTGGTAGCTGTGTGGAACAAGCTTCCAGTAGAAGTGGTAGAGGCAGGTTCGATTTTGTCATTTAAAAAAAAAATTGGATAGGTACATGGGACAGGAAAGGAATGGAGGGTTACGGGCTGAGTGCAGATAGGTGGGACTAGGTGAGAGTAAGTGTTCAGCACGGACTAGATGGGCCGAGATGGCCTGTTTCCATGCTGTAATTGTTATATGGTTATATATAGAGGTACCAACTAGAGAGAATGCAATATTAGATCTCCTATTAGGAAACAAGTTAGGACAAGTGACAAAAAACACTTTGGGTCTAGTGATCATAACGCCATTATAGTTTCAACTTGGTCATGGATAAAGATAGATCTGGTCCTCGGGTTGAGGTACTAAACTGGAAAAAGGCTAAATTTGAAGAAATGAGAAAGGATCTAAAAAGCGTGGATTGGGACAGGTTGTTCTCTGGCAAGAATGTGATCGGTAAGTGGAAGCACTTCAAAGGAGAAATATTGAGAGTGCAGAGTTTGTATATTCCTGTCAGGATTAAAGGCAAAGTGAATAAGAATAAGGAACCTTGGTTCTCGAGGGATATTGGAAATCTGATAAAGAAGAAGAGAGAGATGTATGACAGGTATAGGCAACAAGGAGCAAATAAGGTGTTTGAGGAGTATAAAAAGTGCAAGAAAATACTTAAGAAAGAAATCAGGAGGGCTAAAAGAAGACATGAGGTTGCTTTGGCAGTCAGGGTGAAGGATAATCCTAAGAGCTTCCACAGGTATATTAAGAGCAAAAGGATAGTAAGGGATAAAATTTGTCCTCTTGAAGATCAGATAGGTCAACTATGTATGGAACCAAAAGAAATGGGCGAGATCTTAAATGGGTTTTTTGCATCTGTACTTACTAAGGAAACTGGCAAGGAGTCTATGGAAATAAGGCAAACAAGTAGTGAGGTCATGGAACCTATACAGATTAAACAGGAGGAGGTGCTTGCTGCCTTGAGGCAAATCAGAAGAGATAAATCCCCAGGACCTTGAAGGAGACTAGTGTTGAAATTGCAGGGGCCTTGGCAGATATATTTAAAATGTTAGTATCCATGGGTGAGGTGCCGGAGGATTAGAGGATAGCTCATGTTGTTCTGTTGTTTAGAAAAGGCTCTAAAAGTAATCCAGGAAATCATAGGCTGGTAAATTTGACTTCAGTAGAAGGTAAATTATTGGAAGGAGTACTGAGAGATAGGATCTACAAGTATTTGGATAGACAGGGACTTATTAGGTAGAGTCAACATGGCTTTGCGCATGGTAGGTCATGTTTAACCAGTCTATTAGAGTTTTTCGAGGAGGTTACCAGGAAATTGGATGAAGGGAAGGCAGAGGATGTTGTCTACATGGACTTCAGTAAGGCCTTGACAAGGTCCCGCATGGGAGGTTAGTTAGCAATTGAATCTTGCTAGGTATACATGGTGAGGTAGTAAATTGGATTAAACATTGGCTCAATGGGAGAAGCCAGAGAGTGGTAGTGGAAGATTGCTTCTCTGAGTGCAGGCCTGTAACTAGTGGTGTGCCACAGGGATCAGTGCTGGGTCCATTGTTATTTGTCATCTATATCAACGATCTGGATGATAACGTGGTAAATTGGATCAGCAAATTTGCTGATGATACAAAGATTGGAGGTGTAGTGGACAGTGAGGAAGGTTTTCAAAGCTTGTAGAGGGATTTGGACCAGCTGGAAAAACGTGCTGACAAATGGCAGATGGAGTTTAATGCAGAAAAGTGTGAGGTATTGCACTTTGAAAGGACAAATCAAGGTAGAACATACAAGGTAAATGGTCGGACACTGAGGAGTGCAGTAGAACAGAGGGATCTGGGAATGCAGATACAAAATTCCCTAAAAGTGGCGTCACAGGTAGATAGGGTAGGAAAGAGAGCTTTTGGCACATTGGCCTTTATAAATCAGAGTATTGAGTATAAGAGTTGGAATGTTATGGTGAGGTTGTATAAGACATTGGTGAGGCTGAGTTTGGAGTATTGTATGCAGTTTTGGTCACCTAATTACAGGAAGGATATTAATAAGGTTGAAAGAGTGCAGAGAAAGTTTACAAGGCTGTTGCCAGACCTTGAGAAACTGAGCTGCAGAGAAAGGTTGAATAGGTTAGGACTTTATTCCCTGGAACGTAGAAGAATGAGTGGGGATTTGATAGAGGTGTATAAAATTATGATGGGTATAGATAAAGTGAATGCAAGCAGGCTTTTTCCACTGAGGCTAGGGGAGAAAAAAAACCAGAGGACATGGGTTAAGGGTGAAAAGGGAAAAGTATAAAGGGAACATTGGGGGAGCTTCTTCACACAGAGAGTAGTGGGAGTGTGGAATGAGCTGCCAGTTGAAGTGGTGAATGCGGGCTCTCTTTTAACATTTAAGAAAAACTTGGACAGGTACATGAATGAGAGGGGTATGGAGGGATATGGTCTAATGCAGGTCAGTGGGACTAGGCAGAAAAATGGTTCGGCACAGCCAAGAAGGGCCAAAAGGCCTGTTTCTGTGCTGTAATGTTCAATGGTTCTATTCAACTTCATGCCTCAGCACCCATTGCTCAGTTAGAAAATTCAGAAGTTGCACAACACTCCAAGAGAACTTCCTCTTGACTTTGGAATTATATAGACACCCTTTATCCCAAGATAAACCCTGTCAATTAATTTCTCAAAGCAATATGAATTTTAAAGGTCCTCTTCTAGCCTTTGCTGAAGCTCTTATTATTCGTGGATTTAATCTCTCCCCAAATAGGTTGCAGTTTTTAGGGATATAATTGGTACAGCACTTTTATTTTCCTCCATCCATACCAAATCTGGTTCCTGTTTTTCTGGGCCAAGATCATTCACCAATTCTAAATTCAAGTCATATGATATCTCAGATAACTAAGCTGCCCACCTTCTTAATTTTCCATTCTGCTTTTCTAAAGTATCCAGCTATTGTCATAATGCAATGAGGTCTCCCATGAAAGCTAAATGTCAAGCCCATTTTACTTTTAATGTTGCAAATTCGTCTTTATATAGATTTTATAACTTTAACTTTTTTTCCCCATAGCAATCCCTCAGGCCATCAGTTTGTTGGTGATTAATTGAGAGCCAACCAATGTAATTAGTCATCAGTTCTAATTCCAAATCACATTATTGCAATGGTAGAAAGAATTAAATTAACTTGAACACACACAAAATGCTGGTAGAACACAGCAGGCTAGGCAGCATTTATAGGGAGAAGCGATGTCGACGTTTCGGGCCGAGACCCTTCGTCAGGACTAACCGAAAGGAAAGATAGTAAGAGATTTGAAAGTAGAGGAGGGAGAGGGAAATGCGAAATGATAGGAGTAACCGGAGGGGATGGGATGAAGCTAAGAGCTGGAAAGGTGATCGGCGAAAGTGATACAGAGTTGGAGAAGGGAAAGGATCATGGGACGGGAGGCCTCAGGAGAAAGAAAGGGGGGGGGGCACTAGAGGGAGATGGAGAACAGGCAAACAAATATGTCAGGGATGGGGTAAGAAGGGGAGGAGGGGCATTAACGAAAGTTAGAGAAGTCAATGTTCATGCCATCAGGTTGGAGGCTACCCAGCCAGTATATAAGGTGTTGTTCCTCCAACCTGAGTTTGGATTCATTTTGACAATAGAGGAGGCCATGGATAGACATATCAGAATGGGAATGGGACGTCGAATTAAAATGTGTGGCCACTGGGAGATCCTGCTTTCTCTGGCAGACCGAGCGTAGGTGTTCAGCGAAACGGTCTCCCAGTCTGCGTCGGATCTCGCCAATATATAAAAGGCCACACCGGGGAGCACCGGACGCAATATACCACACCAGCCGACTCACAGGTGAAGTGTCGCCTCACCTGGAAGGACTGTCTGGGGCCCTGAATGGTGGTGAGGGAGGAAGTGTAAGGGCAGGTGTAGCACTTGTTCCGTTTACAAGGATAAGTGCCAGGAGGGAGATCGGTGGGAAGGGATGGGGGTACGAGTGGACAAGGGAGTGGCGTAGGGAGCGATCCCTGCGAAAAGCAGAAGGGGGGGGGGAAATGTGTTTGGTAGTGGGATCCCGTTGGAGGTGGCGAAGTTACGGAGAATTATATGTTGGACCTGGAGGCTAGTGGGGTGGTAGGTAAGGACAAGGGGAACCCTATCCTGAGTGGGGTGGCGGGTGGATGGGGTGAGGGCAGATGTGCAGGAAATGGGAGAGATGCGTTTGAGAGCAGAGTTGATGGTGGAAGAAGGGAAGCCCCTTTGCTTAAAAAAGGAAGACATCTCCTTCGTCCTGGAAAGAAAAGCCTCATCCTGAGAGCAGATGTGGTGGAGACAGAGGAATTGTGAGAAGGGGATAGCCTTTTTGCAAGAGACAGGGTGGGAAGAGGAATAGTCCAGGTAGCTGTGAGAGTCTGTAGGTTTATAGTAGATATCGGTAGATAGGCCGTCTCCAGAGATGGAGACAGAAAGATCAAGAAAGGGGAGGGAGGTGTCGGAAATGGATCAGGTAAATTTGAGGGCAGGGTGAAAGTTGGAGGCAAAGTTAATGCCGTCATCGATGTAGCGAAGGAAAAGAGGGGGATGGATACCAGTATAGCCTTGGAACATGGACTGTTCCACAAAGCCAACAAAAAGGCAGGCATAACTGGGACCCATACGGGTGCCCATGGCTACACCCTTGGTTTGGAAGAAGTGGGAGGAGCCAAAGGAGAAATTATTGAGAGTAAGAACTAATTCCGCTAGACGGAGAAGAGTGGTGGTAGAGGGGATTTGGTTAGGTCTGGAATCCAAAAAAACTGAAGAGCTTCGAGACCATCTCGGTGGGGGATGGAGGTATATAGGGACTGGACGTCCATGGTGAAAATAAGACGGTGGGGGCCAGGAAACTTAAAATCATTGAAAAAATTCAAAGCATGAGAAGTGTCACGAACATAGGTGGGAAGAGATTGAACAAGGGGGGATAAGACAGTGTCAAGGTATGCAGAAATGAGTTCAGTGGGGCAGGAGCAAGCTGAGACAATAGGTCTACCTGGACAGGCAGGTTTGTGGATCTTGGGTAGGAGGTAGAAACGGGAAGTGCGGGGTGTGGGAACTATGAGGTTTGTGGCAGTGGATGGGAGATCCCCAGAGCTAATAAGTTGGTGATGGTATTGGAGACAATGGCCTGGTGCTCCTTAGTGGGATCATGATCAAGGGGTAAATAAGAGATGTTATCAGAGAGTTGTCGCTGTGCCTCGGCCAGGTAGAGGTCAGTACGCCAGACAACAACTGCTCCCTCCATATCAGCAGGTTTTATAGTGAGGTTGGGATTGGTGCGGAGGGAGCGGAGAGCAGAGTGTTCGGAAGGAGTGAGGTTGGAATTGGAACAGGGTGTGGTGAAGTCAAGACGGTTGATGTCCCGTCGGGAATTTGCAATAAAGAGATCCAGAGCAGGTAGAAGACCAGAGCGGGGTGTCCATGATGAGGAGGAGGGTTGAAGACGGGAGAAGGGGTCATCGGTGGGTGTAGGAGAGTCCTTGTCCAAGAAGTAAGCTCAGAGATGGAGCCGGAGGAAGAAGAGTTCAGTGTCATGGCGTATGCAGAACTCACTGAGGTGTGGGCGAAGGGGGACAAAGGTGAGGCCCTTAATGAGGACAGAGCGCTCTGCCTCAGAGAGTTGAAGGTCGGAGGGAATGGTGAAGACCCGGCACGGATGAGAGATGGGATCAGAGGGGGGAGGGAGGCTGGTAGTGTCAGTGGAGAGGGAAGCGTTGGGGTGAGAGGAAGATGGAGCCTCTGAGGGCCCAGCTGCTGACGATGGGATCTAAGGGAGAGGGGATGGCGGAGTGGTGGTGGGGGAAGGGGAGACGGGAGTCACAATCGCAGCATGTGAAGACTCGGCCTGGAGTTCAAGGCAGGAGTCGCAGTCGGTGGTTGCTTAATTAACTTGAACTTTTTTGTGTAATGTTTCATGAATGATTATTTCAGTACTCTATTCATGTTAAAGCGATCTCCTTTAGTCATAGAATCATAGAAAAGTACAGCACTGAAATGGGCCCTCCAGCCCATGCTGAAACCATTTTATGCCTACTTCCATCAACCTGCATCAGCACCATAGCCCTCCGTACACCTACCATCCATGTATTTAACCAAACATCTCTTAAACATTGAAATTGAGCTCACACACACCTCATGATGGCAGCTCATTCCACACACTCGCAACCCTGTGAATGAAGAAGTTTCCCTGTGTTTATCTTGAAAGATACACCTTTCACCCTTAACCAATGACCTCTGGTTGTAGTCCCACCCAAACTCCCAACCTCTGCTGAACAGGCCTGATTGCATTTACCCTATCTATAGGCCTCATAATTTTGTATACCACTATGAAATCTCCTCTCAATATTTTATGTCCTGGTGAATATAGTCCCAACCTAATCTTTCCTTATAACTCAGGTCCTCCAGACCCTGCAACATCCCTGTAAATTTTCTCTGTACTCTTTCAACCTTCAACTGTACAACTTTCCTGTAGATAGGTGACCAAAACTGATCGCAATACACCAAATTAGGCCTCACCAACATCTTATACAACTTCAACATAACATCCAATCTCCTGTATTGATACTTTGATTTATGAAGGCCTTATGTGCCAAAAGTTTTCTTTTTGACCCTATCTACCTTTGATGCCACTTTCAATGAATTATAGGCCTCTATTCCCAGGTCCCTTAGTTCTACCATACTCAACAGTACCCTGCTATTTATTATGTGAGACCCACCTTGGTTGGTCCTATCAAAGTGTAACACCTCGCACTTGTCTGCATTAAATCCCATCTGCCATCTTTCAGCCTATTTTTCCAGCTGATCCAGATTCCTCTACATGCTATGATAGCCTTCCTCACTGTCCACTACAACCCCAGTTTTGGTGTCATCTGCGAATTTGCTGTTAGTTACCTACATTATCATCCAGATCATTGATATGGATGACAAACAACAACGGAACCAGCCCCAATCCCTGCAGCCCTCCACTAGTCCCAGGTCTCCAGTCAGAGAGGAAACCATCTACTACCACTCTCCAGCTTCTCCCACAAAGCCAATATCTAACCCAATTTATAACCTCATGCTGAATGCCAAGTGACTAAGCCTTCCTAACCAACCTCCCATGCAGGTCCTTGTCAAATGCCTGGCTAAAGTCCATGTAGACAACATCCACTGGCTTGTCTTCATCCACATTCCTGGTATCTTCCTCGAAAAATTCTGTAAGATTGGTTAGACATGACCTACCACGCACAAAGCTATGCTGAATATCCTTAATCAATCCATGTCTATCCAAATACTGGTATATCTTGACCCTTAGAATGTCTTCCAATAATTTTCCCACTATTGATATCAGGCACTCTGGCCTACAACTTCCTGGTTTATATTTGGAATCTTTCTTGAACTAGGGAACAACATCGGCTGTACTCCAATCCTTTGGTACCCCTCCTGTCACTAAGGATGATTTAAGTATTTCTGCTAGGGCCCCGGAAATTTCTGCACTTGCCTCCTATACGGTCCGAGCAAACACTTTGCGAGGCCCTAGAGATTTAACCACCCTGATTTGCTTCAGGACAGCAAGCATCCCCTCCTCTGTAATCTGTACAGAGTCCATGAAGTTGATGCCACTATGCCTCACTTCTGCAGACTGTGTCCATCTCCTGAGTAAATACAGATGCAGAAAATGTATTTAAGACCTTCTCCATCTCTTTTGTCTCCAAAGATTACCATTCTGATCTTTCAGAGGACCAATTTTGCCCCTTGCAAACCTTTTGCTCTTAACATTTCTGTAAAGTCCCTGAGTATTCTCCTTGACTTTGTCTGCTAGGGCAAATTCTTGTCTTCTTCTAGACCTTCTGATTTCTTTCTTAAGTGTTCTCTTGCATTTCTTATACACCATAAGTACCTCACTTGGTTCCTTCCTGCCTATACCCATTATGCACTTTTATTTTCAAACAGAACCTCAATATCTCTTGAAAATCACTTGTTATCTTTACACTTTATTTTGACAGGTACATAAATACTCTCAAAATTTCAAGTGTGAAGGTCCCCACTTACCAAATACATCTTTGCCAGAAAACAGCCTGTCCCAATCTATACTTGCCAGATGCAACCAAGTCTCACTAATTACTACAATATCATAATTCCATAAGTTGATCTATGCCCTCAGCTTATCCACCTTTCCTACAATACTTCTTGCATTGAAATATATGCAGCTCAGGACACTAGTCACACCATGCTCAACCTTTTGATTCCTGACTTTGTCTGAGGTCTTACCAATATCTGTCTCCACAACCTCTTTACTAACTGTTCTAGCATTCTGGTTCCCATCCCCTTGCATCTCTAGTTTTACCCCCACCATGTAGCACAAGCAAACTTTCCCACTAGGATATCAGAACCCTTCCAGTTCAGGTGCAAACAGTCTCTTCTGTACAGGTCCCACCTTCCATGGAATAGAGCCCAATGATCCAAAAATCATATGCCCTCCCTCCTGCACCAACTCCTTAGCTACATGTTGAACTGTATAATCTTCCTATTTCTGGCCTCCCTAGCACATGGCATGGGTAGCAATCCTGAGATCCTAACAAATCCCCTATCACCACAGCTCGCCTCTTCTCCCACCTCCCCTTCTGAATCACAGAGCCAGACTCAGTGCCAGAGACGATACCTGTTCATACAATCTTTTTTTGCAACTTCTGACAAGCACTTTCTTGTTTTGGATGTTAAAATCAAGCGATCAATAATGAAAATCATAATATAATCACATCCATAATATTCACAATCAAAACTATCAATTGTAAATACAATGAAAACCCTTTAATTCAATTTCTGATTTTGATAGCTTTAATATTTTTGTCCTAGATGTAATTCAACACACATGATCATCCTTTGTTTACCTTGGAAGTATAAAGCACCTAAAATATTCAACAGATCCTTCTAATGGAAATAATTGATGAACATGAAATATTTCAAAATAGATCTGCATTCACATGCAAGTTCAAGATACTTTTCCCAAAGCACGCTTGAAAGGGTGAAAGGGACATTGGTCCCAGTACTCAGGTAGAGTACAAGCAGTAGCAGGCCTAGAAAGTGTTATTGAACAATAAGACCCTGGGGTACACATATGTAGTTCCCTGAAAGTGATGACATAGTGGTGAAGGTATATGGCATGCTAGCTTTCATTGGCCAAGACGCAGCATATAGAAGACAGGAAGTCATGCTACAGCTGTGTAAATCGTTGGCCACACTGCACTTGGGAGTACTGTTTGCAGTTCTGGTAGCCCAGTTTAGGAAGGATGCAATTAAGTACAGGAAAGATATACAAGATGTTGCCTGCAGTAGAGAGCTACAAGGAGAAAATGGACAGGCTAGGATTGTTTCTCCCTGAAGCAACAGAGGCCAAAGGATGACCTTGGTGGTTTATAAAAGTCTGAGGGGCATAAAAAGGGTATAGTCTGTCTTTTCTTCCAGATAGGGGAAATAAAAACTAAAGGGCATAGGCTTTAGGTGTGAGAAAAAAGATTTACAGAGTATCTGATGGGCAAGGTTACTCATACAGGATGGTGGTCACTGTAGACTAGTTAAGCCAAAGGGCTTGTTTACATGTTGTATAATTCTGAATCTGTAATGAGACAGAGAAGGGAGGAATTTTTTATTTATTTAGAGCTACAGCACGGAACAGGCCCTTCTGGCCCAACTAGCTGCATTGCTTAGCAACCCACCTATATAACCCCAGCCTAATCAAAGGACAAATTACAATGTCCAATTAACTTACTAACCAGTGCTTCTTTGGACTGTGGGAGGAAACTGGGGCACCCAGAGGAAACCCACAAAGTCACGGGGAAAATGTACAAACTCCTTACAAATTGCGCTGGAATTTGCTCTGATGCCCCGGGCTGTAATAGCATTGTGCTAACCACTACACTACCACTGTTCTTCAAATAAAACTGAGAAAGTTCTTCATGTCAAAATGAAAAGACTTCAGAGTCATCATTGCCAAAGCTCACGTGTACCTATACCATCCATGCCAATGACAATCTTGAAATGTTCAACAGATCTTTTTAATAGAAATAAATGATAAATTTTTTCCAATTGGCTGTGCATTCACATGCAAATTCAGGATTCTTTTCACAAAGCAACCCATTATACTGTATACCGTGCATGGTAACTATCAGCAACTTTTAACTTCATCTTTATGTGAGGTCCAAGTAGACTACATTGACAAGTTTACAGGACATTACCTGGTGGTGGTGGCCTTCTGGACATATTCTTACATTGCACAGAACTGTTTTTTGCCGAGACACAGGAGGGCGATCTTGAACAATCACTAGTTATCCTGTTGGATTCCTGGCATGGCAGAGATGGGGTGGGGGAAGGGAGGAAGATCAGGAAAAGCACTGCTGAACTTGTAATTTAATCAAATGTAAACAATACTTAATTATTCTGAAACTGTAAGATACAACAAAAGCAAAGTTCCACCTTATGAACAATGCACAGAAATCACAGTAGCCAGTCAACATCTGTAGCACTATAATGACTGTAATGCCAAATTTGCAATCTTTCAAGACCAAAATCACTTTTTCCACTGATGTACAGTTAGCTGTTATAATGCATTTCAAATTAAAGGGCTGGAAAAGATCCATCAGCATACCTACATACTCACAATAAATTTACATTATTTAGGTTCCAAATTAAAATCTAATGATCATATGCCTGTCAATTGTGGAATAGTGACAAAATCCAACCATCACAAAATTAGAATTTCTAATTTTTCACTTATATTTCCAATTTTTTTTTAAAAAAACATCTTGCTTCAGATGATGCAGAAATTAGTCTATGCTCAACCTCAGCATTTCCAGAAAATATTCAGTTTCTTCCTGCTGAAGAGGGTCCAAGACATCGTGAGATTTGGTGAAGGCAACAATGGAGGTTCTCCCACACCCAACACTGACCGATATTGTTTTGGCAAAGAAAAACTCATGGATGAAAATGGATCACCATAATAACCGAAAGAGCAATAAATTACTACTACTACTTTCCTCCTTTAGTTTCGAGCCAACTTGCTATGTGACATGCTAGATTATTAAACTTTGTGTCTAAATTTTGAAATAAATTCAACAAGTTTTCAAACAAAGTGAATTAAAAGCCAATTCCTCTAGAGAGCTATTGTTGAATTTGAGAAAAAGATTAATTCATTTGAAAGAAAGACTTCAGGGACGTAGGACTAAAACAGAATTGACAAGCTGGATGGCCTCTTTCTGTGATAAAATGAAAAGAGCAAGAAGCATCCAGCAGATGAGACAACATCTTTCCACAGATGCTGATTAACCTGCTGAGACCCTCCAGCATCCTCTCTTTTCAGTTCAGATTTCCAGCATCTGGAGGTTTCTTTTTTAATTCACCTTCTGTTCTAAGATATAAGTTCAAATACATTTTCATAGTGAAACACATTTTGTTCACTGAATTCAGGATGCATTAATAAAAGAATGGCATACTTTCATGCCATTTTAGCTCACATCATTTTTTTCTCTACTTCCTGAGGTGTGATTTTGTAATTAAATTCCAGCTTTTCACTCATGGGGCTTTAATTCACATGTAAGCCTTGACTGAGTTTTTGATCTCTTTATCTCAGAGCTGAATCTCATCCTGCATTAGTAAAGAGACAGAAAAGACCACTTTATGAATAGCTGATAAACAAACAATATTGTGCAGAGAATAATCTAGAATTTTCTTCCAGGTTTCTTGACACTTCCTAGTAGTACTAGAACTCCTAAAGAAATTACTCTGCCATCTTTCTTGAATTAGTCTGGAGGTTCAATCTTAAAGATGCATGGTGTAGAAGCCAAATTCCAATACTTGATTCAGCAGAGACCAAATTCTATCTCACATACAGACTTTATGTAAACTACTGCACACCATCATGCCTAAAGTTAAAGGTCAAAACAACATTAACACTGGCACAAAGCTCATGTTCCAGTTCCAAGAAACTTAGTTGCTGATGGATGCTGATGTTCCATGCTTTTGATGTTTTAGAAAAGATAAAGAAGGCAGAAGAGTGAAGTAAGAGGAATGGTTAAGATGGGCTATTAATCAGAAACATTATGGGCTCATTCACAGAGACTATGCATAAATTTCGAAGTTTAAAAAGGTGTAATCCCTAATGGAATTATATTACAGATCTCCCAAAAACCATTGGAACCTTGAGGAACTGATACACAGGTAGACTGGGGAAAGGTATTAAAACAGGGCTGTTGTAGTAGATAACTAGGATTATAGAGAATCTCAAGGCATCTGCTGTATTGCATTCAGTTATGGTCATCCCATTATAGGAATGAGGTCAAGACTTTGCAGGGGGTACAAAAGAGATCTATCAAGAAGGTGCCTGAATTAGAGGACATGTGTTATAAAGGAGAGCTTTGACAAACTTGACTTCTTTTCTTTGGAACAACAAAGGCTGACGGAAGATATGATAAAGGTTTATAAGATTATGAGAGGCATGGACTAAGTAGACAGCAGTATCTTTCTCCCAGAGCTCAATATTGTCTAATACCAGAGGGCATGCAGTTAAGTGGTGGGGGTGGGGGGGGGGGGGGGGGTAAATTCAAAGGAGATGTACAGGGCAATTATTGTTCGGACAGAGTGGTGGGTGCTTGGAATGTGTTGTCTGATGTGGTGGTGCAGGAAAATACAACAGGGGCATTCAAAAGGCTCTTAGATAGGCACATGAATGTGCAGGAAATGGAAGGATATCGACATTGTGTAGGCAGAAGGGATTAGTTTAGTTTTGCATTAGATTACTCATTTAATTAGTTCAGTACAACATTGCAGGCCAAGACTCCTGTTGTGCTGTAATTTCTACCTAAAAATGAAAAGCAATTGAATGATACATAAACACTAGAAATTCTGAGATTTTATTTTGCTTTTGGAGGTTTTAAGTATTTTTCTTCAAACTAAATAATCTGTAGGAATTAATCAACATCTTGTGTGCAGAAGCCAATAATGACTACTATTTGTACTAAACGTGTTATTCTTCTTACATTGCTTGAAACCACATCACTTCTCAATTATTTTCCCTATAACCTGATTTTTTTTTAAATAAATCGATTTTACACAGGAACCTTTCACACAAACTGATGGATGATTTGCATGCAAACTGAGGTCCTTTCATTTGTCACATCAATATCATGAATATTAATTTGTTTGGATTTGATGGACAAAACAGTTGTCGCCATCGTAACAACATAGTTAACTTGTAGCATAACCATATTATCACAAGCCTGAATTCTAAATTTACATAAAATACCAATCAGCTAATCAACTCAAATAAACCCAAGAAAATTTTCAAATCGTTCAAATAAATCCAGGCACAACAAAACAAAGTTACCTTTGATTGTCAATGCAAAGAGCAGGTGTTTGATTCAACTGGATAACAGTTGCCAACAAGCTGGCCACACACAAACTAAATCTTGCCATTACAATTAAGAATTCAATTCTTGTCACAGCATAAACATCTCACCCAGCCAGTGGTCACTCATTTTTGTTTTAAATTAATCTGTGGTTCTTGAGATGCAGATGCAGACTTCTTGATAGGTCTAACCACAAGGCATAGGGTTTTTGTCAACTGAGACCTGGTTTTGGGCAACTTAACTGCTGAGCAAATTTGAGGGATTTCCATTATGAACAGGGCTCAAAAGGGTTGGCAAGGATAGCAAGATTTGATTTTAAATATTAAATAAGCTCTAGTGCCTCTGAGAAGTGGTAAGGTAGCCATGCATAAAACTCTTACTAAGTATTTTAAATGCATTGTTGGAATAGCGTTCATTGCCAAGAACAGTACTGTAACCAGAATTTGGATTTTAGGAGATTAAACAGCATTGACAAAGATGCATTCAGATCCATAACCTCTCCAATCAAACAAATTCAGTTCCTTGTATAATTTCTTTGTAGGCAAGCATCAGTTGGATTCTCAGTACATGTTTTTGATTTGAGGAAATATCTCAGAACCAAATCTCTTCCTCTAATTCATGAGAGAAACATTGGATTTAAGTTTTAAGCTGTTCTGTTTTTGCCTCAGCTCCCTTTTCCTGCATTTCCCTCCCTCCTAGTTCCAAGATCTGTTCATACCTTTGTATGTATGCCATTAGGAGTGGTTGTACACGACTGAAGTTGCTGTGGATGAGGAGCGCTGGATGCCAATGTCTGTCTATGCAATTGATGGCAGCAGTGGATTGCAGAGTGATGACATTTTTCTTTTGGTAACCTGTGGAGAATGGAAACGCCATCTCCTTCCATCAGTGTTCTCACTGACTCATCAGTCATTTCTTTATGTGCCTGACATTCACTTTGTCCTACCTGAAATAAAATAAGGTGCACTTTCAATTACTCATTTCCTACCACCAGATTTCTGCAAGAATACATTCACAAAATTATGTACAACTGTAAAACTAATTACTCTTATAAACTTAACATATTAAACCAGCACATATTATTTTTCCAAATGTTAGAAATAATGATCTTCATTTGTGGATGAGCTACTAAGCCCGACGGAACCGTTTTTACTAACAGGACAATGAGCAAAAGCGGGTTACTGGTGCCTCAAAACCAGTCACTTCGGACAGATGTGGCTCTTCAGCCGTGGTTGGCAGCTCATCTAGGAGAAGGAAAATCTCCAACCTTTGCCACCTTACAGCCATTCCCAGTCTTGGGGAAAGCTTTGGAAGTAAACCCCAAGGAAAAATCCAAAGCTGGAGTCTCAAAGGTTGTCCTACATCGAGTTCAACACTGACTGGCAACTCCTGTGACACCATGGTGCTAGACTGCATCAGCCTCTGCCATTCCTTTGGATTCATCAGGTACATGGAGAGCGGCCGCCTGCAGGATAGGCAACAGCTTGCTCTCCATATTTCACTGCCCTGGCTTGGGTATCACGCAGACAGCTAGGACTCAATATCCATGGTCGACCCCAACCAACTGAGGGCCTCAACCTCACATGTGAAATTAGTTTTTTTTAAAAAAGGACCTTATTATGAGTGTAGAGATACATTATTAAGTACTAAAATCAAATACAGAATCTGGCATTTATATAGTACAACAGATTACATACATTTCTGCAGAAATAGTTAAATTGTGCTAATTAAATTATCCTCAAATAAAACAGCACTAAAAAAATGAGAACTGCATTACATTTTCAGTATTGTTCACTTAATATTAAATTAGCTTCCTTACTGAGATTTTTAAAAATGAGATTATTTCAATTACCATACAGCAGTCTATATTAATAAGTCTCTATTTAGAGGTAGTTATTGCTCATTCTACATTGCATTTAAAATATTTAATTTCCTTCTTCATTCAGCTAACACTGTGCTTATTTCTGCAAAAGCAAGCAGTCTGCAATCTGTTCTCACCTACTTTATCTATATTCAGCAAATGTACAGCGTTGGAGCATGAAATGCTAACGGTACCTGCTCCATTCAGCATTTAGCTCAACTTTCAATAATATTGGGTAAGATAAATGACTGACTGAGAATAGAAGTAAGGCTACCTTTGATTCTGTTATCATGCATTTAAAAACACAAACCATTCACACCATTACCAAATGACAGCGCAAGCCATTAAACTCTCCAATGGGTCAGCTGACTTAAAAAACAGATGATAATTGCCAGAAAAAGTCATTAACCACAGTAACCCACATCTACTGCCTTTCAAAGTCCAACCCTACCCTCCCATCGTGAGAGTTGGAAACAGGTAAGGCCGGCCACCAGGGCTCTGGTGAAGCTGTTAGGACAATCCCCTGTACAGTGGCTGCAATGGATTACAGAAACACTGATGAACTCCAGATGGGAGGTCAGCTATGGCCCATGGTCCACTGGGAGATAGGGGCACAAGAAGAAGAATCCACATATACTACATTATTCTGTGCCACAGATTGTTTCAAACAGTACAAATTACTGGCTCTTTGCATTTTACATCAGAAGCTACAGGTTGGTCAAGCAACCTAGAAATACAAACCAAAAGAAAATGCTGTTAACCAGCAGGTTACCAATTGGTAAAAAAAATAACTAGTCATATTTATTCAAAGACTGGCACTGACAACAAGCAATGGCTTCAATTTCAAAATGTCACTTATACTTTTTAATCCTTGTGCCCCTACCCTGATTCCTTTAAACACTAACTTTCTAATAATATCAAGATTCCTCTAATGTTGGATTCATAGTTGTCCCCAATTTAATTATTCCACCTTTTGCTACTCTGGAATTTCTTCATATGTCACTACAGCTCAGCTTCGTTTTCCTCACTTAAGACTTCCTCAAAATCCACCACTGAGATCTAGCCTTCGATCATTTCTCATTATTGCTCCTTATGTGGTTTTTAATAAATTTTTGGTTGATAGTGCTCTTTGCGGTGCTAAAGCTATTCTATAAATAGAAGTGGTGATTGCCGAATGAAAATTGAGAAGCCAGCCAATTCAGCTGCTGATGCAACATCGACACAGTATTTGATATTGAAAGGATTTATGAAGGCTTGGGACGCAATGAGCCATCTGTTGGATGCAATTACTGAAAATATAACTTGCTATTTGTGCATTTTATATGTTCATTAAGGTGATCAATGTCAGTACTGAAAAGTGCCAACACTTATTTTAGAAGCAGTGTCAGCATCAAAGTAAAAAACACAATAGCAAAATATTTGAGCTTCAAACTTAAAAATAAAGCATCCTTGCTAGGACAAAACACCAATCTACAGCACCAATTATGCAACCTGTCCATGTAACAGAAAAGAACAAACAAAGCCAGCTTTGAGATTTGGCCGGGAGAAAGAACAACAGTTTAGGGATGGGTCTAATTGGAAAGAAAATATTCAGTTCAGGGTTAAGAGAGAGAAGCAAAGAAATCTTCAGGAAATTCAGCTTGAAAGACCATTGGGGACAATAAAGGAACCCGAAGGAATAGGGAGTTTTTGGCAGGAGCTGGAAGTAATTTCTTGGTGTCTTCCCATCATTTAAAGGAAGAGAAGCTCGTCTACATTCCAGACATTTCAGCTTGTTAAACAGTAGAAACAAACTGTAAATAAATAGTAGTCAAATATATTTGCTGACCTGCATTCTTCACCCTTATGAATTTTGCCTCCGTAGTACAACTTAACTATTTGCTCTGTCTGCAGTTGTTCCCAATCATTGACTTGTCCTTCCTTACATTCATATTACATCATCTACATGTAAACCTGCTGGCTCATCCTCAGCTCTGTCATACTGGGTCCCATCCCCCCGCCATATTAGCTTAAACCACTCCCAACAGCTCTAGCAAACCTGCCCGCAAGGACATCTCTTGATCTCAAGAGAAATATATTGCTTGATCACATTATAAAGCACTTTGTGTAGCTTAAAAAGTCTGGCTTGCAGAAGTACAAACCTGGCAATAGATGGTAAAATAGGGCTAGGAACATTTTTCCATTCACCACATTGAGACAAGCAAAAGGTTTTGTGGCATAAACTTTCTATTATTATATGACTGCAGTGAAGCATACTTCCAGTATTCCAATCAAGCACCAGCCTGAAGTATCTTCTCTTCAGGAGTAGCTAGCCCACAAGCTTCTAAAATAAGGTTAGCAGTACTACCACTGAGAATGAGTCTTCAAACTGCAATATTAACTCTTTCCACAGTTGCCTGACCATTTCAGCATTTCCAACAATTAAATTTGGTTTATTATTCTCCCACATACTGAAAAATCTTATCTGTCCATATGGATTATTTCATTACAACAGTGCATTGATGTAGTTCAGAATTTAGAATAAATTATTACAGTTACAAGGAGTTCTTAACTAGTGGATAAGCTTATTTTCAAAGGATGCCACTAGTTTCATCACTGACAATAACAGGGAGTGCAGAAGAACAGAACTGTATTATTAAGGAAGAGTCTGCACGGCAGGCCATTATTTCACATTAAGGATTCAGACAAATAGGATCAAAGTGGGAAGAAATTCTCTCTCTCTCTCTCTCTCTCTCTCTCTCTCTCTCTCTCTCTCTCTCTCTCATATATATATATAAAATCCTCCATCTCAAATGTCTGTTTTGGTCAATCAATAAATATGCTCAAGACAGGTTTTTGAGCACTATGAAAGTCAACAGAATTGTAGACAGGTTGGACGAATATTTATGACATTAAAGCCACGATTTCATTGAAGTCAAAAGAATGAGAGGTCACATTGCCTGTACAGATAGTATGTACAATGGATTCCAGTTAATCAAGGCAGCTGCTTATTTGGACCAAATCTTAAAGAACAAAACCTAATTAAGAAAATTGTTGGGATTCCCTTCCTTTATTTCGGACACTATGCCACTTAATTGGGACAGGAGACTTTTGATGAAATTTCTAACTAGTGTCACTCACATGTACTTGTGAGGCCATTAAACCCTACACTGTGCTTACAGTGAACAGTTTTTACATAGTGTCAATTGTGTACACTTGTGTTCAGAAGGTGTGATTTTGGTCACTGATAGTTGGCAAGAAATAAGTAGTAAGACAATTCAGCACTGTTTTGTTCACTGCTGTTTCCAGCATTCAGGCTTACAGATACCAGAAACAGCCAAGGGTTAAAACGAAACAATTTCAACTACTTCAACAAGTTAAGCACTAGAAGAATTTGAAGATGTCGACAATCATATTGAACGTTACAACAAAGATGAAGATTTGGAAGATGCAAACATCGAAGGCATTGTTTGAAGACAGTCCATTACCTACACTAGGTGTCTGCACTGACTCTGTTCATTTACAGTCAATCGAAAGAACACGGCAGCTTACAATGGATGAATTCCTCTGTCAATAACTATTAGGAACTACAGTTTATATAGCACTGCAGTAGTATTGTTAGTGTACTAATTTGTTCTGTATTTTATTTAAATACAAATTTTGCTATTCAATAATATGTTTTTTACAAACCCCATTTCCAGAAAAGTTGGGATATTTTCCAAAATGCAATAAACAAAAATCTGTGATATGTTAATTCACGTGAACCTTTATTTAACTGACAAAAGTACAAAGAAAAGATTTTCAATCGTTTTACTGACCAACTTAATTATATTTTGTAAATATACACAAATTTAGAATTTGATGGCTGCAACACACTCAACAAAAGTTGGGACAGAGTTAAAATAAGATTGAAAAGTGCACAGAATATTCAAGTAACACCGGTTTGGAAGACTCCACATTAAGCAGGCTAATTGGTAGCAGGTGAGGTATCATGACTGGGTATAAAAGTAGCGTCCATCAAAGGCTCAGTCTTTGCAAGCAAGGATGGGTCGTGGCTCACCCCTTTGTGCCAAAATTCATGAGAGAATTGTTAGTCAGTACAAAAGGAACATTTCCCAACACAAGATTGCAGAGAATTTAGGTCTTTCAACATCTACAGTACATAATATTGTGAAAAGATTCAGAGAATTCAGAGACATCTCAGTGCGTAAAGGGAAAGGTCGGAAACCACTGCTGAATGTACGTGATCTTCGAGCCCTCAGGCGGCACTGCCTAAGAAACCGTCATGCTACTGTGACAATTATAGCCACCTGGGCTCGGGAGTACTTCGGAAAACCATTGTCACTTAACACAGTCCGTCACTGCATCCAGAAATGCAACTTGAAACTGTATTACGCAAGGAGGAAGCCATACATCAACTCTATGCAGAAACGCCGGCGAGTTCTCTGGGCCCGAGCTCATCTCAGATGGTCCGAAAGACTGTGGAACCGTGTGCTGTGGTCAGATGAGTCCACATTTCAGCTAGTTTTCGGAAAAAATGGTCGTCAAGTTCTCCGTGCCAAAGATGAAAACGACCATCCTGATTGTTATCAGCGAAAGGTGCAAAAGCCAGCATCTGTGATGGTATGGGGGTGCATCAGTGCCCACGGCATGGGTGAGTTACATGTATGTGAAGGTACCATTGACTCTGAGGCGTATATTAGGATTTTAGAGAGACATATGTTGCCATCAAGGCGACGTCTCTTCCATGCTTATTTCAGCAGGACAATGCCAGACCACATTCTGCGCAGGCTACAGCAGCGTGGCTTTGTAGACACAGAGTGCGTGTGCTTGACTGGCCTGCTGCCAGTCCAGATCTATCTCCTATTCAAAATGTATGGCGCATCATGAAGAGGAGAATCAGACAACAGAGACAAAATTTCCAATTGCAAATCTACTACAATTAGTATCCTCAGTTCCAAAACGATTAAAAAGTGCTATTAAAAGGAAAGGCGATGTAACACAATGGTAAACATGCCTCCGTCCCAACTTTAGTTGAGTGTGTTGCAGCCAACAAATTCTAAATTTGTGTATATTTACAAAATACAATTAAGTTGGTCAGTAAAACGATTGAAAATCTTTTCTTTGTACTTTTGTCAGTTAAATAAAGGTTCACGTGAATTAACATATCACAGATTTTTGTTTTTATTGCATTTTGGAAAATATCCCAACTTTTCTGGAAATGGGGTTTATATATACCTTTTTAACTATATCCATGAAGTGTTAGCTAATTTGGGCAGCTGCTTAATTGGCCTGAAGTGTACTAGTCCTGATGTGTAGCAATTAACCAGAACCAACTATATTTACAGACAGATAAAATAATTAAAAGAGAAAATGTTTTAATTTTATCAAGTTAAAAATTGCAAATAATTTTTAAATTAAATTAGAAATTAGCACATGATGAAAGAGTAAGAGGGTGAATTAATCACTTACCTTGCTCTCATGCTCACAGGAATAAATGTACTGAAAACCACACAAATGAATCTCTAGTTTGCTTTGCAGAAATGAAAAAAGTTTGTCAACCAAGTCAGCAGGGAAACTTATTTATTCAACTTCGCCAATGATACTTCTTGTAAGAATGTATCTTATATTCACTTGCCAATCAAACAACACACTGAAAATTTAAAGAGCAAACACGAGGAAATCTGCAGATGCTGGAAATTCAAACAACACACACAAAATGCTGGTGGAACACAGCAGGCCAGGCAGCATCTATAAGGAGAAGCACTGTCGACATTTCGGGCCAAGTCCTGACGAAGGGTCTCAGCCCGAAACTTCGACAGTGCTTCTCCTTATAGATGCTGCCTGGCCTGCTGTGTTCCACCAGCATTTTGTGTGTACACTGAAAATTTAACCAGTTTCACTACATTCAATAGCACATGGGAATAAATGTCAATTTTAAAAAACCCAATGAATACCTTACTGATTAACTTTTTTTTGATACAGCCAATACAAGGAAGTAGTAGACCATAAAGAAACAAATTGTTTTAATTGCAAAAGAAAGTTTGTGAAAACAAAAAGCAGCTTGAATCTGGAATTTAAAGAAATACTGGAGGGACTCAAATCTCATGGCACAACAGTAGCATGTCCAATTCTTGTTCAGAAAGATGTATGTTCAAATCGAGTCAAGATCATAAATGTCATGTCAACTTTTGTCACTGCAACATTTGCAGTGAGGCAATTTAGGAACTATTATCTGAATTTGGAATAGTTTCATGACATTAATAGTTCTGTGCAGCAACTAACATGTTTTGCTTAAAATGGAGAGGGGGCAGTGAGGGTGAGAAGGAAGCAGATGAGAAAAGTACTCTTTACTGTTCAAAATTATCCAGTTTCCAGTTACAGAAATCTACCAAAGATAAAACAATAATGAATGAGGATGGATTGATTTTAACAAATATCATATCTAAAATAAGTCATGATTAGTTTTTTTTTCTTTTCCTGCTCCATTTGCTAGAGTCTTACTTCATGCTTTTCTTAACTTCTAGCGCTGATAAGCATACATTCTTTTTTTAAACCAAATCGTGTGAGTAATTTCACATTATTCAAATTTACACCAATGCTATACTCCCAGAAAGGAAGACAGAATGCATTAGGAAAAAATATAAATCACTAGACTATAAATGTATTACTAAAATATATCCCACAGCACTTTCAAGGCCATAATCTTAATCCACAATTCAAATTATAGGCTTCAACCAAACTTTAAAGCAAGACTAGATTATCATTTTGTGACAATATCCAAACAGTCATTACTTATTTAATAGAAAGAACCTCAGAATTCTTCTTTAGTTTTATCTTCATTTGATCAAGCTACATGATAATTAAGTGTACGGTTCAGTATAATAGAAATTACACACCAAAACTTTGTTAATACACGAAGTGCTATCCTACAAGTCAAGTTATAATATTTGAGCATACGTAGTACTAAAGTTGTTAAAACATTTTTTTTTTAAATTGGAATGGAAGTATTATTTACATCACAGTGCACCATTTTACCTGCCCACATAACCAAGGCCTGCTCGGTAAGAATACCGTTCAGGTAAGAGAAGGAAATGCAGGAGTTCATATAAAATTAAATAATACTGACCAAGTAGAGACTTAAAAGAAGGGCCAACATTTTCATAATGTTATCAAATAGTATTGTTATGACCGCAGCCCCCTCCTTTGTGAGAATCGCAGGTGTTATGCCCGCAGCCCCCTCCTTTGCGAGAATCACGAGCACTGGGGGGGGTGGGTCAGTGGACCCAGGAAATGGGAGAGAGACGTGCAGGACGCCTCGTTCCCCGGTGGTGCAAAATAACTCGACATTGGCCACTGTCTCTTGGAGACACATTTGTGGATTGGGAACTGGGCTACGTGCAAGCCCTCGGGCAAAGTGGGCTGGTTGAGAGAGAGATTGCATCACCCCCAACCTGATTGACATCTACTACCCTGCGAGTCAAGATAAAAGAGGGGCTGTAGAGACGGCCCCTCAGACGCACCAGAAGACACGCTAGCGATCCCGTAGTAGCGGGCAGCCATTTGAAGAAAGCCACGTGCGTTCGGTTCCCTTGCCTGGGAGCCGGTGGCGGGTACCACAGAAACGATTTTCTTGAACTAACAACGGGGAACCAACTCCCCCGACTCAACGGTTGGGCCTCATCAAAAGACCCGGGCAAGTTTTTTTTCTCACAAATCTCTCTCTCTCCAACAAGTGAAAACCCAGCGGTCCCCAAAGGCTGAAGCCTGCAGGAACTAAGTGACTTTTACATTTCCATCGGACAATATTTTATCCCCTAGACAAATGATAGAGCGATTTCTTATTGATGATTATTACTATACCCGCGCTTTAGATTGAGTATTGACGACGTATATTATCTGAATGTTTGTATTAACCTTATTTTTGTGCCCCTTTATAAATAAAGACTTTTAAAAATAGTACCATCAGACTTCAACGGACCTCTCTATCTTTGCTGGTAAGTGACCCAGTTACGGGGTACGTAACAGTATTGTTTCGCAAAGACAAACATTCCAACTCCATAGGCAATACATTACTAAAATGCAAGAACAATCTAGATGTAAGAAAATTACATAATGACAGAGAAGCCATTTTGGCCCATTTGGCTCATTCTAGTTAACTGCATAGCAATTTCCATCACTCCCAATCCCCTTCTACTTAGTTCCAATATCCTTTCAAATTATTTCTTCACATGCTTATCAACTACATTTAGCCATCATCAAAGATTATTTTCCCATTTAGACCTTAAGACATAGGTACAGAATTAGCCCACTCAACCCATCAAGTCTGCTCGATGGTTCATGGCTGGTTTTTTCCCCTGCAACCTTCTCTCCATAATCCTTCACTCCTTTACCAATCAAGCTTCAAAACCTGGGCCTCTGTTAAAAAAGGAAGACATCTCAGAGGCACTAAAATTCAGATTGATATAAAGGAACCAGAGAAAGTGGGAGAATGGAATGGCGTTATTGCAGAAAGCAGAGAAATAATGGCAACACACATAAAATGCTAATCACAAAATGTACAATGAACCCATGAACACTACCTCAGTAACTTTCCTCTCTTTTTGCACTATTTAATTTTATTTTTATACTGTATATGCTGTACTCACTGTAATTTTATTATTGTTATGTATTGCATGCAATGTACTGCTAGCACAACAAACTTCATGACATCTGCCAGTGAAATTAAACCTGATTCTGAGGAACTCAGCAAGCCAGGCAGCATCTATGGAAATGAATAAACAGTCAACATTTCAGTCCGAGACCTTGCTTCAGGATTGGAAAGGAAGGAGAAGATGCCAGAATAAAAAGGCTGGCAGAGGGGAAGGATAGCTAAAATCCTTCCTTTTAGGTGCAGCCAGGTGGGTGGGAAAGGTAAAGGGCTGGAGAACAGGGAACCTACTAGGAGAGGAGGGTGGAGCACAAGTGGGAAATAGAAGAGGGAAAGGGGAGGGGAAAAAATTTACTGTAAGGAAAAAAAAATTGATGTTCATGCCATCAGGTTGGAAGCTACGTAGATGAAATATGAGGTGTAATTTATTTTTGTTTCATTGTTATCTGTGCATTAAGGTCCCTTTCTTTCTTCGCAAAATTAAACAAAGAAGGATCAAAGTAAGAATGTGAGACAATTATTGATGCCTTGGGCACATTATTGCTTTCAAGTTGTCCCATGACAACCAAGCACAAAAACACTTGAAAATAACAAACAACCTTTCTGAATCGCCTACAGTTAAAAACTGCATCCAAAATTACTTTTTCCTCATTCTCCAAACTGAGACTGGTTGTTTCTGGATGGCAGTTATATCAGAGTACAGCTTGAAATTTAATTACCATGAAGTGCTTATGAAGAAATTCACCTTGCGAGACTGAATAATGTAGAGTCGAAGATCATTTTTTATTTTTTATTTATTAGGTGCAATAGTGAACAATAGCCAGATCAGAAATGCTGATCAAGTCAACTAGTTCCCAAAGAGAACTCTGATAAGCCAATCTGCTCAGCGATAGAACACAAAAAAATCATACGTACAATTAAGAAACATTAAAAAATAGTAGAAATACTGGAGTCATGATGATCATGATGAAGTCTGCTAAAGAGAGTCATTAATACACATACACAAAGAGATTGAAGGATAGGTTGCAGGGTGACAAAATGTGGCAGGAGCACTTGGAGCTAAAAACTAATCCCTACCGGGAGAAAACAGCACCTGTTCAGCACTGTTCTCCAGCAGTTTAAGGACCAAGAGCTAATCAATTCAGTACCTTTTGTTGTTCCATCGTTCAAATTAAATCCACTAAAACAAGATGGTGGTTAACACAAAATCAACTATCCACATTAAATATAGGTGAAAAATCAATAAAAGCTTAACATTTTGCTGTAACAGGCACCCAATGGTGGGGGCACATTTAGGTTATTTAATTACTTTATAAAATGCTGTAAGAACTTGCCAGTAACTAGGTAATTAACAAAACTGGGCATATGGGACAACAGCGAAAAGGACAAGCAACTGAGACAAGATGCTGCAAATTTAAAGCTTATTAATGAAAGAAATGCCTTGGGTTCAGACTCTTATGCAAATCTAATTACCTCTCTTCCCTTTTGCTGCTGACAACTCTGTATCTGTTCTCCATTTGATTTTGATTCTTCCTCCATACATTAAGCATACCATCAGTAACATCCTCAACACAATAAGAAACCTTAGAATCTGGCACTTTTCTGGTTGCATTCTGCTGGTCTAAACAATCATAGTTACCATTTAGTCAATGCTCTTTACAATTCATTAAAACAGTTCTTCAATGTCCTTAAAGTCAATCCCTCCCTCCAGCATAAAGTTTTCTGTAAGGACAGCAAAGGGTAAAAATAAATTTGTTGGTCTTTGCCATTCTGTGCAGTTCAGGCTTAATCTTTGAAACTGAAAACAGTAACGTTTTGTTAAGTAATTTTATTTTGGATATTAGTCTAATGAAAGTTTCTGAGTTATATGTTCATATTCTACTCCAGAGCCCAAGTACAACCAGCTTGATATACAGTGAGTGCCACTGTACAGGTTGCAGGACAACATACACTGGACAACAAAGATTTCGTTTACTGAATACTTCTGGGTGTATCTTTTGGATTTATCAGGAGCTGATCACCTACATTTTTTGTAATCACCTATATTTGTTATTTCAATTCATAACTCGTCAATTAAAATGTTGCCCACAATGCAAGAGGAAAAAGTTTTCTATCTTGTCCAGGCATGCCCGAGCATGCTGAAGCAGGGCAGATGCTGCATGGCAGGACAGGCTTTAGAAAGGCTATAAAAGCATCATGCACACGCAACATTGCATTTACATGCATATTGGTTTGCAATCACATTGATGTGCATGTTCCACGTGCATGGCATATTCCTTTGCTTATTATAATAAAGTAATTGTATTTTCAGGAGTACTTGTGATAGCAAAATGTCTTGCCAATGCTACAACCACTGCAATGCTTTCTGTTGTATTTCTGGCAAGTATACGCTTAAACATCAAAGACAGAGCATAACTCCTCTTATTAAGGAAGCCGATGAGCTCTACTTTGGATGTAAAATTGGCGACCATGACGAAGCCTGGTCTCCTCACATTTGCATTCCCATTTAGATCTCTTCTCTGCAAATCTTGGTGCTGTCAGTAACGAGCATGTTGAAAGGCTTCACCAGGATATTGCAGACATGGAGAAATGGTATCAGGGCAACTGGAATCCTTCAATGCTGGCTGATTATTTTTAGACACTTAAACAAGAGTCCTCAGGCACTAAGAACAAACAAAAATACAAATACCTATGTCAGGATGCTGCTTATTGACCACAGCACAGCATTTAACACAATTATTCCAACAATTCTGATCGAAAAGCTCGAGAAGCTGGGCCTCTGAACCTCCCTCTGCAAATGGATCTCAACCTCCTAACCGATAGATCATAATCTGTGCAGATCGGAAACAACATCACCACCTCGTTATAATCAATAATGGCACACCTCAGGGATGTGTGATTAGCCTACTGCTCCACTCTCTCTACACCCATGACTGTGTGGCTAGACACAGCTCAAATGCCATCTATAAATTTGCCTATCAAACAACCATTGTTGGCAGAATTTCAGATGGTGATGACAGGGTGTACGTGAGTGAGATATACCAGGAGTGATGTCAAAGCAACAAACTTGCACTCAACATCAGTAAGACCAAAGAAATGATTGTGGACTCCAAAAAGGGTAAGATGAAGGAACACACACCAGTCCTCATTGACGAATCAGAAGTGAGCAATTTCAAATTTCTGTGTGTCAATAGTTCTCAGGATCTAACCTGGACGCAACATATCAATACAGCTACAAAGTAAGCTAGAGAGCATCTATATTTCATCAGGAGTTTAAGAAGATTTGGTATGTCTCCAAAATCACTCAATATTTCTTCAGATGTACCATGGAGAGCATTCTAACTGGCTACATCATCGTCTGGTATTGGAGGGGGACTGCACAGGATCGAAGTAAACTGCAGGTAGCTGTAAACTTCATCAGCTCCATCATGGGCACTAGCCTCTGCAGTATCCAGGACATCTTCAAGGAGCGATGCCTCAAAAAGACGGTGTCCATCATTAAGGACCCCCATCACCCAGGTCATGCCTTGTTCTCATTACTACCATCAAGAAGGAGATACAGAAGTATGAAGGCACACACTTAATGGTACATGAATAACCTCTTCCTCTGTGTACTGTACCTCATGTTTTTACTCTATTATTGTGTATTGCATTGTATTGCTGCAGCAATGTCAACAAATTTTTACAATACATGCTGCTGATATTAAACCTGATTCTGAAATCATCAAAACATTCAGCTTAGTTGAACTACTGCAAAGTGTCAGCACTGTTATGCAATTATAAACTCATTATATTCAATAAAAGTTAATTTCTTGTTTCTCCAAATTCCTATGTGATACTAGTCATCTGAAGTTACATTTGTGTTCAGCCTCAAGTGGTCTAACATAACCAAAAAAATATTTCTGAGGAAGCAATACTTACAAAAGAATGTGTTGTCCAACGTATTCAGTCCCCACAACTGTTTTCACAAATTAATGGCTCATTTTCAAAATTGGAAATATACTGAAGTAAGATTTTGAACTAATCTACAAAATATTGTGCATCGTGTCAAATCAAAAGAAAAATTCCAAAACTTGACAACAATTTACTAAAAATTAAAAGCCAAAATTATGACATTGAAAAAGTATTCATCCCCTTTATAATTACAATGCTAACTTTCCTCAGGTCCAATATAATATGGCCTTACCAATTCACTTAATTTGTTAATGAAGAAAATTGAAAGATTAACTGCTTTCAATGAATTCATAAGAATAAGTAGTTGCTCTCTTAAGATCCATCAGTATGGCAGATTTTTAACAGAACAAACCAAAATGAAGATGAAGGAACATTCAAAACAAGTCAGGCAAGTGATAATAGAGAAGCACAAATATGGGGAAGCGTACAGACCATCTTAAAAAGCACTGACCATACCTCGGAGCTCAGTGTAGTTCATCATGAAAAAGAGGAAAAATTAAGAAACCACAGCCGCACTGCCAAGGTCAGATGCCCCTCTAAACTTAGTCGCTGGAGGAGAATGGTGCTTGTAAGAGAGAATACGATGACGCCAACAGACACTGGCCGAAAATGAAGTCCAAGTTCATGGTCCCACAATCTCTAAGCTTTGCACAAAAGGGTATTTATGGAAGAGTGACAAGGAAGAAGTCCTGGCTTAAAAAAACATATCCTTGCCCGTAAAGACTTTGCAAAGCATCACTTAGAATATACTGTAAAGATGCGGAAGAACGTCCTGTGGTCAGATGAGCCTAAAGTAGAACTGTTTGTACTCAACACTAAGTGGGAGATGTGGTGTAAATCTAATATGGTGCATCAGCCAGGTAACACCATCCCTTCTGGGGATGCTTTTCAGCAGCAGGGACTGAAAATCTCTTTAGGATTGATGGGAAGATGAATGCTGCTAAATACAGAGAGATCATGGATAAAAAACCTGCTAGCCTCTGCCAAAGTCTAAACTGAGGAGGATATTCGTCTATCAGCCAATGACCCCGAGCATGCTGCCAACTCAACAATGGAGTGACTTCGAATAAAGAAAATTGATGTCCTTGACTGGCCCAGTCATAGTCCGGACCTTAACCTGATTGAACATCTCTGGCAAGACTTCAAAACTGCTGCCCACCACCACTCCCTGGCACTGCTTGAGCAGTTTTGCAAGAAAGATTGGGCAAATCTTACTTCATCACATTATGCAATGCAAACAGAGACTTATCCAAAAAGAATACTCATTGTAATAGCTGCAAGAGGCGGTCTAACTAAGTACTAAGCAAAGGAGATAAATACTTCTGAACAGTTAACATTTCAATTTTTGAATGTTTAGCTTTTCATGTTCTACAATTTTCCCTGTTATTTGGGTACTTTAACAAAAGGAGCATGTGATTCACGAATAAAGATTCTCAGTTAAATTGATCAAAATCCCTGGTTGTAATACTGATTTATGTGAAAAGGGGTTGAGGGCTGAATACTTTTACAAGGCACTGCAAAGCTGAAGGAACACAGTACTGATTGAAGGACCATCTTTAAGTTAAGGATAATAAATTAAAGTCTTGTCCTCCCACAAAGACTGATTTTTTTTTAAAAAGATTCTCTACATTTTTCAGGGACAAATAGGTGAACTCACCTAATATCAAGGTCAACATTTACTCTTAGCCAAAATAACAATTTAATTGCATGTTTAACATGTATTCTGGGAGCTAAGCTAGAGCCATTCCTATAGTATGGTAACCAGAACTGCACTTAACATTCCAGTTGCAGCCTAGCCAACTAGAGTGATCACTCTTTATGTCAAAACAATAGCCAAACAAAAACAACTAAATGGCTGTGAAACACTTCGCAATATATCTCTTAGGACTTCAAAATATGAAAGTATCAAAATTTCTTTTAAAATTTAAACTGATTATCTTGCAAAACAACTTGTTTAAAATGTATGCCAATATCCACTGGCATTCTGCATCTCCTAATGAGCTATACTGTAGCTATAACTGAGGTAGGTGATGATAGGTACAGCATGATTTACAGTAAAATTTCAGGAAAATTCTATTTGCACACTATAGTTCTGTTATCCTCCATGAGAATGGAAGAATGAAGCCTTGATGGTTCTGCTAATACTGCCTTCATGATCAGTTTGTAATGAATTGACTTAACGAGAGCCTCTACATGAAACGTGTAAACAGCAGGATCTTTCCAGGAAAATACAGTGAATGGAAGACAAGAACATGTACAATAAAATAAATCCTAGACACTCCAAGTATTAAATTATCCAATTATCTCTATTCCAGTCAAGAATAGCAGGGAAATGAGTACATACAGCAAATTCACAAAACTGAAATATTTGCAATACAGATAAAACAATTTTTGAGGTTTCTCATGCAATCAAATCGATTCCCTAAAGAAAAAAATCTTATCAAACTTCTATCTTAAACAATGTTCTGAAATGGAAATAAACCAGAATATCATGTCATTTTGTATTCCCAGAATTTGTCTTATACAGTATTCCAGGGGTCACCAACCTTTTCTGCACCGTGGACCAGTTTAATATTGACAATATTCTTGCCGACCGGCCAATGGGGTGGTGGGGGGGGAGCGAGGGGTGCTAATCACAACTGGAATATAGGTGATAAGTCAACTATAAGTCACTTATAAGTGGCTCATACACTCAATTTTGATTCTAAAAGGGTTTATCTAACAAATTTAATATTAAACAGTGCATATTTTCCTTGCATGAATATAGTGATAAGTCAATTATAACTCACTTCTAAGTCAATAGCATCATAACGTTTTAAGTAACGTTTGGATATTAAACACACAGCACATATTTTCCTCGTATGAACATATAAAATCATTGCAACACATCAATATCGCTGAATCAGTGGGAGCCCTGGCCTTGTTTCCCTGCAACAAGATGGTCCCATCGTAGGCTGATGGGAGACAGCGATACTCGAAGGGGGTTCCTTATGTCCAGTCTATTCCGCAATTTAGTTTTTGTGGCTCTCAGCACTTGCTTCTGTCCCGCTTGCTCACATTTTTTTCGCTCAAAAAACTCAACAGGTTGTCTTTAAGTGCAGGGTGCTTGGACTCAAGGTGCCGAAGCAGTTTTCAGGGCTTCATTGCCTCATTAGACAGCCCAAACTCCAGCCTCCCGCCCGCCTGCTGCCAGATGCCTTGGCTAGGTGCAGCTGGTTGTGGGTGGGGTGAGAGGACAAGGTAAGGGCCGGAGGGCCCCGTGCCAGGGTCGCAGCTGTCGCAGTCCAGAGAGCAAGGAGGAGTGCGACAGGGCGTGCGCCCGCCCCCCTTGTAGATAGGCAGGATCTATCGGCCGACAAAAGTTTGGCTGGAGCAATGACTTTCAGTAGATCGCGGCAAGGTAGCTGCTCTACTGCTTAGGAAACCCTGAGCCCGAATTAGGTCGTCTGTGAATATTTTAGCACCGGGTTCCTCACAAACATTCGGTGTGCTAAATAGGTTTAGAGGTGGCGCCCATCTGTCTGTGCTCCAGATCAGTAGCAACAGCACTTCTCGCCAGCCACCCGAGGCCAACTAATGATCCCTCTAGGGTATCACTGCGTTTAGGCGACTGATGACCTCGCGTGGGTATTGACTTCTTGTGCGTAATGACCTTGCATGCGTTCAAGTTCAACTGTGGGCATGACAGGGAATGAGGAAAGGTGCAGCTGACTTATATCGTTTCATATCGCCAAATCATATTGTTTCCTCACGGCCCGGTTGCACATGCTTTGTGGCCTGGTGGCTGGGGACCACTGCAGTATTCATAGGGTGTTAATAACAGTGGTTTCAACCACAACTATACAAGTTATCAAAAGATTCTTAAAGCGTGATGCAAAAGCATTAAGCTTTGCTCCTACAACTCACACAAAATGCTGGTGGAACACAGCAGGCCAGGCAGCATCTATAAGGAGAAGCACTGTCGACATTTCGGGCCAAGACCCTTCGTCAGGACTAACCAAAAGGAAAGATAGTAAGAGATTTGAAAGTAGTGGGGGGAGGGGGAAATGCGAAATGATAGGAGAGGACCGGAGGGGGTGGGATGAAGCTAAGAGCTGGAAAGGTGATTTGCTTTGCTCCTAATGAGTACAACTAAAGCTTGATTACCTTCACTAATGAGTCAAATGAGTAACTGAGATTTTTTTTTGTATGAATCAAAAGGGGAAAATCCCAAACTTTAAAAATGAATGAAGTTGACAAGGCAAAACTGAAGGGAGAGATAACAAAAACAAATCTGTGATAAACCCGAATTTAAACACTGAAGATCTGAAAATACAGACAGGGAATGTGTAGGATTGCTTCACAGCATCATAAAAAGAATGAAGTAGTGTTTTAGAATATTGACCTTATAGAAGGAAGAGGAAGAGAAGAAATGGAGAAGGATTATTCAGTTGATTCTTTAAAAGTGATATTCTCACTTTGGACAAAGACATGGTAAAATTTTAGAAAAGGAATGAATTTAAGGCTACATTTTCAATAGACCAAGATTATAAATAGATAAAAGTGCACAAAATATAAAGTGAAGAGATAGTCGCTGTTAATTTTATTTACAAGAGCATTTTAAAAAAACTGGCAGATCATAATTGACTTTCCTGCCCTCAGTGGCATGCAAGAAATCTTATATAACCAGTTTCAATACAGCCTACCAATGGAAGTGAGCAACTAATCTGCAAGAACTGACAAAAAGGATCAGATAAATGGGTAAACATGGAAAGTTTGGGGATCTACTAACAAATAAGGTAAAAATGAGGGCAGTACCATATTGTGGGGTAGGGATTGGGGAGGTGGCTGGGGAAATGCTCTTACAATACAAAGTATGGATTAATGAATGACAAGCCAATATGGTTGTGCAAAAAGCAAATAGGGTTTAACCAACCTGAGTTTCTTGATGAGATAATGGAGATTGTATGATGACTCTCAAACAATATTTGATAAGATTATATATACCAACAAAATTGACCTAATAAATATAAAAAAGGAAAGCAGCAGCAATGATAGGAACATGGCCTTAATGCATAAAATAACAGGATGTGTTTCCTTTTAAACTAAGGGAAGGTCAATGGTAAGGTTTCCAAGAATCATCGAGAGGTGCCTCCTTCTTCATGTATTTGGTGACTTGAACTTGGCAGGGATACGATTTCTAAGTTTGCACTTGACATGAATCTTGGAAGTACAGTAAACAGTAACAGAATTCAAAGGAACACTTCACATTAGGCAGTAATATTCATAGGCTGGTAGAAATGGTGGACACGACACAGAAGTTAAAAGTGAATCATTTTGATAGGAAGAATGCCCAACACGTTGAGAAAGCTTGTAAAGAAAGGAACACAGGTTCCAGGAAGTTTTAAAACAGATGTGCAAAATACAAGAGTAAGGAAGTTATAATGAACCCCTTTACAATCCTGGTTAACGTCTGCAACTGGAGGACTATGTCCAATTCTGGGCACAAGATTTTAAAAGGTTTTCTATAATGGTTACAGGAATATGCCGGGGGGAAAATTTGGTATTGATCTCTATAAAGCTCAAAAAAGGAGATTTAATTCATTTGACAGGCCCAGTCAAGTAAGTACCTTGAAATTGCTCCCACTGGCTGAGAATATGAAAAGAAACATTAAAGAAGATTCCAGAAAAACGCACCATCACAGACAATGATTATTTGGAGAAAAATTAGATGGTAATACATACTGCTCATTGTTTAATAAGCATAGGGTAATCCATGCAAAACTACATGACTCTAAAACGACAAAAGGTTTTAGGATGAATGATATCTTATTGAATAAATAACAGTTGAGAAAAGCTAACATTGGCACATGGTTATCAGAGCACAAATACAAAGAATTGGAGTCAATTTAAAAAATGTCAAGAGCTGAGTTAAATGGTCTGGCTTCACATTCGGTCAAGATTGAGGTAGGGGGAAGTGTATGGAGGATACAAAGGAAGAGCTTTACAGTATTTACATGTCAAGGTGCAATTGACCTGAAAGTATTAGAGACCAACAGAGAAAGGGGGAAAGGGAAAAAAGATCTTTATCATGACTTCCATCAGCATTAAATTTGGGGTGGGGTGGAGTGGGGAAGGGAGAGAACAGAACAGAAACAGGCCCATCTACATTGATCCATTTTTCCACTGACCCCATCCTATCCCATTTTCTTCTCACCACATTCCTATCAATCCACCAGTTTCTAACTACTCATCTACACTATGGACTTTTTATAATGGCAATTAACCTCCTATCCGATATTTATATTGCAGGGAATCCTTTCAGCAGCAGGCACTGAAAATCTGGTCAAGATTGATGGGAAGATGAATGCTGTTAACTGTGAAGGAAGTTCATCTTTCAGCAGGGCAATGACCCCAAAGCACACTGCCCGAGCAACTATGAAACAGCTCCAAATGGAGAAAACAGAGTCCTGACCATAACCCCATCGAACATCTCTGTCAGGATCTCAAGACTGCTGTCCATCGCCACTCCCCAACAAATCAGGCACAGCTTGAGCAATTTGTAAGGAGGAATGGGCAAATCTTGCTCTGTCACTTTACAAAGCTATCAGATACTATAATAGTCCAAAAAGACTACTGGCTATAATAGTCACAAGAGATGCTTAAACTAATTACTGAGCAAAGGGGAATGAGTATTTTTGAAACTCTGCATTTCAGTTTTTGAATTTTTACATAGAAACATAGAGCTGTGCCGAACATGACCTTACCTTAGAACTACCTAGGCTTATCCATAGCTCTCTATTTTTCTGAGCTCCATGCACCTATCCACGAGTCTCTTAAAAGACCCTATTGTTCCCGCCTCCACTGCCACTGCCGGTAGCCTATTCCACGCACTCACCGCTAACTGTGTAAAAAACTTACCCCTGCCATCTCCTCTGTACCTACTTCCAAGCACCTTAAAACAATGCCCTCTTGGGCTAGCCATTTCAGCCCTGGGAAAAAGCTCCTGACCAACCACACCATCAATGCCTCTCATTATCTTGTATACCTCTATCAGGTTACCTCTCATCCTCTGTCGCTCCAAGCAGAAAAGGCCGAGTTCACGCAACCTATTCTCATAAGGTATGCTCCCCAATCCAGGCAACATCCTTGTAAATCTCCTCTGCACCCTTTCTATGGTTTCCACGTCCTTTCTGTAATGAGGTGAACAGAACTGAGCACAGTATTCCATGTGGGGTCTCAACAGGGTCCTATATAGCTGCAATGTTACCTCTCGGCTCTTAAACACAATCCCATGATTGATGAAGGCCAATGCACCGTATGCCTTCTTAACCACAGAGTCAACCTGCGTAGCAGCTTTGAGTGTCCTATGGACTCAGATCCCAAGATCCCTCTGATCCTCTACACTGCCAAGAGTCTTACCAATAATGCTATATTCTGCCATCATATATGCCCTACCAAAATGAACCACCTCACACTTATCTGGGTTGAACTCCATCTGCCACTTCTCAGCCCAGATCTGCATCCTATCAATGTCCCGCTGTAACCTCTGACAGACCTCCACACTATCCACAACACCTCCAACCTTTGTGTCATCAGCAAATTTACTAACCCATCCCTCCACTTTCTCATTCAGGTCATTTATAAGAATCACAAAGAGTAGGGGTCCCAGAACAAATCCCTGAGGAACACCACTGGTCACCGACCTCCATGCTGAACATGACCCATAGATAACCACTCTTCGCCTTCTATGGCCAAGCCAGTTCTGGATCCACAAAGCAATGTCCCCTTGGATCCCATGCCTCCTTACTTTCTCAATAAGCCTCGCATGGGGTACCTTGTCAAGTGCTTTGCTGAAATCCATAGACACTGCATCTACGGCTCTACCTTTATCAATGTGTTTAGTCACATCCTCAAAAAATTCAATCAGGCTCGTAAGGCACGACCTGCCTTTCACAAAACCATGCTGACTATTCCTAATCTTATTATGCCTCTCCAAATGTTATTAAATCCTGCCTCTCTGGATCCTCTCCATCAACTTACCTACCACTGAAGTAAGACTCACTGGTCTATAATCTCCTGGGCTATCTCTACTCACTTTCCAGAATAAGAGAACATCATCCGCAACTCTCCAATCCTCCAGAACCTCTCCCGTCCTCATTGATGGTGCAAAGATCATCACCAGAGACTCAGCAATCTCCTCCCTCGCTTCCCACAGTAGCCTGGGGCACATCATGTCTGGTCCCGGTGACTTATCCAATGATGCTTTCCAAAAGCTCCAGCACATCCTCTTCCTTCATATCTACATGCTCAAGCTTTTCAGTCCACTGCAGTCATCCCTACAATCGCCAAGATCATTTTCCATAGTGAATACTGAAGCAAAGTATTCATTAAGTACCTCTGTTATCTCCTCCAGTTCCATACACACTTTTCCACTGTCACACTTGATTGGTTCTATTCTCTCAAATTTTATCCTCTTACTCTTCACATACTTGTAGAATGCCTTGGGGTTTTCCTTAATCCTGTCAGCAAAGGCCTTCTCATGGCTCCTTCTGGCTCTCCTAATTTCTTTCTTCAGCTCCTTCCTGCTAGCTCCATAATCTTCTAGATCCCTATTATTACTTAGCTTTTTTGAACATTTTGTAAGCTCTTCTTTTCTTCTTGACTAGATTTACAACAGCCTTTGTACACCACAGTTCCTGTACTCTACCATCCTTTCCTTGTCTCATTGGAACCTAACTATGCAGAAACCCATGCAAATATCCCCTGAACATTTGCCACAGAGAACAGTTGTTTCCAATTTATGCTATCAAGTTCCTGCCTGATAGCCTCATATTTTTGCTTACTCCAATTGTAAAGGAGATAGAATTGTGATCATCATCTCCAGAATGCTCTTCCATTGAGAGACCTGACTCCTGACCAGGTTCATTTCCCAAAACCAGATCAAGAACAGCCTCTCCTCTTGTAGGCTTATCTACATATTGTGTCAAGAAACCTTCCTGAACACACCTAACAAACTCCACTCCATCTAAGCCCATCACTCTAGGGAGATGCCAATCAATATTTGGGAAATTAAAATCTCCCACCACAACAACACTGTTATTATTACACCTTTGCAGGATCTGTCTCTCTATCTGCTCCTTAATGTCCCTGTTATTATCGGATGGTTTATAAAAAACACCCAGTAGAGTTACTGACCCCTTCCTGTTCCTAATTTCCACCCACAGAGACTCCGCTGACAACCCCTCCATGACTTCCTTTGTTCATGATGCTTCTTGCATTAAAACAGATACATCTCAAACCATTGGTCTGTGCGCATCCCATCTCCATCATCCGCCTATCCTCCCTCACACACTGTCTCCAAGCTTTCTCTATTTGTGAGCCAACCTCCCTTTCCTCCGTCAGTTCAGTTCCCACCCCCCAGCAATTCTAGTTTAAACTCTCCCCAAAAGCCTTAGCAAACCTCCCCACCAGGATATTGGTCCCCCGAGATCCAAGTGCAACACGTCTTTTTTGTACAGGTCACACCTGTCCCAAAAGAGGTCCCAATGATCCAGAAATCTGTATCCCTGACCCCTGCTCCAATCCCTCAGCCATGCATTTATCCTCCACCTCATTATATTCCTATAGTTTTCATTTTTCACGCTTTACAATTTTCCCTTTTCTTTTGGTTTCCACTGTGCAAAAAAGGAGCATGTGATTCACAAATAAAAAATCTCAGTTAAATTGATCAAAATCCCAGGTAGTGAACAAAGGGTTGGGGCTGATACCTTTACAAGGTACTTTATGTGTCTCTCACTTATGAATGGCGTTCTTTGGAGAAGCTAATTTAGAACAAATCATTCACATGAACATAATCCATAAATAAATCAAGTGTGGGGGAAATGTAGAAATTATTATTTACACAATACAATTAAACATAGCTTTGTTTGCAATTTTTCTAAATTGGGCATAAGGACAGTTACGATGCATAGCCCTGATTAGTTACAACACCCTTGATTCTTACATACTAACATTTGCAGCTATATAGCCCACTGTGCTTCAAAAGAATGTCTGTTCTTTACTGTGCCATGAATCTGGCATTCCTACAACAATGAAACGGTGATCGCATCACCACATAACGCGAAGTAGAATGAATCACAAAAGCAATGAGCAGAGCTGGTGGGGCTGGTGGTTAGCAGATTTGGGCAAGCTTTACAATCACTCAGCACTGAAGTGCACAGCTCAGGAATGCACACTAGTCAGCACGATGTGTTGACAGACCAGCCATCTTTAAGTCTCGCTGTCATCACCCTCATTTAATACAATGAAAACGACTGTTTCCACCCTTCTTCCCACAACTCACCCAAACACAGTAACCATCTCGGGGGCATTCACTGTCCCTACTTACTCACTGTGCTGTCTTGCATGCAAACTTGAATCTCAGGACTGACAGCAGTATTCATCCAGCAACCCAGTACCTACCATCACAAAGCAACTTTTGCACATTTACTCACTCCACAGAGCCAAAAGGCATTAAGATCACTTCAATCACTTCATGGCTGCAGGAATATTAGCCGTGCTAGAACTCAATCATGTCCTCAGCACACCACCAGGAAAGGCAAGGGTCACACACAACAGTGCTACCACTAAAACATGATGATTCCTTCTACTGTTGATTCCATTCATGCTCTCCTTCTTGTCAAACACCAAATGAAACATCATTTCAACCAAGACACAACCATTCAATGAAACCTAATGTATCCCTTAATCCTGTGAAAAGGTGGTTAACGTTTCCTATCACAGCAAAACAATTTGGCATCAATGAATTCAACACAGTGGCTTTGTAAAATTTTGGAAAATGGTGGTATGGACAGAAGCTAAAAACAGCAACAATTAAGATGACAGGTGCTAATAACATATCCTAACTGATCATTAAGTTCACAAGTTTGACTACAATTGTGTAATCCAAAAAGAAGTTGATGATATGGATGGAAATACAGTGGATTCCAGTCAATTGGGCCACCAGATAATCAGGGCAGCCAATTACTTGGGACAAATCTTAAAGAACAAAAATGAATTAAGAAAACAACTGGGACATCCTTTCATTATTTGGGACACTATGCCACTTAATTGGGATAGGAGATTGTTGTCCAATTTTCCAACTAGTGTCAATCACGTGCACCTGGATGGCCATTAAACATGACACCTTCCTTAGAACAAACAGTTTTTAAATAGCATCAGTTGTGTATGTTTGTGTTGCAAAAGCAGTGATTCTGTCACAGATTGTTGGTGAGAAATAAGCGGCAAGACAATTCAAAACTGTTGTGTTAACTGTGGTTTCAAGCATTCAGGCTTGGAGATGCCAGAAACAAATGGAGGTGAAAACGAAACAATCTCAGTTAGGAAGATCTCAAGTTAGGAAATACAAAGAATCTGAAGGAATCTACAATCATCTTGAACCTTACAATGAAAATTAAGATTTGGAGGATGTAATCGTCTAAAGGAATTGTATGAAGGCAGTCCATTATCTGCATTAAGTGTCTGCACTGATTTTGTTCATTTCAAGTCAATCAAAAGAACACAGCAGCGTACACAGGATGAATTCCTCCATCAATAACTATTAGGAACTAATACACAGTTTTATAATATTGTAGTAGTATTGAAAGTGTTTTAATTTGATCTGTACTTAATAAAAATAATCTGTTACTCAGTTAAATGGTAGCTTGTCTTTTTATATCTTTTTTGACTATTTCCATGAAACTTCAGCTAACTGGGACAGCCGCTTAATTCAGCCAATGTGTCCCAATTAACCAGAATCCACTGAATTTCAGAATTCATGAAGAACACAATGACGAAAACCAATCATTTACTTTTTGCACAGAATCATTTTAAGTTAATGCAGACATTATTAAGAAAGCTTACTTTTACCATTAGAGCCTGTTCAATAATTGCGCGTTGCTCTTCTTCCTCCACTCTTCTTTGACAGGTCTGACATATCCAGAGGGGCATATGCTCCAGAAGGCCATGTGTCAATGCTGGCATGGAATTGGCTAGCTTCTTGAGATCTACAATCCCATTCTGCTGAGTCCCCCATTCTTTACGTTCATGATGACACAACAAGCAACAGTCCTTTGCCAGCTGGTGCACAGTAAGGGAGGCCTGAAATTAAATGATTATATGTGACCAAATAGTTTAAAAACCTCTACCTATTGAACTTTTAAAAATTACTTCATAGCTGTAGAATTCACTAGATATTATCCACCAAAAGGATTTTTTTTTATTGACACAATTTTCTATTGCATTTCTGCACCATACATTCATGCTAAATTGGTACTGTATATCAAATTGTATCATTCAATTTTATAATGTCAATAGCCAAAATGTTCAATCTACCCATCAAACACGAGGAAATCTGCAGATGCTGGAAATTCAAACAACAACACACACAAAATGCTGGTGGAACACAGCAGGCCAGGCAACATCTATAGGGAGAAGCACTGTCGACGTTTCGGGCCAAGACCCTTCGTCAGAACTAACCGAAAGGAAAGAAAAATCTACCCATCAACTGTTTTTTCGTGGCATTTACCTATACTGAACACATTTAAAATGTTGTTTTACCAACAAAATATCATCGTATCTCCTGCAATTATAATATCAAGACCTACTTAGGCACTAACATCACTGAATTCTTGCATTGATACTGGATTTAAATTTCATAACTCCTCTCACATCTACAATGGTTGAATAATCACCAATATGAAGATTGATGGCATTGTGGCTAGCATAGCAAACTGGTAAATAATACAGCTGGATATAGATCAGTTGTAGATATGGGTTGAGAAATGACAGATGGAGTTTAACCCAACCAGAAGTGAAGTGCTGAAATTTAGTAGGCCAAATGTAAAAAGTCAGTACATCTTTAACAGAAAGACATTTAACAGTGTTGATGAGCAGAGGGGTATTGGGATCCAAGTTCATAGCTCCCTGAAAGTAGCTACATGGGTTGATAAGGTGGTTAAGAAGGCGTGTAGAATTCTTGCCTTTATTAGTCAAGGCATTGAGTTCAAAAGTCAGGAATTTATATTGCAGCTTTATAAAACTCCAGTTAGGCTGTGTCTAGAATATTACATAGAATTCTGGTTGCTCCATTATAGGAAGGATGTCAAGGCTTTAGAAATGGTGCAGAAGAGGCTTACCAGGATGCAGCTTAGATTGGAGCATGTGTTATAATGAAAGGTTGAACAAACTTGGACTGTTTTCTCTGTAGTGGTGGGGGTTGAGGTTTATAAGATTATGAAAGACAGATAACAGTAGACAGTGTCTTTTTCCCCAGGGTGAAGTGTCTAACACTGGACAGCTTGCATTTAAGGTGAGAGGGGGCAATTTCAAAGCAGATGTGAGGGGCAAGTTTGCTTCTCACAGAGAGTGGCAGATGTCTGAATGCCTGCCTAGGATAGTGGTAGAAGCAGATACAGTAAGAGATAGGCACATAAAATTGTAAGAAATGGAAGGTTATGGACATTGTGTAGGTGGAAGAGATTAGTTTAAATGGCCATTCGATTACTAATTTAATTGGTCTGGTACAACATTGTGGGGCAAAGGGCCTGTGCTGTACTGTTCCATGTAATCCAAAACATACAGACACGGTCTAGAATTCAAATTTTAAAAAGTTACGATATTTTACTGCAAGGCTGAAGCAGTTCAAAATGGTGATTCACTATCACTGTATCACCGATAACCGGATGAGTAATAAATGGTGTCTTTACCACCAACACCCACCACGTCCTATAAATGTTTATTTTTTTCTAATAACTATTGTAGGAAGCACTGACACACCTGGAATAGATTGAGTAATGATAATTAGAATGAGTTTCTCAGTCTGAGGGAAAAATGCTTCAGTCCTGTAAGATCTTCCTTAACCATTAATTAAACTCTGTACTTGCAATTAATGTCAATTAAGCAGAATATATATATTCATTCTGCTATATGAAAACTGCACATGGGCTTGAAAATGCACATACAAACTATCAATCCCATTTACTTCTGTGTCCTGGTGGACTCTGCAGGAAAAGGCTAAAACAGTATAAGCATAAGCAGAAATGATTTAAAACAAACCCGAGATAATCTGTAGACTTTGAACTGATCTGCTGTTCCTGCTGTTATCAATTTCCAAGTCAGTTACAACCCAGAGATGAAAAGCTGATGCATCTCCTGCAGGAAACACCCTAATGACTAAAACTCCCAATTTTGACAAGCACTAATAATAAAAAAGGCCCCAGAATGAAATTTTTAAGAAGCCCTAATACAACACCTTTTGCAATGTTTAGGGCCATTTATTGTGTATTGTGCTGTTTACTTCAATAATCAGTGTAATTTTGCTCAAGTACTTTCTTATCCAAAAGCATTAAACATTTCAATAAATATCACAATCTTCAACACAAAAAGCTGCAGAACTTCAGTGAGCTTAGATCAAAAGACGATCCTGTCAAAACATCCAAAACAACAAAAAAAAAATACATAAAATACAAATACACACTCTAGAAAAAGGAGCACTAAACCAGGAAGCAACTTTAAAGTAAGAGCCTGGCCATTCAAGTGGGATTATCAGAAAGCACTTGTCTCTACTTTGGAACTCTTGGATTCTGAGTTAATTTAAATTCTCAAGAATGAGACAGACTTGCAGATGTTTGTGAGCTAATGACATCCAGGAAAACAGATGAAAATGGGAAAAATTTGCAAAACCTATCCCAAGCTTCACAAATGCTTCACATCCTGCAACATCTGAGAAGTCACAGAACCTCAGGACTACATGTATATATGTTAATGTATGAGGAGTGTTTGATGGCTTTGAGCCCATACTCACTGGAGTTTAGAAGAATGGGATGGGGGGAGGGAGAATTTAATTGAAACCTATTGAATATTGTAAGGCCTAGATATAATGGATGTGGACAGGATGTTTCCAATCATGGGATATCCTCAGAATAGAATACCCTTTAGAACAGAGATGAGGATGAATTTCTTTAGTCAGGCGGTGATAAACTATGAAATTCATTGCCACAGGTGGCTATGGAGGCCAAGTCATTGGGTAAATTTAAAGCAGACATTGATAGGTTCTTGATTAGTAAGGCCAAAGGTGACGGGAGGCAGGAGAAGGGAGTCGAGAGGGAAAATAAATCAGCAATGATGTAATGGTGAAGCATACTCAATGGGGCAAATGGCCTAATTCTGCACCTACGTCTTATAAATTGTTATATAAACAGAAAATAAGACTATATGCTTCAAAATTGATATTTCTTTTATAGTTTAATTGTACAAATACAAAAATTAAATTTAGAAAATGCTTCAATTTCCCTAAAGGCTCTTTCCGCACTTACTCAATTCTATCACTCTCTCTTTCTCCTTATTTTCTTTAGCAATATCTAAATCTGGCACAGAACCTTCAACTTCATCCCTTTGTCTGGCAACTGTTTCAGACCAAGCAAGCTGTTTACAAACTTAGAGCTATAAATCATCTGGAAAACAGCTCCAGACGACCCAATATTTGGATTAGGGTCCAGATTGTTACTTTTTTGTGTTTTTTTTTGCAGTTTTACTGTTTTTATGCTTGCATGTTTGCATAATTAACTGTTGGCTGTAAACCTTTAACTGTAGTATACTTGGTTATATACTTCTGTGAGTTTCCTTGTCTGCAAAGCAGAAGCATGAATCAATCAATACTTGTTAAAAGGTTTTTTTTAAAATTGGTCCAGACTAGTTTGCAAGATAAAAGGAAAGCATATGGTCAAGTTCTTTTGCTATGTCTCAGAACTTACCTAACTTGCTGGTACAGGCTGGCACTACAATTAACTTTGAATTAAATGGCTGTAACCACAAGATTTGTGTCTCATTCTTCACTTCTAAAGAGCTCTGAACAACATCATCCTCATACCTAACAATCCTCTTGCCAAACTTAGTTACTGCCACCTCCATAACAATGCCCTTCTACATCCCTGTCAACTCACCTGCTGCTCAACCTTTCATTCCCATCTTATATGCAGCCACTAATTCCAACATCACATCCACTGAAGCTAAACCTGAGTTTATCAGAACTCTGCTGGTTGTAGTTTGCATCAAGATCCATTCACCCATTACCTAGGTGTTCACCAATCAACAATGGCTCCTGGTCTGACAATGTCATACTTTTTAAATAATTAATACATTTAGCTTCATATTCATCAATGGTTCAATCACAGCCTGACTGAATGCTAGACTCTCAGAAATCTAGCCTTCTTGTTATCATATTTTAATTCTTTTGTCACTGAAAGAATGCTTTAAACTCCAAAATTTCCATTCCAAGTTTTCAATCACCTCACCTTTTAAGTTGTTCCATCAAGTCTACCATCAGTTTTTGCTTGATAATACTGTGAATTATCATGTGATATTTTGTTACATTAGAAGCACCGCTTAGCCCACACAATAGAATCTGCAGTTTCTTCCCAGTCCTTCAGTCATTAGGTTCACAACTTTTGAAAGAGCTTAGCACAGAACTGCTTGCTGTATTCAGCCTGGTCCCAATTTTCCCTGCTACGGTTTGATTTGGATATTCAGCAATTAGCAACGCAAATAATTTTAAAATCTAATTCCAAGAAGTCCAAGCAATGTTGGCACATAAATTACGGCAGTGTTGCCTTCTTCAACAAACCTCAACAAAAAAGTCAATGTACAGGGTGTAATTCACCTTTCATGAAATACTATGGGATTAACTCCTTTTGCTCTTTGCAAAATATACTGGAGCTTCCTTCATAACTTAACATTTTTATTTTGACGATGAAACTATCCAGCCAACAACTGGGATGCTGTTATTTTTCTCTATCCCCTCAGTCAGCCAGCCAGTGAAGGCAATAAAGAAGCAGAAAGATGATTTTCTGAGTTAATGATATTAATGACTTTAAACCAGAGGGTTCACAACCTTTGTTATGCCATGGACATTCAGCATGGGGTCCACAAACCCCCGGTTGGGAACCCCTGTTTTAAACATTTTAGGTACCTGGATGAAACTACTGAAGATGATTTCTGCACTTTAAGTAAGATATCTAACAATCTGAGAATAAACAAAAGGGTTATTAGCGATACTAATATAATAGCAAGGCTAATTAGCATTAGCATGCTATTTCTTTTTCCATTCTGGTGACATGATCATGGAAAGCAAGTAAAAAAATCAGTCCAAGTAGTCAAATACTTAGATATGCTGAGAATTCTGAGCATCTTAAATACCCAAGAAATTCACAGTAAACAGAGACAAACAGAATCTGGGAAATTAAAGGCATTGGCAAGAATTTAGTGGGAAGTGCCAACACTTCTGAGTGTACTAGAGAATCTGCTCATTGAAACTCCAAATGAGCTCCAAACTCCAAATCAGTTGTATGCAGAAAGGCAGTTTCAAAGTTTAAGATAACTTACTTTATTGTTCTAATTAGATTTGCTTACATGTTTAAATTTTAAGTAGCTTAAGTGATTTAATTTACTGTTGTTACGAATGTGCCACAACTCTGAGTGGCCAAAGGGTACAAAGTAGCCCCCTCCTTTTTGAGAATCACAAGATCGCTATTAATTCAGGTCTGGGACCCAGGAAATGAGAGAGAGACACGCAGAATCCACAAGGGTTTGGAATGTGTCCTGGCCCCCAGAAAGGCGGAACCATTGATAATGACTATTGTCTCTTGGAGACGGAATTGTGTATTGAGTCCTGTACTATTCATTGAAGCCCTCAGGGAATGACCAGAGTGCGCTGGTTGAGGGATTGCATCATCCCAACCTGATTGACATCTGAGACCCCGTGAGTAAGGATAAAAGAGGGTCTGGGGAACAACCCCTTTAGACGCACCAGGAGAAACGTATGAGACCGGTGGAGGCTTGTGTGTGTGTCCATCCTTGCCCGGATGACAAGTCTTCCACGGAACGGCCTCGCTAAAGGACGAATACGGATCAAGAGCGGATAAAGGAAAGCTGGCAAGTCTATTCTCAAAACCTCTCTCCCTCTCTAACAATTGAAAACCCAGTGGTCCCCAAAGGCTGAAGCCTGTATGAACTGAATGAACTGAGTGACTTTCATATTTCCATCGGACAATACATTATCCCCTAGACAACGATAGAGCTTATTTCTTATTGATTATTATTATACCCGCACTTTTAGATTTAGTATTGACGACGTATATTATCTGTATGTTTGCATTGATATTATTTTTGTGCATTTTTACCAATAAATACTGTTAAAAATAGTACCATCAGACTTCAACGGACCTCTCTATCTTTGCTGGTAAGTGACCCAGTTACGGGGTTCGTAACACTGTAAATTGATAAATTTTGAAGCAGGAATATTCAGACACATTCAAAACCTTTGACAGCCAGCACAGCTTAGTGGCATGGCTTTGATGGTTGCCAACATTTTGTGGGCAATTTATGTCTTGATCTGATTAATTTACATGAGAGGACTACGTTGTTCAAGACCTAGTCTCCAGGCAAGACCTCATCCAATAGGAACAGATCAAGCTAATAGTTAACACAATTAAGATTCAGAACCAGCAGCGAGATCTGGCCTGTTCGCAAGCTGTGCAATATCCAACACAAAAGTAAGGAATAGAATACTAGTGAACCTCAAAATCATTTGCCAGGATAGCTAAAGCTACATGGGTACTTGTTTTGTTGTTCCTTTCTGTACCTTGTGACGCATTGGGCAGCAACCTTGCAGGTTCTTTCGCATTTTTATCTGTTTTCTTATGAGGCCAAATTGCTAGTTCAACGCTCAATCCAGCGTGGATAGAAAGCGTGCAAGGAGCTGGCCAAATTCAAACCCGGGACCACCCGCCTTGAAGTCAGATGTGAATGCCACTACACCGCCAACCAGCATTCTGTAGGTAATAGGTGAGACAAGTGAGACAAGTTACACTGGCTTTGTAACAAGTTAAAAGAAAACTCAAGACTCACCAAAATTCTTCATTACATAGCACAGCATGGACTACAGATCCTCCCCAGATTAGAGAGGGTTCCATTCTGAAAACTGTTCACAAATTGAATAGTTCACAAGACAGATATTCAGCCACCTGACAACATATTAAATAAAATAGGCCAAGGACATAGCAAAAACCAGAGCACTTAACTCTAATCATTCAGAATTCTCTGCAAGATACAATGATATTACTGCAAACAGCATTCCCACACTGCAGATGTCTTCAACTGCAGATGTCTTCAGTAAATCCATCCTGCCAGCATCTCAAAGTACGTATAATCTGTCCATAAATTGGGCATTCATAAACCGGGAAGGACCTGATTTTGAAAAGTGAAAGACTGAAGTGAGATCACACAGACTAAATTAACATCAAAACCTCAATAGAGAGGAAAAAAGCACAACATCAAATTGTAAGGAGAAGACAATAATATAGATAACAGTGACAAATACAAGGCAGAATAAGTACTCAACAAGTGAAGTGGTCTATTTCATCAAGGAAGAAACCATGGGCTCTCTGCAAGATAGACTTATCCCACTGTTTATTCAGAAGTACAAAAACTTTAAAATAATTTAGTCATACTCAAGATCAGGCTACACCAGTCCTTGTGACAGCGATACTATGTCTGTAATGAACATGCCAAGCTGTAGATATTCTGAATCGCAACACACAAACATGATTTCATAATATTGACTTTGTTGAAAAATCTTCAATATAAATCTAAGGGACTCTATTACTTATTTGTATTGATTTATTTTTCTTGAAACCTTCACTTGGTCAACAAATGGGTCATTTCAGAATTTGATTAAATTTTGCTTTAAATTCTGTTTTTTCCAAAAAGTAAACTCACCAGGCTCAAATCAATTACCTACAGCCAATTTTTGTTTCATTGTCTGGAAATAAATACACTAAAATTATCGTTTGAATCCTCCTCCGCAGATCACTGGACATTGTCCATCACACAATCAAACCCACACACCATAAATAACACAAACTAGGTTCCTTCCTTCCTCAAATGTTAGATCTCAAGTCAATAATTACTTTCCAAAATTTAGCATTCAAGATACACCTTCAGAATCAAGCACAGTGGAATGAAAGAGAACCAAGCTGTACCAGTTAGGAGGACATGAGGACCTAAGAAACTGCCTACTTTCAGCTAAAGTACAGAAAGACAAGATGCTTACTCAAAAAATAATGTCACCACAGACAGCTCTCGTTTCTTTAAATCCCAACAGGAGAAAAAAAAGATTTTTTTTCTCCTTTGCTTTCAGTACAAATGATACATTTTGTCAACAAGATCAAATTTAAACTTTCCATAAAACTAAACCTGACAAATATATCTTGGATAGCAATGCATATATAACAATGCTGAAGAAAGTTAAGGATGAGACTGGTCAATGTAATAGTTCAATCATATACTTGAGGCAAGATAAATGTAACTTCTATTTTAAAACAAGTTTTGCAAACATTTGATTTCTAAATTTATTTATTGAGATACAGCACGGAGTAGGCCCTTCTGCCCTTCAAGTCAACCACCCAACTATCCTCCGATTTAATCTGAGCCTAATCACAGGAAAATTTACAACGGCCAATGAACCTAACAACTGGTATGTCTTTGGCCTGCAGGAGGAAACCACAGCACCTGGAGGAAGAAGTTCCTAAAAGCAAGAAATAGATCACTAGGTCACAGCCTCCCACAGTCAAAGGATTTTTTTTAATTATATAAATCAAATGATTATTGTCCATGTTGTTGAATAGACTGTCCTGACAAGCAGCAAGTTCTGAAAGATGGCCAACGTGGTGGCCAAATGACTTACATTGCAGAATAAGGCAAAATCTAAAAAGCAGCTGATACTTCCTGTGGATATAACTAAGTATCAGTCTGTTTCTCCAATCACCTGCATCATTATTTTAATCAGAAGCTTGTTCCAAAGCATCTCTCTTTCAGATCTCTCTGCCAACCAAAGCAGGAAAATACCAGCTGACTACAATTAAGAAATGAGCTGACAATTAGCAACGTCTAAACTGCAGCACTGTCGAAAATCAGAGGCTGAAATTCAAGTTCCAATCAATTAAAAAAACTTCAAGGCCCTATAGATATTTCAACTCAGAGCAGCATTTTGAAACTGAAGTCTGAATTAAAGTGTTAGCAAAATGAGTGGAATCTGCCAGCCCAGCTGCTGTGTTAACCAGCTGGTGTTTAGTCACTCCACTGCATCACTTATCACTCAGTGATTAGAGAGAGGAGGGGCCACTGAGGAAAAATACTGTGAAATTTCCACTGTTGTGAAGACCAGGAAAGGATCTCTCGGCATAACTACAACAGAGCTTGAACAGAAAATCAGAGCACAAAAGCAAATGACTACAGATACAGAAATCTGTTTTGAGATCACTGACTCAAAACATTAATACTCCTTTATTCCTTCCACAGAAGCTGCCTAACGTGCTGAAAATTTACAGCATTTGCTAGATTTAGTGTTACACAGTGCAATGAAAAGTCAAACTCAAAATCTAAATCGAGTTTAATTGCATATGCACAAGTGCAATGCAAAACTTAGTTCCAAACACATCACAGACACATAGCAACATATAAGCAACATTCACAAGGAAAACAAATTCAACAATGTATACAATTTTTTTTAATCAAAGTATTTTTATTAACAAAGAAAAATAGCAGAACATATGTTATAATACAACCAACTATTTTATAAGTTACAAAAAGAACCCTTCCACCCCTCAATAAACAAGAACTAATAGAACCAGCCAGACCAGTCCAAGATAGATACAGAGGCCTAGGGTACATATAAAGATAGAGCACCTTACACATTCAAATAATTTTTTCAGCATCCATATTTTTGACAAAATTTTAAAAAGGTTGCTAAATGGTGTTAAATCTTGCAGACTGCCCCCTGACCGAATAGCAGATCTTCTCAAATTTTATAACGTACATGATATCTTTGATCCAATGTCCATATGTTGGAGGGGAAGAGTCTTTCCATTTGCACAAGATGAGCCTTCTGGCAAGAAGTGAACTATAAGCAACAAGATCGGTTTGCAATTTGCTGAGGTTAACATTCTGAGAAGGCACTCCAAATTGTGCTATTGACCAAGATGGTGTAATTAATTGTCCAAACATTTTTGAAAAAGTTTCAAATATCAAACCCCAGAAATTTACTAATTTTGAACATGACCAAAACATATGGCAGAGTGTAGCCGGAAATTGTTTACCTCTGTCACACATTGGGTCAAGATCTTTATTAACCTTAGCCAATCTAACTTTAGACCAATGACAACAGTGCACAATTTTAAACTGAACAACATGTCTAAGACACACAGAGGACGAAAAAATTCTATGAATTGTTTTTTGCCATATATCATCTGGAATTTGTTCCTCAATATCTTCTTCCAGTTTATGTTTTAATAAATCAAAATTCTCAGGATTAACTACATTAAGTAGCTCATAGATTTTGCTTACAGATTGTTTCACTTAAGATTTTGCACTTAAGGACTGAATCTAAGAGCGATGAAGAGGGGCAGTAGGGAAAGCACTCAACATGAGAGGCCATAAAGCTTCTGAGTTGTAAATATCTATAGAAGTGCGCCCTAGGTATATCAAATTTCTTAACTAGCTGTTCAAAAGAGGCAAAATTGCTGTCAATGTAGAGATTATACAATAAAGTGATATCGCGTTTAGACCAAATATCAAACACTACATCCATTATTGATGGGATGAACATGTAATTTTTTGCTACTAGTGTAGCGAGTGAGAGGTTAAGTGTAAAATGACGTCTAAATTGGAACCAAATTTTAGTGGAGTACGTCACAACTGGATTCAGTGTGAAACTAGATACAGGTTGTGACAGTGGTAGTTTAGCATATATTACCAATGAAGAGGTAAATTGTAAGGATAACATCTCCATGATCACCCAGCTTGGAGCAGCAATATCATCTCTTGTCCAATATAAAATTGCTGACCAGTAGCAACATAGAAAATTTGGAAGTGCCAAACTCCCCATTTTACAAGGCCTCTGCAGTATTTTTTCCTTTGCTCTGGGCAGTTTTTATTCCAAATAAAGCTTGAAATTTGACTATTCAGGTTATTGGAGAAAGTCTTTGTTAGAAAAATTGGGGGGCTCTGGAACACGTATAAGAATTTGGGCAGGACAGTCATTTTAATTGTATTAATCCACCCGCTTAGGGAAAGAGATAACGAATTTCAACGTTCAAATTCCCATTTAAGATTGGAAAGGAGATGTTGATAGTTGGCTTTATAAAGGTCCTTGTAATTATGTGTTATCCAGACCCCCAAATATATGAATTCCCCATAGCTGATTCTAAAGGGGGTCACAGAAAAAGAAATATCCAAACATGTGGTCCCATTTGGCATTTGTTCACTCTTTTGAAAGTTACCTTTATAACCAGATATTTGACCGAATTTAGTGAGTAACATTGATACATTTGGGAGACTTTGAGTTGGATCTGAGATATACAATAACATATCATCCACGTACAGTGACACTTTATGTTCCAAAGCTCCCCTCTGGATGCCTTTGATACTAACTGATGTTCTCAGGGCTATGGCAAGTGGCTCAATTGCCACAGCAAAAAGGAGTGGAGATAAAGGGCATCCCTGTCTTGTGCCACGTTGCACTTCAAAAAAGGATGATACACAATTATTAACATGCACTGCTGCCAGCGGGGACAAGTACGGGTTTCCCCCGTTATCCGAAGGTAGAGCTGTTTGTAACTGTTTGATTGTAAGAAACTGTTTGTAAGCCAGAATGTCATACAGTGAATAAGCAATTACCATTTATTTATATGGGAAAAATCTGTGAGCATTCCCAGACCCAAAAAATAACCTACAAAATCATGCCAAATAACACATAGAACCTAAAATAACAGTAACATATAGTAAAAGCAGGAATGATATGATAAATACACAGCCTATATAAAGTAGAAATGCTTTCCTGCAATTACAGCACTGTCTAGCGTAGCAAAAATCTCACTATGTAGTAAAATCTCACAAAATAGCTGAAGCAGTCTCTCCAGTAACCTTTAATCTATGAAGCTGCCAAATCATACCAAATACCAAAAATACACAGCCAATATAAAGTAGAAATAATGTACCGTAAATTCCGGTGTATAAGCTGAGAATTTGGCCCTAACTTTTGGTCCTAAAATTAGGGGGTCGGCTTATACAGAGGGTGCCAACTTTGGAAAAACGATACACAGTGAACAGGTCGTATTTATCGGCTGTTTTTGAATCAAATTGGTTCCACTGTTGACGCATGAATTCTTTGGTTTGTTTAAACTCACATCTAGTGGCTGAAGCACGGACATCAAACCACCGGGGATGACTGCAATGTCTATATTTTCAGCTTTCAACGCTGCTTTTGTCTCACCTGACAAGTGCGCTTTGAACATGTCCCAGACAAGTAGAGACTTTTCTTTCCTGACACCTTCCGGACGTCGACGCCACACCTCATTAACCCGCTTCGTCCATCCAGCAGCATTCTTGAATGTAAACAACACCCCACGGGTATTTTCTGAGCAATCTTTGTTTTATGTCTCAACACAAGATCACGTCTATTCATAAATCGGGTGCACCAACTTCACGTAGCTTTGAAATTTTCACTGACCTCACGGTGTTTTTGTCCCATTCAACGTTTGAACTTGAATCATTTCTCTGGCAACAATGTATTCAGATGATCGCTGGTGATTCACCCACTCTAAAACTTTTTCTTCCAGTTCTGGCCACTGGCATGATTTCCTGCAGTTTGCACATTTCGTCTTTGGCATTTCCCTCAGCGTGTCCTCTGCCTTTCTCCACTCTCTCACTCTCTCTCGATTACACTAAACTTCTTAGCAGCTGCAGAATTATTTGTTCCTTCAGCAAAATCAACAACCTTCAGCTTGAAGCCAGCATCATATCGCATTTGTTTTAATCTTTTATACACATGGTGGTCGCAAACTCAATACTGAGTACACGTACACTGATCCCACCACCCTGTATTATGTTTTAACGAGATTATGATGGGCGCTAAATGGCTTCACAGGGGTTACATTTCAGAGGATTCTTTTCCATTGGAAACCTAATCCAAAATTTCTCTCCCTGATTTATTTATTAAGAATTTGCCTATAATGCTCTACAATGTGTAGGCCTGTTTTCTTAGCAGGTACTGGTTCACAAAATTTCCAGGGTCCGGATCTGGCAAAGCTAAGTACCGGCATGTGAGATCTTGTGATCATTTCTGGTTATGTCAAATACCTCTACAAAAGGGGTCAGCTTATACAAAGGTAACATGAAAAAGTCACTTTTTTAACCTTGAAATTGGGGGGTCGGCTTATTCTCCAAGTCAGCTTATACCCTGGAATATACGGTACGTACACTATAGTTTCACTTACCGGAATCAGGAAGACAGCTAGCACACTAATGACGGTGTGTTAGCTGAGTCATCGGAGGTTGGGGTGCTCGGCAATTTTTTCCAATAAGTTGCAGTTTCATCACATTCAAACACTTGCTGATACGAATAACCACCTTCTGTAATTATTTTCTTCAGTTCTGCTGGGAACTTTTCAGCAGCTTCAGTATCAGCCGAAGCACTCTCTCCAGTAAACTTTAAGCTATGAAGCTGCCCTCGCCTCAGAAACCGATCAAACCACCCATGACTACCTTTAAATTCCACTTTTGCAACACTTTCATCATCGTCGTCCAGTGCTTTCTGTTTCAGCTTATTAAAAAGACTGACTGATTTCTCCTTAAGTATAAGATAAATGGAACACCATGCTTTGTACACCCATCAGTCCACTCAAGCAATAGACTTTCCATTTTATCCATTATTGGATGCCGACTAAGAGAGACCACTTTGCTACGAGTAGACCCTATAGTAACATCGGCAGTTTTCAAGATTCTTTCTCTCTGCGTATAAATAGTACAAATGGTTCAACGCACAGACGATGTCCTTACTTCGTTCACCACTATCAAAATGCTTAATTATGTCTAGTTTTACGCTAAGTGTAACACCCTTATGAGCTCCTTTAGGCTTTTCTGATACCTTAGAACTTATCTTCCTAACGGATGCACAAAATAAATCGACATAAAGCACAGATACTCACAGGCATGTTTAAGCAATTGCCGGCTAGAATGCAGTTCCGGGGCAGGAGCTTGGCTGCTCGGGGCGCGCGCTGCCTTTTTTCCGTAACAGTGGAAACACCTTCTGTTAGCGAAAACAGGTAACTAATGTAGGTCTTTTGTAACAACGAGGTGTCGTAAAGCTTGAAAAACAGGGGCCACCTGTACTTCAATCCATGAGATGGATGTAGAACCAAATTTTTGAATTTAGAACCAGATTTTTGGAGAGTATAGAAAAGAAAGTCCCATCTCACCCGGTCAAATGCCTTTTCCGTATCAAGTGAAAGAATAAACTCTGGGGTACTAGATGCAGAGAAATCATATAGATTTAGACATCATATTTTTTAAAAGTACCGATTTCTTATAAAACCTGTTTGATCAGGTGAGATAATTAATGGTAGGATCTTCTCCATACAGTGTGCCAGGACTTTTGCAAGGATTTTGGTATCCATATTTGAAAGGGAGATTAGTCGGTAGAACTACATTCAAGGGGGTCTTTGCCCTTTTTCAAAATTAATGAAATAACTGACGCATTGTGGAGGTAGGGAGTGGGATAAAAAAAGACTTCAAAAACAGGTAAAAGTAATGGGGAAAGTTGAGTGAAAAATATTTTTTAAAGTACAGAAGGATATCCATCTGAGCCTGGGGACTTTCCACTCTGCATACTCCTAAATGCTGAGTCTGTCTCCAGAGTCGTGATTGCCTTCTCCAGATCAGCAACTACATGCAGATCAATATATGGGATGTTTAGCTTTTTAAATAAATCATCTAGACCTGATGGGGTGGTGGATAAATCTGAGGAGTACAGTGATTGGTAAAAACTATGGAAGCATGAGTTAATTTCTACATTATCTGTTTGCTTTATGCCCTGTGCATCCCGTATCTCAGGTATACCGTGATAGCCTTTTTCTGAGGCAACTGATGGGCTAGCAGCCTCCCTGCTTTTTCTCCATGTTCATAAAACTCACATTGCAACTTGGAGATAAGATATTCACCTTCTTGAGTTGTTAATAGATTGTATTCAGTCTGAAGTGATAAACGCTGTTTTGAGCAAAGCCGATGAGGGCGAAGAAACACAATTCGAAACAAAAAAAATCAAAGTCATTATAGTGCAAAGTGGTCAAAGTTGTCATAGTGTTGCTTAGCTATAGTGTTCAGAGCTTTGATGGCTCGTTGAAGAACCAAATGATTGAAATGAAGTAATTGTTCTGGCAGTGTGTGAATTCAAGCTTCTGTATCTCCTACTTGATGGTAGCTGGAAAAAGATGGCAAGGCCCAAGTGGTGTGGATCTTTGATGATAGACATACTTCTTAAGGTAGTGCCTCCTGTAGATACTACCAGTAAAAAAAGGTTGTAGAGAGTTCAGTAACAAGTCAAACCTTTTTACCTCCTAATAAAGACACTGGCATGCTTTCCTTACTATTGCATCTGTGCTGAGACTAGTACCTGTCATTTAATATGTTAACTGACAGTAATTTAAAAGCTACTGATACCCTCCACTGTTAATTCCCTAGTGTAGACTAGTGCTTAATCACCCTCCTTTCCGTTTCTGAAGTCAACAATCATCTCTTCAGTTTTGCTGACACTGAATGAGAGATCATTTTTGTGGCACCATTCTACCAGGTGACCTATCTCAGTCCGGTAGCTGATTCATTGCCACCTGTCGCTCATCCAACAACAGAATCATCAGCAAATTTGAAGATGACATTGGAGCTGTGTTTAGCCACACAGTTATGTACATAGACAGTACAGCATAGACAGGGGTTAAGCACACGGCCTTGAGGTGCACCTGTGTTGATGGTCAGCAAGAAGATTTTGTTACCGATCCCCTATGTTTGAAGTCTGATGGTAAGAAAGTTGAGCATCTATCTGCAGTGAAACCATGTCTTGAAGCTTGATAGTTTGGATGGAACGATTGTGTTAAATACCGAGCTGTACGTGATGAACATCAGTCTTATGTAAAAGTTCCTGTTGTCCAGAGCAGACTGAAGAGCCAGAGAAATCACAACTGCTGTTGATCTCTGTGACGGTAGGCAAATTGGAGTGGATCCCAGGTCATCTCTGAGGCCGGAGATAATTCACACCATAAAGAGCATTACAGAGTACTTCCAATACAGTTGATGCAAATGCTATCAGACAGAATAACCCTTCTGCCCATTGAGTCATACAGATCATCAAGCACCTACGAACATGAATCCCATCTTTTCATTCTCTCCATATCCTCATCAATCCCCCATCAATTCAAGTCTCATGATGAGATTTCTACCTACAAACTCACACCTCATTGTGAAGAGAGCAGAGCTCCTGGAGGAAATCCACAGGATCAAAGGGAGAACTTATAAATGACACAGACAGCATCCAAGATTAGGACTGCTGGAGCTGAAATAACAACTCTACTAGCTGCACCACTGCGGTTTTATGTTAAACAGAAATAATACCTGCGCTGGCACTAGCTTAATTTAATGGAGTTACCAAAGAGTTCACAAAAACAGACCCAACCTGAACCAGATAAGCTTTCTGATTCAATGTTAGAGCAATACCATTGCCAAATAACTACACACTGTAACTCAGTACCAGAAGTTGTTCAAGTTATTATGGCAGGATCTCAAAAATCAAAAGATGAGCAATATACTTAATTTAATGAACAAAATAATTAAAAAAAAGATTCTCCCATATCAATATATATTAATGCTGGTTCTATTTAGCTACTGACAGCACCCTTCAGCTAAACACAAATTCGTAAGCAATAGTCACCCTAACATTTGGGCAAGTAACCAGCACATCCTTCAGTTCAGTTTATGCAATATCAGCACATAAAAAGGTAATTACAACAGATTTTTCCTACTGTAAACAAACATAATGCCAAGTTGAGAGCCAATCATTCAAATTCAATAATAAAACAAAAAAGCAGCCAAAGTAATTGGAACAACGGAAGTGAGATTAGATGAAAGGTCACTGACTTGAAACATTCACTCGGTTTTTCTTCCAAAGATGATGAATACTTCCAGAAATTTTGCTTCTGCTTTAACTTCTAGCAGCAATAATATTTAGCTTTTTCTAAAATGTTGCCTTACCATTTTTCAACAACTATAGTTAAAAAACACAAATTATCTAATGGCATCAATTTCCTAGTATCATTTTATTATGATGAAGACAAGTACACAGTATTGTACCTGGGATATGAACCACCACTCACAATTATCCAAACTCCAAAGGGTTTAAGTTCTATTAAAGCAATGTATCAAATGGTTCAAAAATCAGGAAAAGGAGACAGCATACAAAATTTTATGGAATTAGAAATATTAGGATGATCACATCAGAAGGTACATCTTTTCTACATTAGCACCATGCAGCTGATGCACCTTTGCAACCAGTTACAGAATAACACTGGTGGAAACATTCTGTGGCAACTTTGTTAGGTGCCTCAGTATTATTTATTAGATACCATTCAGTGTGCTCGCTGCTGTAGCCCATCCACCTCAAGGTTCATCGTGTTGTACGTTCAAAGATGCTCTTCTACACATCACCTTTGTAACACATGCTTATTTGAGTTAGTCTCCTTTCTGCCTGTTTGTACCAGTCTGGCCATTCTCTTCTGAGCTGTTCCACCCACAGAACTGCCACTCACTGGATGTTTTTTTTTGTTTTTTGCTCCCCGTTCTCTGTCAATTCTAGAGACTGTTGTGCATGAAAATCCCAGGAAATCAGCAGTTTCTGAGATACTCAAGCTCCCCCATCCGGCACCAATAATCATTCCACAGTCAAAGACTCTTAGACCACATTTTGATGTTTGGTCTGAACAACAACTAAACCTCTTGACCATGTCTGTATGCTTTTATTCATTGAATTGCTGCCACATGACTGATAGGTTACCTAATAGGTAGGTAAACTGATAGGTTACATGACAGGTTACCTAATGAAATGGCCACTGAGTGTACATGGTAATCTGGCTGATTTCAGTGTGTCTTGCAAACAAAAAGAGAAAATTCTTAGTGAAATTTTAAAGTAACTGCTAAACCAATGACCAGACACATTAAATGACTATTCCCCATAACACAGAGTTCTGATGACATCTTTCTGAAAGATTTATCAATTGACTTGAACATTTTCCCAAAACCCTGCTGCCTATTATATTCTAAATCTTATCAAATTCCATTCACCAATCACTTTAGTACTAGCGTCTTTATAACAATGCCTCAATTTTAACATTCTCACCATTCTATTAAAATTTCTCCATAACTTCCTACCTAACTGCAGTCATTCCAGTTATCATACCTTTTGTGTCACAAATTCAGTAGGTAGCTTGGGGACATTTAATTCCTAAAAGCAACAATCACGTGGCCTTTTTTTTAGGGTGAAAAGGGTACGAGATTCTTGACTCCTCATGTGTTTACTGCAAATTGATATTATAGTCTTTATTATAGTGTATTATAATAGATATTATAGTGTTTACTGTAAATTGATATTATAGTCTTAACTGCAACTCTGACTTAAATGAATTCCTTATTTTGGAATTAGATTCCAGTTGAACAGACTGGAAGTTATCAGCTGAAACTTTTATGAACTGACCTTTTATCTGCACATTATACAATCTATTGGTGCAAGTTCTAATCAGCTATTTTTCCTTGCATAAATAAGATGGTAAAAAGAAAGAAGCACAAATACTGATTTGTCATATATTGGTTTTAAGTCATCTCTGGCAGCAATTTCAGCCAAGGCCAAATGTCACTCAAGAACACCACTCCTCCTGTATCAAAAATATAATAGCAAAGCAGCTGAAATTTCTTTTTATTAACTGATGGGAAAGCCAAATCCAATGCCTCCAAGAGCAACTCAAACTCTGGTCATCAGCAATGGCTAAACCAGACTATGCAAAGTCCAGAACCGAATTTGATCCTGAGATTAGTGTCCAACTCCAAAGGCTCTTTACAGCCTGAACAAACCGATCCTATTCCTACATCAGCTCATCTGCTGCTGAAATACTTCAGATTTTTTTCAATACGCTTCAACTAACCCATCCTTTTCCAGCTTCCATCAACATAGGTTTATCCAAAGTCTACGTCCCAAGTCTCATCAATTCTATTTGCCCATCACTTCCTCGTTAATGCTCACCACCTCCCTATCTTCTTGATAGATATTTTGGTGATCTCCCAAATTGTTCTTACCTAACTTGGCCAAAAGAATGGCAATTACTTAGCAAGGAACTTGAAATGTTTAACTACGTGAAGACAACATACAAATACTAGTTTTATTGTTGAAGTTCCACTCCAAAGATCAATGCCCCAAATCTTCTCTGATATTTCAGTGGAATATCAAGACTGCACTTCACATTTTAAACTGAGTTTCCAAATGGGCACAAACCAACCAATGGTACAATTCTGAACAGTAAAGGAGTTATGTCTGGTCTTCCAGTATATATCTAAACTACAACAAAGTTACAATAAACTGACAACCAGATTTTTAACTCATATGATGGACATTGCTGAGTATTATTTGGTGGGAGCATTTCGTCCATTCAAAGGTGGGGGCATTGCAGAATATTCTGTATCAAAGCATTGTGCATTGGAGCTTCCAATACCTGCCTCAACCTAAAGAGCCAGTGTCCCTCGCAGCCATCAACAATTGTTCTAGCAGTTACAGAATCAGCAGTGTCACTACCTGCAAGCTCAGGTCCTGCTTGCCCTCAGTCACACTGAACAAATGCAGAGCTAACGACCAAATACACATTAGATAATGAAGCTACAGGAGAAGAAAGGCGAAGCACAAAGGAAGTTTGAAATTCATGCTGAGATTTCAAGCATGAGAAAAGTCGGAAAATTTATTTTTGTTTCTTTCTGAAATGTGATTTAGTGGTGATCTGTGGATCATTCAGAACAAATGGACAGAAAGATACTCAAAAATCAGGAGTCATGAAAATTAGGTTTACTAAAAAGAAAACCTAATGGGAAATTAGATTTTTAAACTCACAGTGATTAGGATGTGGAATGTGCTACAGGATTAGTTAATAGCCTAAGAGAAAGCAGGAGTAGGCCATTCAGCCCCAAAGTCAATTCCATGATTCAATAATGAATCAATTACAATACTACCTTTCTTGTAACAATCCAACGTTCTTTAGTTTTACTTAACTTTCCAAAGCTTATCAATCCCCATCAAGAATATACTGAAAGACTGAACCATCAAGAACTCTTCGGTGAAAGAAGCCCAAAGATCCACTACCTCCTGGGTGAACACACGTTTATTCTCAGAATTCCTTCCTTAGGTTGATAAGCTGGACATGAACGAAATATTCTTAGTTCAATTTTATTAACTAACTGTAGCACAACAAATCGCTTCTTGTTCTCAAACCCTTTTTGCAAAAATAAGCCAACATACCATCTACCCTCCTTGCTAAAATTATACATGCAATGTGTACTAAATATCCAGGTCTCTCAAAACATCACACCTCTCAATCTCTCATCACTACTCTGCTTTCTTATTTTTTCTATCAGAGGGAATGAGCAGAATTTTCCACGATATCCTTTCCTTATGTTCCAGTTGAGACAAACAGTGTGGATGCTTTCTAAAGTAAACAAAGGAGGAGAAAGTTACACTGAAAATCTAAGTGAAAGTGAAGCATTCCATCCACATTGAACAGATGGGGCAAACGTTTTTTTTCCCCGTGTTACACATTTTAACTTGATTTTAGACAATTAATATCACGTCAAGCAGCTTTGTGGTGTTTCTGTGACAAGGAAGGCAGCCATTTCTCTCATCTGTTTGGGCGGCTCTGGGGCATGTCAGGTAGTGCTGCTGCCTCACAGCTTCAGCAACTCCCTTCAATTCCGACCTACAGCACTGTAGGATTTCCTGAGAGCATTTGGGTTGCCTCTAGGTTTGCTTCCACATCCCAAATTTATGCTGACAAGTACGTATCTTGATTACTGTAAAAACTGTATATTCAATGTACATTTGACAAATAAGCTAATCTTTTATTTTAATTACCCCTAATTCAGTTTGATGATAAGGGAATAAGGATGTAGTCGATGGAAATGAAAAAGTCACAGGAAAATAAGCAGAGAAATGGAAATGATATAATTCACTTATGGTTAGCATAGACTCAATGGGCCATAAAGTCTTCACCTACGTCGTAAGAAAATAAGGAAGCATTTTGCGGATATCTACAGCTACCAATTGAATTTGGTCATTAAAAAAGTTAACACTGAGGCGCATCGTGGATGTTATATTCACAACACAGATGTTATAGAACAGAGACTCCAAAAAAGTAGACACAAGATACTGCAGGAACTCAGCAGGTCAGGCAGCGTCTATGAAAACGAATAAATAGTCGATGTTTCAGGCTAAGACCCTTCTTCTTGGCCTGAATCATCGATTGGTTATTCATTTTAATAAATGCTATCTGACCTGCTGAGTTCCTGCAGCATCTTATCTTGTGTATGTGTGTGTTGATCTGATTTCTACATTCGGCAGACTTTCTTGTGCAGATCGTGAAAAAGGAAGCAACACACGAAGAACGGTGGAACTCAGTTGGTCAAGTACCTGGACAATGAAGAAGTCTTGACCCAAAATATCAACAATCCATTCCCCCCCCCCCCACACAGATGTTGCCTGACTTGATAAGTACTTCCAGATTTTTGTGTAAGACAGACTCCAGGCAGACTGAAGGGTTGAAATAAAATTAAAATATTAAATGGTGGAGACCATGACAAAGTAGGGAATGACAAAATGTTAAACAAAATAAAAACAAATGATTTTTTTCCCAGCTGACAAGAATGTGACATAGCCAAATGAACAGAGGAAAAAAAAGACAAAACCAAAACCAACCTGCATCTGAAGTATTGCTTTCAGCTTTGGCTGCACCATTATAGGAAGGATGTGGAGGTATTGAAGAGGGCTCAGAGGGGTTTATAAGGATGCTGACTGGATCAGAAGTCAGTGCTATTAGTAGAGACTAGGGGTGGACAAACTAGGGTTGTTTTCTCTAAAGTAGCAGATTGAGGGAAAACCAAACAGAAGTTTATAAAATCATGAGGCATAAATAGACAGCCATTATCTTTCTACCCCAGGATCAAAATATCCTATACTAGAGAATGTGCATTCAAAGTGAGAAGGGGAAATTCAAAGGAGATATTGTGGGGCAAGTGTTGTTTTGCATAGAGAGAGGTGGGTGCTGAGAATGTGCTGCCAGAGGTGGATGGAGACATTTAAGATGCTCATAGATAGGCAAATGAATATGCAGAGAATATGACTATGGGCGTTGTGCAGACAGAGGGATTCAATGTCATTAGCTTAACTGTTTTGACACAGCACAAGAACAGGTTGAAGGGCCTGTTTCTATGCTTTACTGTTCTATGTTCTACATCACATCAGTAATATGCGTTCACACAACATCATTTAGGAAAGCCAGGTTTCAGACACAAATCTGCACTTTGCAAAGATGAAGAGAAAAAAAATTAATTTTATTTAATTTATTGAGATACAGCACAAAGTAGGCCCTTCAAACCACTCCACCCTGCAATTTAAATTGTCCCTTATCACATTACAATTTGACCAATTTACCTACTAGCCAATACATCCTTGGATTGTGGGAGGAAACCAGGGCGCCCGGAGGAAACCCACACGGTCACAGAGAGAACGTACAAATTCCTTACAGGCAGCAGTGCGAAATTAACCCAGATTGCTGGTACGATAAAGCATTGTGCTAACCACTATGGTAAATATATACTGTTGTGCAGGCTTAAGAATGGTACATGAAGGGAGAATGGACTGCAATAAATGTACTGGGATACTTTGACAGACTAGATACCGTCACAAACGATAAAAGGATGTGTATTTGACAACTGACAATCTGCCAAATATTCTTTGTCTAAATGTTCAACATTCAAATAAATGTGAAAAGGTACTCTATTTTCAAAGCATAATGGAACCAGACAGCGTGTCCAAGATCACAAACCCTTAATAGTTTTACAAAGAACTTGAATACAATTGGTGATTCCAAAATCAAATAAAAACATCAACATTTTCTGATGCAAATTAATGTACTGAATATTTCTAAACTGTTTTATATCTACCATCATGAATTATCATGTTCAATTGAACCAGAAAAGCATTTTAGGCTGTACTCAAGATGCACATTTCTGTTGGAAACAGACTACAACTTGCAAAGCAACGACTATTCTAATGAAAGGTCATTTACTGAAATGTTAAATCTTTGTCTCCCTAACTGATACTGCTTGGTCTGATCATCTGCAGCTTTCTGATTTTATTTTCCGGTTTCCAGCTTCAACATACAAAGAAGTATTTACAAATGCATTAATTCAGCCGATAACTAACAATCTTTGGCAGCCATGCTCAAGTGGATCAAACACATAAAAATAAATAAAAACATTAACTAACCTTTTTCACCAAGCTACATTTGTTTCAACAACTATTTGCTCCAACAGACAGGAGTGAAGTTCTAGCAGTTTGGGTCCAATCCTAACTGTGTGGAGTTTGCACGTTCTCCCCTTGACAGTGTCAGACCCCTGTGTGTTTGATTTCCTCCTACATTCAGGAGTTAATTGTGAAAGGTTAACTTGTTACTGTAAATTATCTCTTGTGCAGACAAATGTAGGTGGTCCAGGATGGAGTTGACGAAAATGAGAAATAATAAAACTGCCATTTGAAAGATGGGACTGAAGGGATTCTGAAGCACTGGCAGGAATTGGATAGACTAAAAGGTCCCTTTTTAAATGAGAGGAAAAGATGAGAAAACACAAGTCTTGCTCATTTTCAGGGAGATCTTCAGGAGCAGTGTGTCAGAAAGGCAGCGTCAATTATTAAGGACCTCCAGCACCCGGGGCATGCCCTTTTCTCACTGTTACCATCAGGTAGGAGGTACAGAAGCCTGAAGGCACACACTCAGCGATTCAGGAACAGCTTCTTCCCCTCTGCCATCCGATTCCTAAATGGACATTGAATTTTCGGAAACCACCTCACTTTTTTTAAATATACAGTATTTCTGTTTTTGCACTTTAACCTATTCAATATACATAACTGATTTACTCGTCTATTTATTATTATTTTTAATTTTTTTCTCTGCTAGATTATGTATTACATTGAACTGCTGTTGCTAAGTTAACAAATTTCACGTCACATGCCAGTGATAATAAATCTGATTCCATTTCACATAAAAACAAAGGCAATGAAAATAATCATTGTGATTATAGACGCCTTATTTTGTGATGTTTTGTGTAAGACATCCTTTCACATGTCGAAAAGATGCAAAGACACCAAGGGTGCACTTGAAGCTGAGACAGTTTCTTTTATACTTTACAGAGCTAGAGTTCACACACAGAGCAGATTGCCACCAGTCATCGGCACAATATCCTCTATTTTTTTACACTGGGCTAACAATCGAAAGGCCATTTAAGCAGTACATACTCTTACAGATGCAAACGCCGAAGTGGCTGAAAGCTGCAAGATCTCTATCAGGGAGCGGAAAAACCCGGGGCTTGACCCCTGCCGCAGGCAACTTAATGGAGATCCCACCACCACCACCACCCCCCCCCCCCACCGCGCTTCTCGCCAGCACCTGACAGCCCGCCTAAGCTCCGCACTCCCACCACACTGAAAGAAATTCAAACATGGCCTAGGGGTCTGCTCCCTCGCCGTTATGAACCGCCCGTGCAAGCGCACAGTCCTCTGATCCCCAACACCGGGATCTCCGGGCTTTACCTGCTCCCTGGCCGCGCCTGGGCCTGTCCCGGTCCCCGACTCCGGCTGCTCGCCGTGCGCCGGGCTCGGCGTCCCCTCCGCCGGACTGGGGCTGCGGCTCTCTCCGGCGACCGCACTGGCGCTGCCGTTGCTGCCGGATCCCCGTTTGTTCTTCTTCCTCCGGCCGGCCACGCGTTTCTCCTCGGCACAGTTCATTCCGCTTTGCTCCAGCTCCGATCCGATCCGATCCGATCCGACCCGCTCCCGGTCGCTCCGAAACCGTTCGCGCTCCAGGGAAACACACTCCAATATGGCCGACAACGGGGACTGCCCAAGGGGGGGGGGGGGCACGATGTCAGCCGGAAGCAGGCAAAAAACACCTCGTCTATCACAGGTACATGCACACAGCGGCACCCACCATCTTTCATGCTGGCAGAGGGCAAGGCGAGGGTTCCGTCAAGCAGCAGTTTTCATCCGCGTCTGGTTAGAACTACGTTTATGTAGCGTCCAGTTCTATCCTTTTCAGAACCTCCCGGCCTGTTCTGTAACCCAATGGACTACTTTTGAGGCGTATTTGCAACTGCATTTCAAGAATTGCAGCCACTTCGCACACAGAGTAAACTGGCAGAACTCATGGAATTGAGTCACTGAAGTTACACTGTGCTAGTTACACTGTTGCTTCACGACTACAGTGCAGTCGTGACCTCCGACGTTCTCTGTATGCAGTTTGCACATTCTCTCTTTGTTCGGTTTCCCTACACACCCCAAATACAGCATACCTATGGTCCGCCTGCTCTTGCCTCATCCCCTCCCCCTGACCTCTTTATACTGGCTATATCCCCTCTGCTCTTTCAGTCCAAATGAAGTCTCAACTGATCCTGAGTTCCCCAGACAGCTCGATTCTGCTCCAGATTCCAGAATCTGCGTCTCTTCTATCTACACGAGAGTTGATCAGTTAATTGGCCACAGTGATATGCTCTGAGTGTGTAGATGAGTGGTATAATGTGGGAGCAGTTAACGGGAGTATAGGGAGAATAAACAAATTTATCCATTGAGTGTGTAGCGGTCCGACGATCCTGTTTCTGTGCTTTACAACTCCTATGACGTGATTACGAGGTGTCATGACTTAACGCTGAGAAAGAAGCAACAGCAATAACTTTAATTTACACAGTATGTACCTTGAGTTATAGAGTCATTCAATTGCCGGTGCAAAATCTTCTAGACACTACTGTGCAAGTCCAGACAAGCCCCAACCACAACCTTATCTTATAACAATACAGCAGGCTATTAGGCCGTTTGACTTCATGTGGGCTGTCAGGGAAGCAGTTTCAATGTTTCCTCTCTTCATATTTCCCATAATCCCTGCAATTTGTTCTCTCACGTATCAATCAACCCATCTATTTCACTCTGTTTGTCATTAACTGTATTGTGTACAGTTCTGGTCACCGAATTATAGGAAAGATATCAATAAATTAGAGAGAGTGCAGAGACGATTTACAAGGATGTTACCTGGGTTTCAGCACTTAAGTTACAGAGAAAGGTTGAACAAGTTAGGTCTCTATTCATTGGAGCGTAGAAGGTTGAGGGGGGATTTGATCGAGGTATTTAAAATGTTGAGAGGGATAGATAGAGTTGACGTGAATAGGTTGTTTCCATTGAGAGTAGGGGAGATTCAAACGAGAGGACATGATTTGAGAGTTAGGGGGCAAAAGTTTAAGGGAAACACGAGGGGGTATTTCTTTACTCAGAGAGTGATAGCTGTGTGGAATGAGCTTCCTGTAGAAGTAGTAGAGGCCAGTTCAGTTGTGTCATTTAAGGTAAAATTGGATAGGTATATGGACAGGAAAGGAGTGGAGGGTTATGGGCTGAGTGCGGGTAGGTGGGACTAGGTGAGATTAAGAGTTCGGCACGGACTAGGAGGGCCGGAATGGCCTGTTTCCGTGCTGTGATTGTTATATGGTTAATCTACACCAAGGTTTAATCTCAGACATCCCACCCTGGCAAATTCATTCTTTTCTTTTTTCTCACTCACTCACACACACACACACACACACACACACACACACACACACACACACTCACTCACTCACTCACACAGATGTGGGATGTCTGTAATGTACTGTAAGTAATTAACCTGCCTGCAGGTTTTAGAGATGTGGAAGGAGATTACCCAGAGGAAATGTGGAGAAAGTGTAAGTTCTGCACTGATCATGCCTGAGCTCAGGATCAAGCTTGTGTTCCTGGAGCTGTGACGCAGTAGCACCAATGTAGGCCATGCAATGACGAAGCTAGATAAAATGGGAGCTGCTTCTCAGGAGAATCTTAGAAGAATGGGTGGTAAATTTTTAGGAAGTAGAGCACATAGAACCTTCACACCTGATTGCATGATGTTCAAGGATGGTGGAATTAATGTCAGGGATTGCAATGAGGCCTGATTCCAAGGAGCACATATCAAAGAGTGTTCTGACACAAAGGCCAGGAAAGGATTTGATAACAACAGAAATTTTACTTTTTAGTTACTACAGGGTGCCAATGTTTGTAGCAAACATGTCATGATAGGTGAAATGCGAGTGGGGTTTGTTGTTTGAACAAAATCAACAGATTGGTTTTTTTAAAATTTATACCATGAGAACACAAGGGAACAGATGGAATTGTAATGGTATAGCCAAAGAGGAGATTGAGGAATGCATCAGCAGATGAACTGACGTGGGGTGAAGAGGTTAAGGAAGTGAAAACTAGCAGCCTTGGTGATAGCATGGTCTGAAAGACATCTCAAGGTCAAAAGTGACACCAGAGTCACAAATTAAGACCAAGAGAGAAGCGGATTTTCTCCCTAGCGATTAAAGAACAGTTCCATTTGACAAGGTAAAGGTGAAAAATAGAATGGTGCAAATTTAAATATACTTGGGAGAGACAGAGATGGTGCAGGAGTTGGAAGAGAGGCCATTGTTGGTGACTTCCCCTTTGCATGGGCAGTCATGTATTTAATCTTGCAATTGTGGTCCCATTTAAGTGACTCAAAAACTCCATTTCATAGAGCACCTTCATCAACTCCAAACTACTTTGAATAAAAAATCTTCTCACAAGGCCTTTGCTCATCACATGTATTGTTACATGGCCAACATTGCACAGGGCAAGAGATTGCCACTCTATTTAACCTTACTGCTGTAGGCAGTATCTTCTACCTATGATAATATGACTGTCTTAATTTTCAAAAGGCAGACTAAAAATTTAATTGCTGCAATGCCAATTCATTAATTCAGCTTTCTACAAGCATAACAGTTCAATAAGCTTAGATTTTCCTTTATGTATTTATTCTTGCACCTTATCCAACTTCACTTGAAATGCATTAACATGCTTAGAGACAAAGTGTATCATTTTCAGGGTACTTAACATAGTGAGCATTATTAAACCTTAAGTTTTTGTCAGTTTACTGGTTTCTGGTGAAATGCTTTGAGGCTCTTCCATATTGAAGCATTCCTTGGCTAAACATAGAAATTTTGATGTTTTTCATTCTTTTATTTGAGTTAATAGCATTATTTGGCCCATGCTACCAACATTTCAAACAGATACAATGGACATGAGAACATCTGTAGGTGCTGGAAATCCAAAGCAACACACATAAAATGCTGGAGGAACTCAGCCGGCCAAGCAGCATCTATGGAAAAGAGTAAACAGTTGACCTTTCAGGCCAAGACTCTTCAGCAGAACTTAATTGTGCCCTGATGAAGGGTCTCGGCCCAAAACATCAACTGTTTACTCAGGTACCATGGACTATGTGATCCAACCTAGACTACCTAAATAATCTCTGACCTACCTAAATAACCTCTATTTAATTAAGTTCTGGTAAAGATGGTTTCATTTTTCTCCTCTGAGATAGACAAAGATGGGATAGCGATGACCAGTGGGATAGCTTGTTGTATGACAAGGAAGATCACATCAAATTTTATGATATCTTGGATCACTTTATTTAACCTCACCGCTGTAGGAAGCATTTTCTGCGTATGACAATCCGACTGCCTTAATTCTCAAAAGGCAGATTAAAAATTCAGTTGCTGCAGTGCTGTCATTCTCTCATTGTGGTGCTTTCTACAAGCACGGTAATTCAATAATCTCAGATTCCCCTTTTAATTCTTACACCTTAACCAACTTCATTCAAAACTCATCAACATGTTTAGAGACAACGTGTATCATTTTCAGGGTACTGAACATAGTAAATGTTATTAATACCTTTAGTTTTTGCCAGTTTACTGATTTCAGGTAAGATGAGAAATTCGCCACGGAGATGCGTGGGGGTTTCGACTATAGGGGAAGTGAAGGGGGTTGGGGGGGTGAAGAGTGGACCAGATATTTTATCATGGCCTCTCAGAGCGATTGAAAGATGAGCTGTCCACCCGGGAGATGAGCATCAACTTCGAAAGCCTCATCATCATATTGACAGGCATCTAAAGGAACTGCTCTCTAGATCACAAGCCAGAACCCCAGTTCCATTCCAGGCTGCAGGACCCCAATCAGTGATGGCTCCAGAGCCCATGCAGTTAGGGGGAGCTCTCTTAAACCCTAAGAGCATGAGCATCAGTGCTGAAGCCACTTGTGGGCTTTCTGCTAAGCAGCCAATCACTCACGCATCAGGTGTCCTCTGTGTTTGGGAAACAGCACCACCAGGTAGAGAGGAGCGGCCTTCAATCTTGCAAGCCACCCTCCACCCCTCATTCCACCACCATAGTCCAACTCACTCTCCCTGTCCTCCTTCACACGCTCCACGTGCACAGGAGACTCTGTTGGATTTCAGCGCAGCAGACAAATCTCTGGACTTGCTCTGTATGCAGCTTGGACTCCCTACTGAACCTATCTCTCATCCCTTCTACATCACGGCCATCAACGGATGTTCCCTGGGGTCTGGGATGGCCAAAGCATGCACACAGCCTGTGTGCATGAGCACCGCGAGTCCATCCGATTCCTCATTATCAACTCATCGAACACTCCACTCATCTTGAGTTCCCCTGGCTCTCCATTCAGGACCCTCACTTCGCCAAGTCACTGCTGAGTTGGCAACGTACCTGACCGCAACCTCAGTTGATTTCACCCCATAAATCCATGGAGACGGAGGAAACCCTGAATCTCACCAAACTCACACAGGGATACCACGACTTGGCCATCACCTTCAGTAAGAGGGAAGCCATCACAGACCAGGAGACTGTGCGATCCATCTCCCCCCGGGTACCACCCCTCACCGAAGTTGTCCATCCTCCTGAGACCTAAGCTATGAATGCCTGCATCGACAAAGTGCTCCAGCACCGCTTCATTCGACCCCCCCTGTCCCCAGCCGGTGCAGAAAGCTGAGGGTCTCCATCCCTGCTTCAACCACTGAGGACTCAACAACGTCACCATTAAGAACAGTTACCCTCTCTGCTTGATGGATAGCACATTTAAAACTCTCAGCCGGGCCCAGGTCTTCATCAAACTGGATCTATAGAGCACAGACAACCTGGTTTGCGTCCATAAGTGGGGGTAAGCGAAGGGCCCAATCTCCTCCCCCAATCCTTAGTGATGTCTTTCGGACTTTACAACAGTCTAGCCATTTTCCAAATCTTCACTAATGGGATCCTCCAAGACATGCTACACAGGTAAATTTTGTCTATCTCGTCGACATCCCCATCTTCACCACAGGCAACCAAGACCACGTCTGTCACGTCTGTTCAGTCCTTCAGCATCTCCTTGAAAACCAACTGTACTAGAAAAATAGCAGTTCCACATCCTAGTCATTTCCTTCCTGGATTGTGTCCTTTCATCCTAAGGCAATGGACCTAGAGAAAATCCATGCGTTGCTGAATGGCCCCGACTGTACTGCCCCCAGCAGATACAGCACTCTTTGGGCTTCTCCAACTTCTAACGCTGTTTCGTCAGTAACTACAGCCAAATCGACACTCCTCTCATCTCCCGCACTAAATTTTCTACCCAATGATAAACTGGTTTACAGCTTCACAACCACGCTTTCAAGATGCTCAAGAGATGCTTCATCACCACTCCCATTCTTCGCCATCCAAAGCCCATCGGACCTTTTGTAGTAGACGTGGATGCATCTGATGTGGGCGCCAAGACCATTCTCCCAGCAAGGACTGGACAGAGAGACACACTCTAGTGCTTTCTTGCACAAACTCAACACTATACAGCACCGTTATGGAGAATGAGACAGGTAGTTACTCATCATTAAATGGGCCTTGGAGGAATGGAGACATTGGTTGATGGGGAAACATCCAGTCCTTCCTGATCTGGACTGACCATTGGAATCTCATATCCATACAACAGACCCACCAACTCAACGCACATCAGATTTGCTGAGCCCTGTACTTCCAGCATTTCAACTACACCATCTCCTACCGACCTGGGTCCAAGAACACCAAGGCAGACAACCTGTTGCAACGGTTCCAGGCAGATGAAACAGAGATCAACACTCAGCCTATCATTCCATCCTTGCCCTGATCACCTGGGACCTTGAGAACCAGACTCGCCAGGCCCTATAGCACCAACTGCTCCAGCCAACACATTTAACAACCACATGTACATGCCTATGGCTGTGCACTCTGAGGCTCTCTAATGGGCCCATCCTTATCCCTCTCCAGCCATCCAGGAGCACAATAGACTTTGGATTTTCTACAACACAGTTCTGGGACCCACCATTATCACAGGTGTATGTCAATTCAACACTACCTGCCCTCAATGAACCCAGTCCATTTCCTCCAACCAGTGGCCCTTTGGACTCCCGAGTTCCTACCAGTCCTTTGTCGCCCATAGTAGGGGAATTAAGGGTTATGAGGAAAAGGCAGGTAGGTGGAGATGAGTCCATGGGTCAGATCAACCATAATCTAATTGAATGGCAGAACAGGCTCAACGAGCCTGATGGTCTACCCCTGCTCCTATTTCTTCTTTTCTTATGTTCTCAGGATTGTATACTGCATACTGTACATATTTTGATAATAAATGTACTTGGAATCTCTGAATCCTCTGTGCTATTTTCACATTTCTGGATGTGCCACTTCAAGTGGAGGTCCTTACTGTAGAGATCTCTGGAAATTCAAAGGCAGCTTTCTTCACAGTCAGCAGCAGGATTTTCACAATTAACTTTCTTCACAGTCAGCAGTAGGTACAATTACTCTGGACCAACTGCAGAATCAAGATGAACATGTTCAACATTCTGAACCAAATGCTTTCTGTCAGCCATTCAAGTGTGGCATGTCACACTAATATTGCTGACTGTTTTGAAGACATTGCATAAGCTCTCCTGGGTTAACCAATGCTGGCACGAAGCATTTCAGTTTTAAATCCATCAAGCTTGTTTTAGATTAGAAGCTATTCCCAGTATAATTTTCATAAATTGTAATGGAAAACATCCAAAATTTTCCTTATTGTCAAGTTAATTATATATGTTGAAGGCATGATATTTATGATGCAGCTAATCCAAATGTAGCCATCAGCAGAAGATTGTGTTTACAATTCTGCATATTTTAAAACAAAAACTTGCAAATTAAATTTGAGAAAGCACTTTTGCTTTCCTTCCCCCAATTTGGCATGTTAGTGGAACTTCAAAACTGCAAAAATCGAAGAATATCTCTAACCGCTCGTGTGGCAATTGTTGCGATCATATGAGATATAATCTGCTCGAGCTTCACTAAACCAATAAGTGCTCTTAATGCAAAATCTGTGAAGTTCTTTACCTTTTCAACCTATCACCTCCAAGCTTCTTACTTCATTCCCCCTCCCCACTCACCTAGCTTCACCTATCACCTTCCAGCTTGTACTCGTTCCCCTGCCCTCACCTTCTTATTTTGGCTTCTTCAATCTTCCTTTCCAGTCCTGATGAAGAATTTCAGCCTGAAATGTCAATTGTTTATTAATTTCCATAGATGTTGCCTGATCTGCTGAGCTCCTCCAGCATTTTCTATGTGTTGCTCTGGATTGCCAGCATCCGTGGAATCTCTTGTGTGAACAAAGTGAATGTTTCAGGTCAATGAATTTTCATCAAACATCACTAGATCTATGATCTAGATCAGTTTTTTTTCAAGCTGATGGCAAACACTATCACATTGCTCCTGACTAAAAGTTCTGAACATATTGAAGTAAAACAAAGAACATCAAGACCAATAAGAGATTTTAAAAAAAGGTAATTCTTTTGTAATCCCTCAAGGAAGTCAACTGATCTAAGAGATAACTGTTCAATGGTACAGATTTCCAATCTGGGAAGACAGCAACCTCATTGCAAGATTCAGGATTCACCAAACAAGCTAAAAACTAGTTCCACAGGTCCCCAGCCCTCTGGGAAAATTCAAACTATCTGATGTTACATTGCGCTGGTAGTTTTCATTAATTTGATTGAATTTTTCTTGAACCTCTGTACTCTAAATCTGCACTTACGATTTCCATTCAAAAACATTGGCTCTCAGTGCTACCTCAGGGTGAAATCCCCATTCAAAGACATGTAATTTGGATTTATTTTATCTGTGCTCTAGGTACCTAACTTAAACTAACTTCTTCAGAATCAGAATCACTTTATTGACAGTAGGTGAAACATTCCAGAATTGACTGTGGTTTGGTGCAAAACATAGAACACAGGACAATACAGTACCATAACAGACAACACAATAGCAGCCAACCACTTACAAGACAATAGAACAAACAGTCATGAGCAATCAACAATTTTCAGAAAGGAGAATGCAAGTAATGCCAACAAGCATTGTGTCCTAAAATATTCATCTGCCATAACATCAGTAGCAGCCTCCAGTACTCTGCTTCTAAAATAAAGTGACAACATTTATTAGCTTCAGTTCTGTACATGAGCCAAGTTCCTTAGGATCAGAATCAAGTTTAATATCACTGACATATGTCATGAAATGTGTTTCTTTGTGCTCGCCATACATTGCAATACATAGTAATAAAAAAACTATAACTGACAATAAGAATTTTTTTTAAATTAAATTAATTAAGGAGAGCAAAGTTGAGGCAGTGTACATGTGTTCATTGTCCATTTGGAAATCTGATTGTAAAGGGGAAGGAGGTGTTTTAAAGAGTTGAGTCTGTGTCTTCAGCTTCACATATCTCCTCCTTGATGGTAGCAATGAGAAGAGGGCATGTCTGGGGTGGTGGGGGTCCTTAATGATGGATGCTGCCTCCTTGAAGCATCGCCTCTTAAAGATGTCCTTGATGCTGGGGAGGTCAAGTGCCCATGATGGAGCTCACTGAGTTCACAACTTTCTGCAGCTTTTTCCGATCTGGTGCAGCCACCCCACCCATGCCAGATGGTGATGCAATCAATGAGAATGCTATCCACAGATCATTTGCAGAAATTTGCAAGAGTCTTTGGCGTCATACAAAGTCTCCACAAACGGGTTATGAAATATAGCTGCTGTTGTGCCTTCTTTGTAATTGCATCAATATATTGGACACAGGATAGATCTTCGGAGATTTTGACACCCAGGGCTTTGAAACTGTTCACCCTTTCCACTGCTGGTCTCTCGACTTAACTTTCCTGGAGTCCACAATCAATTCCTTGGACTTACTGACATTGAGTGCAAGGTTGTTGTTTCGGCAGGGTTCAAACAGCTGATCTATCTCACTTCTCATCACCATCTGAAACAATAATAAATCTGCCAACAATACTTGTGTCATTGCCAAATTTATGGATGGCATTTGAGCTGTGCCTAGCCAGAGAGTTGTGAGTGTAGAGAGAGTAGAGCAGTGGGCAAAGCATGCATTCTTGAGGTGAGTTAGTGTTGATCATCAGCAAGAAGGAGATGTTATTTCCTATCTACTGATTGCAGTCTCCTAATGAGGAAGTCAAGTATCCAGTTGCAGAGGAAGGTACAGAGGCCCAGGTTTTCCAGCTTGCTGATTAGTACTGAGGGTATGATGCTAGTGAACACTAAGCTGTAATCAACAAACAGCAACTTGATGTAGATGTTACTATTGTCCAGGTGATCCAAGACCAAGTGGAGAGCCAGTGAGATTGCATCCACTGTAGCCTTATTATGACTTTAGGCAAATCGAGCCAGGCCCTTGCTTGATTGATTCTGACCATGACCAATCTCTCAAAGCACTCAATCACAATAGATGTGAGTGCAACTGGGCAATAATCATCGAGGCAGCTTACCTGCTCTTCTTGGGCACTGATATGTTTGTCACCCTTTTGAAGCAGGTGGGAACCTCTGACTGCAGCAGTGAGAGTTTGAAGATGTCTTTGAACGCTCCCACTAGTTGGTTGGTACAAGTTTTCAGCACCCTACCAGGTACACCATCAGGGCCTGATACCTTGCGAGGGTTCACCCTCATGAAATATGTTCTGACGTCGGCCTCGGAGACTGAGGGTCACCAGATGCAGCAAGGATTTGCACAGGTGTAGTTTTATTCTCCTTTTCAAAGTATGCACAAAAGGTGTTAAGCTCATCCGGGAGTGAAACATCACAGGTATGTTTGGTTTCACCTTGTAAAAAATAATGGCCTGCAAACCTACCAGAACTAACATGCATCCAATTCCATCTCTAATTTCAATAAGAGTTGTCTTATCACTCTTAAAATAGCCTTATATAGGTCATACCTGGCCTTGTATAGTTCTGGATCACCAGTCTTGAATGCCACAGACCTAGCTGTCAGCAGACTATAAATCTCCTGGTTCATCCACGACTTCTGGTTTGGGTATGACCAATAAGTTCTCGAAGGCACAAGCTCATCCACATAGGCCTTGATGAAGTCAGTGACAGTTCTGCCGTACTAATTTAGATTTGAAGATGAATCCTTGAACATTGTCTGGTCCTCCGACTCAAAGCAGTCCTGTATGTGCTCCTCCAACTTCCTTGATTAAACCCTTTATGGACCTCTCCACTTGCGCTGCAGTCTTTGGTCTTTGCCTGTACACCAGGAGTAGAAGTAGAGCTAGGTGATGGGATTTTCCAAAGTGCGAGTGTCTCAGTGTTCTTGATGGGAGTATAACAGTGGTTATTATTCCAGTGCTGGCCCCTCTAGTTCCACAGGTGATATGTTGGTGGTAGGTGTTCAGAGACTCCTTCAAGTTGGCCTGGTTGAAATTCCTGTAATTACTGGTAAGGCTTCAGGGTGCATTGTTCTGTTCTGCTGACCACAGTGCTCAGCTCCTCCAGTGCCTGCCCAACATTAGAATGAGGTGCAATGTACACCGCAGCAGGAATGATGGTGGAAAACTCACTCGGCAGATAAAATGGATCATACTTGACTAGATGATCCAGGTTATCTGAGCAGGATTGAGATAGAACTGCCATGTACAGTACGTGCACTATGATGAGTTAATTATGAAACATCTACTTTAAAAGGGTCAGATGTCCTGACTTTCCAGTGGATGGTGAAGCTTGCAGGCTGCAGCGCTCATCTGAAATGGCGGAGGTGACCATGTTTCCATGAAGCAAGGTGCAGCAGCCCCTGATGCCTCCCTGATACTGCAATCGTGATCTGTTTTCTTTAATTTTAATTTTCAGAGACTGTACATTCATTGTACATTGGGAGTGAGGGTCTAAGGCCTCTGTGTTTCAATCGTACCTGTAGACCAACATGCCTTCCTCTTAAAGGGGAACTATATTCACAACCCGAATCTGCTATCTGGGGTTTCTGATTTTATGGGTCGATACATCTTAAAATTATGTTTGTAACTGCAGTACCCATGGCTGTGACTGGGGGTTTCAGCTGTAGTAGTCTGAAATGGGAATATTTCATGATTCCCATCGGAGCTGCACACAAACCATCACCACTTATTGGCGCCATCTTGAGATTGCTTCTTGGAACAGCACTTATAGTTTCAGAAACAATGTTTTTCGTCACACTTTCCGTGTTAGCCCTTACTTAAAAAGTCATGGTGTATTTCAATCTGTACCTCAGAGAAAGAATAGTTTTAATGTGGAAGAGGGAAGACATTGAAGAGGACTAACCTCAATTAGAGAAACAAGTCTTGGCTTCAGGGCAACTCTGTCAGTTCAGGCATTTGTACCTTACAGATTGTTCATTGTCATTTTGAAGCAAGGATTCATTAATAGTACTGGAGACTGCTGGGCCATTCTCCACATTATCTGTTCTGATATTGCCATCAAATTGGCCCTGAAATGGTAAAGCAACAGGAATGATTACATAGGAGGAGCAATATTAAAGAATTGCAAAGAAAATTCCAGTCAGTCAGGAGACTACTTGATGATTTCCAACTAACAGTAGTTGTAGAATATTCAGTGACTGGCCTGCTCTAAAGTTCAAGATTGTTGGCATCTTTGAAAGAAAATCCCAAAGCTGGTTGAGAATGACCAGGAAATTCAAGAACCAGGTAATAATAAATTCAAAGCAAATATTATCCAATTGGAATAAAAGAAAAACCTTTTAAGCATTTACCCTCACAAGATGTCCGGCCTCAATGCTGACAACCTGTGGCAACCAACTGGCTGGAGCGTTCAAGAATATTGTTGACCTCTCACTACTGTGATGTGAGGTTCCCAGCTGCTTCAAAAAGACATCAATTATACCAGTGCCCAACAAAAAGCATAATGAGCTGCCTAAATGATTATCGACCAGTTGCACACACATCTACCATAATGAAGTCCCTCAAGAGGTTGATTATGGCCAAAACGCATTGTAGTTTGCCTCCTGCCATACCAGGTCCATCGTGGATACAATCTCATTGGCTCTCACTTGGCTTTGGAGCACATAGACAGCAGCAATATTTGTATTCATTGATTACAGCTTGGTGTTCAATACCATTATGCCCTCAGTGTTAATCACCAAGCTTCTAAACCTAGCCCACTGCTCTTGCCTCTCTACGTTTATACCTGTGTGGCTAAGCACAACTCAAATGCTATCCATAAGTTTACAGTTGACACCTGTGCTGTTGGTAAAATCTCTAATGGCAATGAGGAGAGGCACAGGAGTGAGATAGATTGTTTGGTTGAGTGGCATTGCAACAACAGCCATACGATCAATGTCAGCAAGACCAAGGACCTGACTGTGGACTGCAGAGGGGGGAAAGCTAGCAGAAAACACACATCTTCACAGCAGTGAAGAAATTCACAGCAGTGGAAAGGCAGTTTTATGTTCCTGGGTGTCAACATCTGGGGAGATCTCTCCTAGCCCATCATCACATTGGCGCAATCACAAAGAAGGCACGTCAGCAGTTCCACTTCATTAGGACATTGAGGAGATTTGGTATATCACCAAAGACTCTTTCAAATTTCTATAGCTGAACAGTGGAGAGCATTTTGATTGGTTACGTCACAGACTTGTAGGGAGCTTCCAAAGCACAGGTTAGCAAGAGGCTGCAGACGGATATAGATTCATCCAGCTTCATCACAGGTACAACCCTACTGTCATCGAGGACATCTTCAAGAGGCAATGGCTCAAGAAGGTACCATTCGTCATTAAGGGCATCACATCTGGCTCATGCCAACTTTTTACTACCACCATGAAGAAGGAGGTGCAGAAGACTGGGATAACAGTGAGAGTTGGTAGAGGACATTTTTCTTTTGGGTACTAGAATAAAGCCCAGTTTCTTTTGTGTTCCTGTGTGGTAGTGAACAATGACTTATGAGAGTGATATGAGAGATTCTGCAGATGATGGAAATCCAGAGCAACACACACAAAACGCTGGAGGAACTCAGCAGGTCAGGCAGCATCTTTGGAAATAAATAAACAGGGTCTCGGCCTGAAACATTGATTGTTTATTCATTTCCCTAGATGCTGTTTGATCTGATAATAAACTTGACTCTGTTTATTATTTGATGATCCAAAATAAAGTTGGCAACTATAAAATAGTTAATGGGTAGAAATCGAGGAACTAATCAATAACAATGAAATGCTTTGATTCTTCAGTGCTGTGAAGATCATCTACAGCCAAAATACTCAATGATGCAAACCCTCGTCAAGCGCAGAGGAGACCTTATTAGGTATATAAAAAAATCTGGCATCTGCTGGAAGGAGAACTTCGGAGAACTCCTCAGCGAAAGCATTGTCTTTGACATGAGTGCCTGTGACTCCATTCCACAGTATACTAGCTGTAAAGATCTTTGTGCTACGCAAGCCCAACTAGATATTGAAGGGGCTCATCAACAGTTAAAAACAATGAAGCCTCTAGAACAGGTCAAATTCCTCTTTAAGCACAAAACACGGTAGAATGGTCACAATAATCGCTGTGCAATGTATCTAAAAAATGCACATCACTAATTACTATTAATGATCCTTTTTTAATCTCTTTGATTCTTTCAACTGATAGGGAATACAGAGAATTATTCTTAAGTTTGGCTGACTGTCCTCAAAAATGCATCACTTGTCTATATTTGCTATGCCATGGCATGCAGGTTGTGATTATAAACAGTGGTTTATTACAAATCCAAATCCATCGGCAACTATGGTTTAGTAAGACTGTGTCCCAGCACCAATAATTGTGTTAATCCTACTCTTGGTAAAACTGAACTTCATCTGGAGCAGGTTTCCATTTGCGTTGAGCTAATTTACAGGACGCAAGAGGAATTTGATCGTCATTGTCTCTACTCCAGAACCAACATCACCCCAACCCCAATTATCAATTTTCAATACACAAAGAATACTTGTATATGTACACAGTCAGAGGCTGAGCTCTAAATCATTGTGCACTACCTCACTGGAACACAAAAGAAACTGGACTTCATACTAATAACCAAAAGATAAAAGGTCCTTTACCAACTCTTGATGACACAAAATACTGCACTGTTCCTCCCCCACCACCCTTCACCATCTCTACCCACTTTTACGACCATCAAAAGGCATGTCAGAGGTACCACTCTCAATAAAGGCAGTCATTAATGTCAAAATTCAAAACTGTCTCCTTGCTCAAGCACAAATTTCAGAAAACAAAGGATAAGATTGTTCAAAGATCAAGAGTTTAAACTCATTGGCTCCCAAAAAGCATTCATCTCTGCTCTCCCATATGACATGGACAACCTGTAGGAGGCAAACAAACACACTAGAGAACTGTCACCAAAGTTGTCTTCACAAAATCCTCTAATTCTACAGTCTTATCAGGTGAACCAGATGAATCTTCCCAGCCTGATCACACTCTGATCACACTCAGCCAGCTTCAATGGGTGAGCCACAGCACTAACATTCCTGACGCATCAAGCTCCATCATGGCAGAAGAACAGAAGAAATCCTTCTCAGACATTCACAAAGTCTCCTGGAAAATAAAACATAACATCTCCACTAAATCATGAAATTTCATGGCCTGTGACCACTCAACATGGAGACATAATAAGGGAATTGGGCTTCTTGAGTCCAAACGATAGAAGCATATGGAGGCAAGATAGCTCAAGAAGTGCACAACTACACATACCATTAAGCAACACTTTCCATAGGACTCTTTAGCCATCTCAGAAATGGAATGGAAGCATGTCATTCTCAATGCCAAGAGATTGTCAATATCAAAGAGAAGGCACTAATCATGTAGAATAGCTATGTTAAAATGGTCGCAAAGACAATTGGCTTATTCACGTAACTAAAAATTTATATGTTCTGCATTGTAAAGGCAAATGTTGCAATACTGGCTCTTCAGTTTTCATTTTTCCAACTGCCTAGAAGTGTTATTTTAAGCACTACAACTACATGTAATCATCTGCTTTCAATATATTTAACTATAGAGGAATCATCAAGGGCCAGACTAAGGCTAGAAGTTATTCATGAAATTAAATTGGAGCTTCCTAATATAGTATCACCTTTGCCCAGAACTACAATTAAATTCAGTACAAATAAAATAATTACTTCATTCAGTGTGGAATGATTTTCCCAGCTGGTTTCTATAATTGGCACATGCATGCATGAAAGGATTTCTCTGAGACCTTAATCTTCAGATCTACACTCTTATACTAATGAGAAAAGTAAATGATTCATTAAACTGCTTTCCCCTCTTTAAAATTTTACTTCTTTAACTGTTCCTGGCTGATTATATTTAATGGTCTCTAGTACACATTAATGCGAATTTGCAATGGATTTTACTCAGCAAAATTGAGATTGATCGATGGCTGTGTTTTATTCATTGATTTACCTGGTTACATTTTCATTTAATTTGCTTTTATTCACATTTATATTCTATTCTTAGTTCTCTTTTCCATTTCTGGTTTATGCATTTTGTCTATATCTTCCATTTTTTCATTTTGATGATGTGCTGTTTGCATCTTCTTTTCTTGGTGACACTGCCCAGTTAATGAAGCTTCTTTTCCTTCTACTCTCCCTTACATTATGCACCATGCCATATTTTTGCCATGGACAAATACAAACAAATTCCTCTCTGCATTTTGCCCTTCTCAAGATGCAACTACTTAGAAACTTCTATTGATTTTGATTTTCTTTACTTTCACCACTTGTTCATTTTTATTTGCTTTCAGAACTTGTCTATTTTATATATATACCATTTGAGCTCACTGTATTTTCTATATTTCTGATATTATTCGATTAGTAAATACTATTCAAATTTGATACATGTTCTACTTTTCCAGTCGCATGGCTAATTATAATTTTCTGTAATGAACGAACATGGGAGTAATAACCTCACTATTTCAATGGACGCTGACATTTTAGTAAGGCTGTATCATTGGGTGCTAAACATAAAATGCCTATTGGTGTGGAAATTAAAAGTCTTAAAATGCATTATAGGCCTTTAGTCACTTCTGTGTTAATATTTTAACCATTTTTCTGGTGATTGGTTTTCTGGGGATAGAATTGAAGAGTTTGTATAAAGCTTTAGTTACTTCTGTGATGGGAGGAAGACAAGGAAGAGAGCTTCTCTAACCATAAGAATGAGCTGGCCTGTTACTAAGTCAGGCTTCAGCACTCGATGATGTTGCAAGCTCTGCGGGGATGGATGTGCCACTTCCAACAGACCTTTATAACTGAAGGGGAACTACTCAACCTTTGCCCTAGAACTAAGGTCACCCAGTCTTAGAATATATGTACCTTTGCATGATTTGATAGCTCAAAGCCAACATTAGCTCATTAAATTAGAAACACCAGATGATGGGCCTTACATGCAACATCTAGAAGCAAAGGTCTTCCCCGACCTGTCCCTACTGTATAAAACATTCCACTGGAAATACAGGAACACTTCTCATATCTTAGGAGCTATTTCTCCATTAAGGAGCAGAATCAGATTAGGTTCATAATAACTGGCATATGTGAAATAAAATTTGTTGTTTTGCAGCAGCAATAGGGTGCAAATACAAAAAGTTATTATAAATTACAAAATAAAAGTGCTAAAAAGGGAATAATGAGGTAGTAATCATGGGCCATTCAGAAATCTGGTAACTGAGGGATAGAAGATGTCCTGAATTGTTCAGTGTAGATCTTTAGGCCTCTGTACCTTCTCCCTGATGGCAGTATTAACAGGCCATGCCTGGATGGTGCCTGTCCTTAATGACAGATGCCGCCTTCTTGAGGCACTGGCTCTTGACGATGTCCTTGATGTTGGGGATGTTTGTGCCTATGATAGAGCTGGCTGAGTCTACAACCCTCTACAGCCTTCTGCAATTCCATGTATTGAAAGTGCAGCATAGATTCATCCCAAATATTAAGTATTCTGAAGGGAGGACGAAGCAACCATGGCTGAGAAGGGAAGTCAAAGACAGCATAGAAGTAAAAGAGAGGACATTTAATATATCAAATTTAGTGGGAGGCTAGGATTGGAAAGCTTTTAAAAACCAACAGAAGGCAACATGAAAAAAAATTAGAGAAAAGATGAAATATGAAGGTAAGCTAGTCAATAAAATAAAAGAGGATACCAAAAGTGTTTTTCATCTATATCAAGAGTAAAAGAGAGCTGAGAGTGGATATCAGACTGCCGGAAACTGACACTGAAGAGGTACTAATGGAGGACCAAAAAATGGAAGATAATCTCAAAATTCAAAATTGAAGTTTGTTTAATAATTTCCAGTACATAAGTGTAAAGAGAGAACAGAATAATTGTTCCTCTGGATCAGATGCAACACAACAAAAACCAATAATAAAGAACACAATAAATATGCTTGTTAGGCTGATGTCATTGATGTGTTGGGAAGTTTTGACTATCTATTACAGTCTTCCCTGTCCACAGCAGTGCAGTTTCTGTACCATGCAGTGATGTACAGTAGTGTATTTGGATGCTCTCCATTGCACAGCTGTAGAATGTCACGGGTACAGATGTGCATAGTCAAGCTCTTTTCAACCTCCTGACAAGAGAGAGCTTTCCTGACTGTGTACAATGTGCTCTGGGACCATGGGAGGTTGTGCAAGATGTACACTCCCCAGAGTTTGAATCTGCTTGCAGTTTCCACTGTTGTGTCATCAACGTAAAGAGGGGTATGAGTGGTGCGAGTTCTCCTAAAGTTGAAAAGCATCTCCTTTGAATTGTTGACATTGAGGAAGAGGTGATTTTCCTGGCACCAAGCCTCAAGCTCTTCCCCCTCCTGTGTAGGCTGTCACATTATTGTTGTTGATGAGCCCCACCACTGTTGTATCATCAGTGAACTTGACAATGTGATTAATTGGGTGTTCCTGTGTGAGCAGAATGTACAGTATTGGGCTGAGCACACAGTCCTGGTAGGTACCTGTACAGCCAGTTGCACAGTGGTGTGTTTAGACTGAGGCGTAGGAGTTTGTTCACCAAGGTCTGTGGGACAATATGAAATCCAGAAGTAGCATTCTGACAAAAATGTCATTGTTTTCTAGGTGTGTCAGGGCCATGTGCATGATAGATCCTATGGAATCTGCCGTAGAGCAGTTCTCTCGGTAAACATATTGGTGAGTGTCCAGTGTGGCAGGAATGGAGCTTTTGATATGTGCCATTACCAGCCATTCAAAGCACTTCATGATGATGCTACCAGGCAGTAGTCAGTTCAATTCTGAAAGTGTAGAGTTCTTTGGTACAGCAATGATGGTGGCTGACTTGAAACACGTGGAGACAGCAGAGTGAAGTGTTGAAGAAGTCCATGAAGACGTCAGTGAACTGGTATGCACACTCTGAGTACTCAGAATGAAATGCTGTCTGCAGAGTCTTTCTCACGTCTGCTGCCGTTACAGGCAGTGATGCTCACCTGGGAGGCATTGTGGTACATGCCTCAAAGCGTGCATAGAAGTTGTTTGGAGCATTAGTGAGGGAGGCATTACTGGTACAGTCAATGCTGTTTTTCCTTGCATAACCAGTAATGCCCTTGATGCCCAGTCACATACACCGGGGATCATTATCAGGCAGATCTTCCTGAATTTTTGGGTGTAGGCAGTCTTTGCCGTCTTGATGCCTAACACAAGGTTTCTCCTGGTTGCGCTGAGAGTTGTTCTGTCATCAGACTTGAAGACAGTGCCCTGGGCTTTTAGTAGGGAGCGCACCTCTGCATTTAGCCAGAGCTTCTAGTTGGACCACGAGATGACTGTTCTTGAGGTAACAATGTCATCTAGACACTTACTGATGTCGCCAGTGACAGATGAGGCAAATTCCTTGAGGTCTGTGTTTTCTCTGTTTGTGGTGGCCTGCTTAAACATCCTTTTGACTGGTTTCTTCATCTTCAGCAGCAACAGTTAACATATTGGAGATGTGGTCAGAAAGGCCAAGTTCAGGCCTTGGGATGGCTTTGTAAGTACCGTGTCTGCTTGTATAAACATGCTGCAGTCTTTTTGTTCCCCGAGTGGCCATTGGTGACACGTTAGCGGAATTTGGCTAAACTGCCCTGCAGGTAAACATGATTGAAGTCTCCTCCAATTACGAAGGGATCATCTGGATGCTTCTTTTGTAGAGAGCTGATGATATTGTAAAGTTCTCCCAGTGTGTCCTTGGTAGTCGTGCTTAGGGGGATGTAGACGGTGGTGATGAACACAACAGTAAATTCCCTGAGCAGGTAATGTGACTGGCAGTTAATTGTAAGATGTTCAATTGCTCCAGAATAGTGACTCCTCAGTACAGAGAAGTCTGTGCACCAACCTTTGTTAACATACACACAGATTCTACTTCCTTGGATTTCCCCAACAGGGAGTTTTTGTCTCTGTCGAACAGAGCCATCCCATCGCTGTGAAAGACACCAGCAGCTTGCCTGAAATTCCAGACTTCAGGGGGCAGAAGTGAGTGTAGTTGCTATACCTGCTTAGAAGGTGTTTGGGAAGCTGAAATGTCTGAAGGAAGGTAAGTCACCTGGACCAGGTAGACTACACCCTAGGGTGATGAAAGAGGCAGCTGAAGAAATTGTGGAGGCGTTAGTAAGGATATTTCAAGAATCACTAGATTCTGGAATGGTTCTGAAAGACTGGGAAATCATAAATGTCCCTCCAGTCTTTAAGAAGGGAGGGAGACAAACACTATAGGCAGGAAAGACAGGAAATTACAGTTAGCCTGACCTCAGTGGATGGAAAGATGATGGACTCCATTATTACAGATGAGGTTTTGGGGTACTTGGATGAATGTGACAAAATAGGCTGAAGTCATCCTGGTTTCCTTAAGGGGAAATCTTGTCTGACAAACCTGTTGCCATTCTTTGTGGAAATAAGGTCAAATTTCAAAGTAAGTTTATTATCGAAGTACATATACTGTATGTCATCATATACAACCATAACATTCATTTTCTTGTGGGTGTACTCAATAAATTCAATAACCATAATAGAGTCAATGAAAGACCATTCCAAAAGGGCAGACAACCAGCGTGCAAAAGACAACAAATTCCAAGAACACATGATAAAGAGTCCTTAAAAGTCTGTAGGTTGTGGGAACAGTTCAAGTGAAGATTCAAGATTCAAGATTCAAAAACTTTACTGTCATTCTAACCGTACTTCAGCTCTGCAGGGCAGAATGAGACAGCCTTTCCCAGGAGCAGTGCAATCATAACATAACAAACGCAACACTAAATAATAAACATAACAATAAATAGTAAAACACGACAGCCACATGTCAGTTAAAAACAAGTTATAAGAGTCCAGTGCAAGTTAAAAGTGTCCAAAGCAGAGTCAGGTAGAGCAGCTATTTAGCAGTCTGACTGCCTGTGGGAGGAAGCTGTTTAGTAGCCTTGTGGTTTTAGTTTTGATGCTCCTGTAACGTTTGCCTGATGGCAGAAGAACAAACAGTTCATGGAGAGGGTGTGAGGGGTCTTTATTGATGAGTTATCGCCTCTGGATCAAGAGCCTGATGGTTGAGGTAGAATAGACAAAGGAGAGTCCATGGATATTGGTTAGATTTTCAGAATGTCTTTGACAAGATGCCACACTTGAACCTACTAAACAAGCTAAGATTCCATTAACGTGTTTGGCCCAGGGCAGGTCCCCGGAGAGTTGATACCCAGTAACTTATGCTTTCCACTGCTAATCCCTCAATGAGAGGCTGGTGTATGTTCACCTGATTTCTCCTCCCTTAAGTCCACAATCAATTCTTTAGCTGTGGCTGACATTGAGTGCAAGTTTGTTGCTGTGACACCACTCAACCAGCCTGTATTTAATGGTGCATACCAGGAAAGTATCAGAACTGGGAAAGAAACAAAAACAAGTTTGGAAAGACTTTAGAAAGGCATGTTTAGAAAGCAGGAATGCTCTTGGAACAGAGGCCAAATAGGCTAATTGGTGCAATTAGGGTCTTTGAAATTATTTTTTGTGATCTTTGTAATTATTGTTAATGGCAAGGCTGTGGTACATGCTCAGAAGGCCAAGGTGCACTTTTTTTTATTTTTTTTTTAAATAATTTTTTTTTAAAACACGCAACAAATAAAATGAGTAAAATGAGAATAAAGTGAGCCCTGCTCTGAGAATGAGATTCCAGGCTGTATCTGGATTTTCCACAAAGTCCACCAAATGCACTCAAAGGAAAATCAAACTCACAACAGTGTCCTGTTCCAGACAATCTTCCCCAGTACTGATGCTCCAATAGGCGAGGAGCACCTTTCACAAACCCTAAAACAAACATTTCATTCCCGGGCCCTCGGGGGCTTCAGCTTCCTCTCACCCCCACCCCTTCCCTGCTGACTCCACCAGCCTCCCACCCCCCTCGGACCAGAGCTCTCAACCCTGCTGGGTCTTCACCATTCCCTCCGACCTTCCTCTCTCTGAGGCTGAGCGCTCTGTCCTTAGTAAGGGCCTCACATTTGTCCCCCTTCGCCCTCACCTCAGTGAGTTCCGTGTGCACCAGGATGTGGAGCTCTTCTTCTGCCGGCTCCATCTTCGAGCCCACTTCTTCGGTAGGGACTCTCCCACCCCCACCGATGACCCATTCTCCCGTCTCCAACCCTCCTCCTCCTCATGGACTCCCCACCCAGGACTTCTACCCGCCCTGGATCTGTTCATCTCTAATCGCCGTCGGGACATTAACCGTCTCGACTTCACCACCCCTTGCTCCAATTCCAACCTTACCCCCTCTGAACGCTCTGCTCTCCATTCGCTCCGCAACAATCCCAACTTTACCATCAAACCCGCTGATAAGGGGGGGTGCTGTTGTCGTCTGGCGCACCAACCTGTACATAGCAGAGGCACGATGACAACTCGCTGACACCTCCTCTTATCTACCCCTGGACCATGACCCCACTAGGGAGCACCAATCCATTGTCTCCCAAACCATTTCCGATCTCATCAGCTCGAGAGGTCTCCCATCCACAGCCAGCAAACTTATAGTTCCCACACCCCGCACTTCCCGTTTCTATCTCCTACCTAAGATTCACAAACCTGCCTGTCCAGGCAGACCCATTGTCTCTGCTTGCTCCTGCCCCACTGAACTCATTTCTGCCTATCTCAACTCTGTTTTATCTCCCCTTGTTCAATCCCTTCCCATGCTTTACATCTCTTCAAAAATTTCAAGTTCCCTGGCCCCCACCACCTCATTTTCACCATGGACGTCCAGTCCCTATATACCTCTATCCCCCACCAGAAAGGTCTCCAAGCTCTCCGTTTCTTCCTGGATTCCAGACCCAGCCAGTCACCCTCTACCACCACTCTTCTCCGCCTCGCGGAATTAGTCCTCACCCTTAACAATTTCTCCTTTGGCTCCTCCCACTTCCTCCAAACTAAAGGTGTAGCCATGGGCACCCGCATGGGTCCCAGTTATGCCTGCCTTTTTGTCGGCCATGTGGAGCAATCTATGTTCTAAGCCTACACCGGTATCTGTCCTCCTCTTTTCTTGCGTTATATCGACGACTGCATCGGTGCTGCTTCCTGCACGCATGCTGAGCTCGTCGACTTCATTAACTTCGCCTCCAACTTTCACCCCCCCCCCCCCAAATTCACCTGGTCTATTTCCGGACACCTTCCTTCCCTTTCTAGATCTTTCTGTTTCTATCTCTAGAGACAGCCTATCCACCAACGTCTACTACAAACCTACTAATTCCCACAGCTACCTAGACTATTCCTCCTCCCACCGTCTCCTGCAAAGATGCTATCCCTTTCTCTCAATTCCTCCGCCTCCGCCGCATCTGCTCTCAGGATGAGGCTTTTCATTCTAGGACAAAGGAGATGCCTTCCTTTTTTAAAGAAAGGGGCTTCCCTTCGTCCACCATCAACTCTGCCCTCCATCGCGTCTCCCGTATTTCATGCACCTCTGCCCTCACCCCATCCCCCAGCCAGCCCACCAGGGATAGAGTCCCCCTGGTCCTCACCTATCACCCTACCAGCCTACAGATCCAACGTATAATCCTCCGTAACTTCCGCCACCTCCTACGTGATCCCACCACCAGACACATCTTCCCCCCCCCCCCCCCACTCTCGGCTTTCCGCAGGGATCGCTCCCTACGCGACTCCCTTGTCCATTCATCCCCCCCCCCCATCCCTCCCCACCGACCTCCCTCCGGGCACTCATCCCTGCAAACGGAAGAAGTGCTACACCTGCCCCCACACTTCTTCCCTCACTACCATCCCAGGCCCCCGACAGTCCTTTCAGGTGAGGCACCACTTCACCTGCGAGTCAGCTGGGGTGATATACTGTATCCGGTGCTCCCGATGTGGCCATTTATACTTTGGGGAGACCCACCGCAGACTGGGAGACCATTTCGCCGAACACCGGCGCTCAGTCCTCCAGCAGTGGCGGGATCTCCCTGTGGCCACACACTTCAATTCCACAGACCACTCCCACTCCGACATGTCTGTCCATGGCCTCATCTACCGTCAAGATGAGGCCACACGCAGGTCGATGGAGCAATACCTTATCTCCCGCCTAGGTAGCCTCCTACCTGCCGGCATGAACATCCAACTCACTGACCTCTGTTGATACCCCTGCCCCCCACCCTTACCCCCATCCCTATTATTTTAGTCTGGTTCTCTTTCTCTCTTTTCCCCCCTCACTATAATCTCTCCCCCCAGCCCTACCTTTCTTTCTCTTTTATTTCCCATAGTTCTTCACCTTCCCCCAGCCCATTTCCCTTCAGCCTATCACTTCCCAGCTCTCTACTTCATCCCTCCCCCCACTTCTTATTCCCCCCTCGACCAACCCATGTTACTTCACTCCTGACGAAGGGTTTCGGACCGAAACGTCGTTATTACCTCCTCCCATAGATGCTGTCTGGCCTGCTGAGTTCTGCCAGCATTTTGTGTTTTTTTATTTATTTCCAGCATCTGCAGATTCACTCGGGTTGCATTTCATTCCAAGATCCGTCGCTGGGAGAGAATATCAGGCAGTTGGAGAGAATGAAACCAAAGCATCTTTGAAATAGAAAAATGCAACTTTCTCCCTGGGAATCACTGGTCCATGGCTTGAGAAGTATAAGGATGCTGCCAATAACCTGTAGCTGACGCACAGAGCAGTCCTGTGGAAGAATGGGATAGACTGCTCAGTCATTCTGTCAAATATCGCTATACCACCTGGGCGTTAGGAATAAGTGCTGCTGAATCAAGCGAAACGCAGCGTGCGTATCCCTGCCCAAGTCAGGCGGAAGGCGGGGTCGGCGTGATCTTCGGGCAGGACCATTGGTCGGAGGGCGGGGTCATTTCAGGCGCGTCAATGCGTGAATAGTGATTGAGACAGGTAGATGCGTCAGGTAGGTGAGCGAAGGCGGAAGGAGCTGCGGCTGCTGGCTAATTGGGTCATGGGAGGCCCGAGGAGTCCGTCAGGCTTCCCCCGAGAAGTCAGCAGGCGCGTTAGTTTGGAGAGAAGCTGAGCTTTCCTCTGTAGCAGAGCGACCATCTGTAAGAGAAGCGGGGAACTGCCAGCTTAGTCGGCGAGAGGTGTTGTCCACATCGCCGTGTACAGGAGAAAAGCTGTTAGTGTCTTCGTGAAGGTGGGGAATTGGCAAGACCATGTTAAGAAAGTGAACGTTCGTCCAGCCTATCCGGTGGAGAGACAATACCCGACCTGACATAAGGGCAGCCATGTACAATCAGTTATGATAGCGTGATGTCGCTGTGATTGAGGAAAGTTGAAGCGGACCGCAAGCTATTACAGTCAAGATTGTGGATTCGGCCACTGTAAATCGTTCTTTATAAAAGAACACTACCGTATCCGGAGAACTCAGTATGCTACCCGCGGCAGTGAAGCGATGGCTCTACAAGCCCAAAGTAAGAGAATATTTTACAGTCCGTCCATGTCGCTCAAATTTTCCTTTCCTTACTGTTACATTTCCTTACGTTCATGACGAACTTTAAAAGACTATGTTTCCAGCTTTGTTGATGTTGCACTTCCATTGATTGGCTTTTTAGTTTTAATTCGTAATTCCAGTTTAAGGAGATTGGGCGTCTAAGTAAGTTGTTCTCTGACCTGACTTTATTTTTAACGATCGCTGGTTAGTTTTGTTTGCTCCGTAGAATATTCCCAACTACCCGCTCTGTACCGTTGAAAAGGGCTTGAATGATGTTCGTTATATTCGTCGTGACTAGTTGATCATTAGCAAGACAGAACTTGCAAATTGCATCACTGGAAATAGTTAGCCCATTAACTTGACAAATAAATTCAATTTTGGGAAGGTTTGAGGCAATTCAATATGACGCGGATTCTGAGACGAAATTTGCAAAGTTATAGAGGTATTATCACCTTTTGACGACAAGGAGGAAGAAACTTGTGATAACTGGATTTATACCGAATCAAACTTTCTGTATTCCGAGGCTTCTGCCTCAAATTAACAAATGAAAATGTTAATTTGATTGCAATCACTTGCATTGATTTCCTAATACAATGGAAATTACTATTTACTCTCAAGCTGAGTTAACTTGCATTCAAATTCATTCGTGATTTTTTTTTTAAATCAACCCAATGATTAATATCGGAAACAACCAATATCTGAACCACCCAGATTCTTGTTTTCTGTGTCTGCACTTGTACACTGAGGAAATTTTTGTTAATTGGCTGCTGGAGAACTTGGTAAATAAGTATGGCGATATGTAAAGATCTGACGTGCATGGTTATTCTTCAGTTATAGATAATTATGTGCTTTCATTTTAGCTTGACCAAAGCAACTAGCCTTCCTGACTTTTTTCCTCATCAGCTCTTGAGGATGCAAACTCTTGTGTGAGCAGAATTCCACAAGCAACAAGTCCAACATTCTTACCTAAATAATATTTCAATTATGATCTAGTGTACTTGACCTGGAGGGCCTGTTGACTCACTCCACATACACTCATTATCTTTATATATTTCAAAACTTTTAATCATAATAAAATATAGTGTGAAACTTCCAAATTCACAGTTAATATATTCGTAGTATCAACTTACTTTAAAAATACAGCACCATTGCCACGTGTGGAAGCTGACTAACTTGAAAAGCTATAACCTGGATCATTTTGCTTCATGTTCTTCAAAGGAGAAGGCAGGAGAATGAGGCTGAGAGGAAAACTAGATCAGGCATGCTGAAATGGCAGCTCAGACTCATTCGCCTAAATGACCTAATTCTACTCCTATATCTTGTGGTCTAAATATGTTTTTTTTTAAATGAAGACAAGTGAAATGTCAGTGTAATTAAGTCATTTTATGCATGATTAAGCATAAGTGGAATTGTATTTATGATTTAATTTTTTATTACAACTTGCACAACCAGTTGTTATGTAAGTAAAAATGCTACCTGTACGATGTTACCAATGAGTCATTGAATAGGCAGTAATCAACAATGCAATCTCAACTAGCTCAACTTTCCCTGTTAACTAGATAATGTAATGTGCTGAAATGTCCTCTTGTTCAAATTGTAGAATGAAAATTAGCTATTTCCTCAATCACCAAAATCATTCGATTGTCCTGCTATTCTTTTACAACAAAGATAAAGTTAAATTCAAATATATGAAACTTGCTCTCTGGAAATCCAACACTACTTGCATCAGCGGTAAATCTTCACTGGAGGAAAGTTGATCATTTTGTGTGGATGGAAATTTGCTTTTTGTTTAATTATTCATAATGCCTACAAATATTAAGACAGTGTCACTCTGAGAATGATTGTGAGGTGGCTAATTTTCCTCCTTTATCATATCATAGGATTTAATGTTGCTTGCATATGCTGAAAACCAACTATCCCTGCATTGATTACCTGAATACATTTTTAAAGACCCACAGATGCTTTATAATTTTAATAATTGGGGAAAATTAGTCAAAATGGAGCAACCATGCTTGTCTTCCCCTTCATTCTTATGTCTATATGCTATATAAACAAGGTAGATTTGTACATTGCAGACTGCTTTAAGTTGAGTGATAGTCATCCATAAGGAATATTGTTTCACTTTTCCAATAGAATTGTGGTAACCATCTTGGAACAAATTGTCCAATGACTTCATAATTTAGCAAGATTATCAATATTAAGATTTCTATTTTTTTAAGGCTAGGACATCAGCTCAGAGTTGGTCAACACCTTCTCCTCGAAGGAAGTCATCAGTAGTCCATGGGCTTCTACCTATTCAATATGCCATTTAAAAAAAAAGCTGGCTCCTTAATGTATTTTCTTATTTCCCATACCAGCCACTTTGACCATTTGAGTTTGTTTCCTTCCCTAATCCAATAAATTTTGGCACTGGTAGGTGAAAGATATGAATGTCAAAACTATTATGTAGAGATGATAGCCCTTTATTCCCTAAGCTGTGCTCTAAAGTGGAAGCTTTGCCATTCTAGGTCAAATTCAAAGTGTAAGATCGCTGCCACCTAATTATGTGGCAAAGAAAGAATGGCTTTGTTAATTCTGTCATTAGTTTGGCAACTATTTGGGCTGAATAAAATAATATAAAAAACACAAATATCCTCTGTGGGCTATTTGCCAGCATGCTGTACCATTGGCTCAAAAGCCCAGCATTTGATCCCCAACAATAAAGTCGGAGCTAATTTTAGCATCCAATGGTTCCGAAGTCAACATTGTTAACTGTCAGCTCTGACGATGTCCTCCAGTTCCCAGTACTAAGAGTTTTAGAACATTTTTGCCAAGTCTTTTGAAATGATTGATTGAAGTTTATGCAGGGCTTCATTAATGCGGAATCAGCCTGTGGATGAGGAAAAACTGGAATAGCAATAGTGATCATGTACGATGAGGGAGGAGTGAACATTTGTTTAGGTTGCAGTGGGTCTACATAAGAGGACTAATGATCATTAACATGCGAGAGACTGGGGAGAGTTTCAGTAGGAACTGGAACAATGGGTATTAAAAATAACTGCAAAAAGATGGGTGGAGTTCAGACCCATTGTGATTTCCTCAACAAAACATTTTGTACTGAAGGGAAAAAAATGCATGTTTGTTCAAGGTGCTAGTTGGCTCAGTCAGGCAGACACCAAAAGTGGATGTGAATGGGTTGAATTGCTATTGATGGTTCATATGACAGACCTGGTGATGGATGGATGGAAGAGCAGAAGATATTCAGTGTGTTCAGACAACTAGACTTTGTTTGTGCTTTGGGTTTGAGAGCATGAAAAGAAATGGTAGGAATTGGGACAGAGAAAGCCAAGTTTATAATCTCCTGGCAGCTTGTTCAGGCAAAAGAAGAATGAAGTCAAATAGGTTATTTTGTTTAACCATGATGAAGTCAGCAGAGTGCAATCTGAGTAGGTGGACTAATGATTACCAGCCACCTCCTGTGGCAAATCCTGAATCACTTTTATGCAAACGAATCTTTTTTTTTCTTTTTATAAAAATAATGTGAAGGTATAACCAATCCAACACCCTGGGGTAGCTTTTTCAATCTGCTGCTCTGGTTGCAAATAAAGAAGTGATATTCTATTAGGAAATTTTCAGTGAAGAAGAATAAGTGCCTGGAAGAAAAATTAAATTATTCAGTTTAACTTTCCCTCATGTTATGTGATGCTCGCTGCTTGACTAGTCAGAAGAATTGAACAGGGGAATGAATAAGCAATATATTGTCTAAACAGCACAGATTTTGCCTTCTGCTCTTGTACACTTGTTCTCACTTGTATAAATATGAATCTTTTTCATGATTTCAAGCTGCATTTCCCCTTAGGAAGTGGATGTCTTAAGAGCCACATCAGAAAATTTCAGCTTCATTTGTATGCATTGGTTTTCATATCACCCTCATGTCCGTTGCATACATTGATTGTGAAGGGGTTTGACCCCAGTTGTACTTGCTCAATGCTGCTTACAGTTCCACTTCCAATCTAAGTTCTGGATGCAGCACAAAGTAAGTAGTAGATTTAAATCCTGTTTGGTTTTGCTACCACCAAATTCAAATCTTGTTGGGAAACAACATCATTATCAGAATCCTTGAAAGTAATGGGAAATAGAAAAAGAACATTTTTAAACATTATTTTGGGGTTCCAGGTTTGAATTGACAAGAGAATGGTTGGGGCAAAATGGGGTTATGGAGAAAAGGGAAGCTGATTCACTATTCAGGTGTTTGTTCTCTATTATAGAGTGTAGTGGAGATATCACAAACACAAGAAATTCTGCAGATGATGGAAATCTGGAGCAATGCACACAAAATGCTAGAGGAACTTAGCAAGTCGGGCAACATCTATGGAAATAAATGAACAGTTGACTTTTTAGGCTGAAACCCTTCTTCAGGACTGGAAAGGAAGTGGGAAGATGCCAGAATTAAGAAGTTGGATGGAGGAGGAGGAGCCTAGCTAGAAGGTGATAGGTGAAGCCAGGAGGGTGGAAAAGGTAAAGGGCTGGAGTGGAATGAATCTGATAGAAGATAGTGAACCATAAGTGAAGGGGAAGGAGGGGGGGAAGCCAGATTGGGGAATAGAAGAAGAGGGGAGGGAATTTTTTTTTTACAGGAAAGAGAAATCAATATTCATACCATCAGGTTGGAGGCTACCCAGAAAGAATATAAGGTGTTGCTCCTCCACCCTGAGGGTGGCCTCATTTTTGTACAAGAGGAAGCCACGGACTAACGTGTTGAAATTGGAATCAGAATTAAAATGATTGGCCACCAGGAAGTTGCACTTTTGGAGAATGGAGCAGACTGCCTATCACCTCCCCTAGGGTTCTCCCTCCTTTCCATTCTCCTAAGGTCCACACTCCTCTCCTATCAAATTCCTCCCTCTCCAGCCTTTTACTTTTCCCACACAACAAGCTTTGCCTATCACCTTCTAACTACCCTCCTGCCCTCCCCCCACTTTCTTATTCTGGCTTTTTCCCACCTCCTTTCCAATCCTGAAGAAGGTCTCAGCCCAAAATGTCAACTCTTTATTCATTTCCATAGATGCTGCCTGACCTGCTGAATTCCTGCAGCATGTTGTTGTGGAGATATCAATTGTTTTCTGTTTTTCTATACTTTTACAATGTGTCACAAAATCTGAAGAATTTTGGCTCACCTAGCCTAATGTATTCCATCCCCCGGGCCATGTGTGTCTAAAGTAGGTACTTAAAACTCATTTCTACAGATAGATTTAACTTCTGAGATTTAATAAACCTTTTACTAGACTGTTTTGTAGCCTGGAGAGGAAATACATATGTTTCTAACTGGGTGGGTCTGCATTGTAGATGCAAAGATTGTCATCCAAATAACAATGAAAAGAATTTGAACGCATTCAGCACTCTGTAATGCGCGACCTGGTGATTTGAGGTTTTTTAATTTTTAAGCACGTGGTGTATTTTTGGAAAGCCCCAGTTTTCATATCTTGAAGAGGGCTTGCCAATTTTTTTTTTATTGAAGTTGCAATGAGCTCTTCATAATGCTGCTTGGGATTTGAGTGCGTAGGTAATGTCTCGGTACTGTTTGAGTAATATTGTAGACACGTCATTTATTAGTCTTCTTGTCCATTTAAATAGTTCATTAGGGCCTGTATGTAAAAAAATAAGTGAATTGCATATGTCATCCCACTACCACATGATACTTGTGCACCTAAAAGTAAACAAAGTTAGACTCACAATTCAGACTTCTATGTCTTGCTTTGAATTTGTTTTCATGTTTTGAAGTTACAAAACGTAACATCGGTGGTGAGGTTCTTTTTTTAAGATGCCAAAAAAAGTACATCTTTAAAAAGTGCATTTTTAAACCAAAAGTGCAACGAGGAACAGAGTTTAAACATAATAAATGAAGCCCAGCAAGTGCAGAGAAAGTCAAGTTATAAAAAGGCAGTAAACAGAAGAATTCAGTGCTCATAACAAGTGAGTACTGGGTGATGATCATCAGAAAAACGAGCAGAAATAGCTGATTACATCAGAAAGATAGACATGTTTCATTACACAACAGATAACTGGATTTTATATACTGAGCAAATTGAATAGTATTTTGAAGCAAATGATATAGCCAATGAGAAATGAATACAATTTTTCCTATGTGCACAGAGTTCAAAGGCATAGCTTGCTTTGAAGTTTGACTGCTCAAATCAAACCATCTGAAATTAGTTTTGATGATATTGTGAAAGTGATGCAGGAACATTTAGAATCAAACATTGTTGATTGCAGAATGCTTTGGGTTTCATAAGTGGAATCAAAAAGAAAGGGAGTCCATTTCAGCATATGTGGCTGAATTTAAGAGATTGTCTGAGCATTATCAGTTTGGTAATGGAATTAATGATGCAGCAAGAGATTGTTTAGTTTGTGGAATCTTACAAGAAAGCATTCAAAAATGGCTCCTAATTGAAGCACAACTTGCATTTAAAAGAACAGTTGAAATTGCTGTTTCAATGGAAACCACAGACACACAATTGAGTTGCAGTCAGGAATGAAAGTGACCATGAACAAATATGCAGTGTCTAAACAGAAACCAGTCCGGCCGAATGAATTGTGTTACCATTGTGCCAGTGTCTCTCTTATAACAGATCAATGCAGATTTAAGGGTGAAACTTACAGAAAATGCAACCAAGTGGGACACATACAAACAGGACGTTGGGCAGACAAAAATTAAAAGCTAAAAGTCAAGTCGCAGTTTCAGTAACAGCACTAATCTGCAAGCTGTTGATGAAAAATCTAATACTGATGAGGGTGACACAGGACTGGCTAACCTTGAGAGCTACAACTTGAAAACTAACAGGAGATGAGCAATATGACTGTCTAATTAAAATGGAATTGTACACTGGTTTAGCTGTCACTGTAATTCCATAAAATGATTTTTCATAGCATTTCAAAAACAATAAACTGAAGCCTGCAGACATCCTACTAAGAACTTGTACTGGAGAAAAGATAACTCCTGTGGGACTGGCATTCATACCAGTGAAACGCAACAACCAACAAGAGACATTAAGCTTGTACATGGTAAGAACAGGAGGACCAGCATCATGGGTGCATGATTGGCTGATACAACCACAACTGGATCAGAGATCTATTCTCAATCTGCATGCCACATCCCTTGCAATGAAGCCACCTAAAAGTGAATTAAGAAAGATACCAGATGATGCCAAAACTGTCTCCATGCTATATGCCATGAAGTGTTCCTCAGCAGGTGGCAAACAGGTGTTGGTGCCAACCTCTTTGCTTCTGGTTGGAAAGCGCTTTAGACCAAGGAAGAACCATGCTGCTCAGAGGAATCATGAGATGAAGAAAGCAGCGGTCCGACTACAAAAATTTTTGGTGGTTACATATCTGAGAAAGCCTCTGATATGTTAATCAGGCAGTTACTTGCAAAATGTGGCTTGGTTTTAAGCTGAGAGAGTTCAAGGAGCTTCAAAAAAGTTGCAAGCATTCAGCTTTTGTGAATATAAAGAACCAGAATCTGCTTTGTGTGCATTAAGGTTATTGCATGATCTTCAAGTGGGAGACAAAAAGCTGCTTGTAAAAGAAGATGCAAAGACCAAAGCCCAGCTGGATGAATAGATGACTAAAATAAAGAAGTCAATGAAGATATTGAAAACAGAGTTCATCAGATGATGTGGATGAGGAAACCAGGAGCGATCAGATCGTAAAGGCAGCAATAGACGGATTAATAAGGGAATACTCCAGTGAACTAAATGCACCTTCCCAAGATCAAGATGCACAAACCTGAGATTATTTTCACAATGACAGGTCTCACCTGCAAAACAGCGTGATTTCTCTTGTCAGGAAAGACATTATCCCACAAGAGGAAAAAAGCCTCCCCAGTGATTTAATCTTTAAGCCTAAATGGAACAATTTAAAATTTACTGTGTTGTGTAGTATACGTATAAAGTTGAGTATTAAATTGGGGTTTCTAGTTAAGCAGGGAGGAGTGTTGTGTATTTAATGCTTCAGCAGTGTTTGAATAATATTGTAAATGTTGATTAACAATTCTTGTTCATTTAAATAATTACAGGTTTTATGTTTTTTAAAAAAAGAGAATTACATAGGTCAAGGCACCAGCACCACCACATGAGACGTGTGCCTTGCTTAAAGTAATCACAAAGTTAGATCCATGTTTCAGACTCCTATGACTTCCTTTGAATTTGTTTAATGTTTTACAAAAATAAGTGTTTTAATGACTTGTGTAAATAGTTTGTGATGTTTCTTTGTGATTATTGTGACTGCTTCCATCACAAACCAGCTATTACCTCTTCCACTTGCAAAAGAAAATTGAACTAGATGTGTGCGCTTCAAGTCTTTCTGTAGACACGGACACATGTATAGGTGCTTCACAGTTTTACTAAGTCTGACATAATTAAATTTGGAACTGCTCCTCCTGAGATGTGGCAATTGTAAACACCAGACTGATTTAATAATTGTGTTCATTAGAATAAAATTCTGGGTCCAAATTAATTTAGATATTTGACCTCCTACAAAATACATTTTGGGCATAGTAGGCCATTGATGATCCCAGGGGAATGTGGGTTTGCACTTCTGGTGGACTGTGTCCTTCCCAGGGGGCAAGCCTGGACTGGAAGATTTGAAGAACTGGCTGTTGCCCATGCAGTGGGATTCCCCCTCTCCACGTCACTGATATAGTCCAAGGGAAGTTCAAGTGCCGATACAGCTTGGCACCAGTGTCGTCACAGATGTTGCAAACTGCCTTAGAGACCCCAGCTCCAGATTTCTTCCTTGGGGTTTACTCCTGAAGCCTTTCCCATGGGTGAGTATGGACACAAGGTAGCAGAGGTTTAAAATCAGAGTTTTGCTTCTCCTGGCCAGGCTGCCGTCAAAGTCTGACGAGCCCCCCCTGCCCGAAGCAGCCAGTTTTGAGGTGCCAGTGGTCAGCCTTTGCCCTTCACTTGTCAGAAGACATAGATCCACTGGGCCTAGTAGCTAAGCCGCACATGAAGGCCAAGAGTTGGACTTGATTGTCAGAGTTGCACGCCATTTGGAGCAGTTTATATAGAGTGGGAGCTTATCTCCACTACCACCCCCAGCTATGACAACCTTAGGAATCATTTGGGCATAAAGTTCATTTATAAAAAGAATCAATGTTCCTCTTAGAGTTGTGTGTTTTCACCCAAATGAATTTCATCTCGGACTCTACAATTTCCATCTCACCTGACACAAACAGTGATTATTTTGCTTCAGTAGTAGGTGTGATGAATGTTATTCATCTTTATGCACTTGATAAAATGGAAGCAATTGCCTCAGTGGTCTGCACTTGCCTTGAAAGGGAAGTAAGAGCTGACATGTATTTTAGAACATTGAGCATCACTTCCTTTCTCAGCAACAGCAGAAACTAATGAGTTAAATACCTGCCTGTTTTATTGGGGGGGGGGGGGAGAGAATTAAGATGCAAGACAAGAACAACTTAAATTTATTTTTTAAATCAATGAGTAAATGAGGCCTCTGCCGGCCTCTTGGCTTAAAGTCAGTAAAGGAAAGTGCTGTAATGAAAGATAGAATAACAGGGCACTCTAAGAGGTTTATAGTATGGACCTACTACAGGGCCATCATGGATTTATGAAAGGAAAGTTGTATCTACATAATAATAATCCCACCCCCTCTGGTCTACATAATCTTCTGGAGTACAAGCTTGTAATAGGTATAAATGCTAAAGATGGATCAGTAGTTATGATGTTTGAGTTTTCGGAAGACTTCTGATAAAATCCTAAGAGAAATTGGTTAGATCACACAGAGTTGGGATAAATTGGCACAGATTGAGAATTGGTTATTAGACAAAAAGAAATGTTGGGAATAAAATAATCCCCTCAGATTGACAGGATATGACTGGCTGAGTACCAAAGAGATTGATACGTCTATGGGCTGTGACTTACCACTAAATTCATAAATGATTTGGCTGAAGACAATGTGTGTCAAATATCCAAATTTGTTAATGCAACAGTAGATGGAATCAGGAGAGGGCGGGAGAATGTAAAGAAGCTTCAAGGGCAGGTAGACACTTTAACTAGGATGAAGAAGGCAGATGGTGGCAAAATTGTAATGGTGCAAAGTGTGGTAAAGCAGTATATTCTTAAAGAAATATTATGCTGGCAGTCATATGGGATCAAATGTGCTTATACAATCATTGAAAGTCAAAATTTGGGTGCAGCAAATGGCAGGGAAGGTAAATGGTTTGTGGATCTTTATTAACATTCTCTGGGTTTGCTGCAAATAAACTGGGGTGAGGGAGCAGCTTGTGTATTTTGTATAGTTTTAGTTTCCTTGCCTCGTACGCGGTTAAGATCCACTAAGCTGGTTGCAAGAATGGCAGGTGTGCTGTATGAATGGGTAAAACAGGCCTGCGTTCTTTAGTGGGATGAAGCTGAAAGCTGGAAAGGTGATTGGCGAAAGTGATACAGAGCTGGAGAAGGGAAAGGATCATGGGACAGCAGGCCTCGGGAGAAAGAAAGGGGGGGGGGAAGCACCAGAGGGAGATGGAGAACAGGCAAACAATTGACATCTCTAACTTCTGTTAATGCCCCTCCTCCCCTTCTTACCCCATCCCTGACATACTTAGTTGTTTGCCTGTTCTCCATCTCCCTCTGGTGCTTCCCCCCCCCCCTTCTTTCTCCCGAGGCCTGCTGTCCCATGATCCTTTCCCTTCTCCAGCTCTGTATCACTTTTGCCAATCACCTTTCCAGCTCTTAGCTTCATCCCACCCCCCTCCGGTCTTCTCCTATCATTTCACATTTCCCCCTCCCCCACTACTTTCAAATCTCTTACTATCTTTCCTTTCAGTTAGTCCTGACGAAGGGTCTCGGCCCGAAACGTCGGCAGTGCTTCTCCTTATAGATGCTGCCTGGCCTGCTGTGTTACACCAGCATTTTGTGTGTGTTGTTTGAATTTCCAGCATCTGCAGATTTCCTCATGTTTGCTCTTTAACATTTTCAAGACGCTCTTGAAACAAGCAAGCTGATTTATTATAAGCATGCTTTAATACTGCTTTTGTATGTAGTAGGTTAAAAATTACAACTTTATAGTGGTGTTCTCTATTTCTCAATGTCATTAGAGCTCTTAAATGCTTCATTATATGAAACCATGCCAGAATTTCATTCTAAAACAATTGGTGGGGAAAAAATAAGCTGCTTTGATAAATTGCAAATATATTCAAGATCTTCTAATGTATTACAGAAAGCAAGCTAACTACTAACCTCTCCCTCAATGTCAGCAAAACAAAAGAACTGGTCATTGGCTTCAACAAGTGGGTGCAGCACATGTATATATTAGTAGTGTTGAGGTCTTCAAGTTCTAAGGTGTAAACATCACCAGTAGCATGTTCTGGTCCAAACATGTAGATGTCTCTTTCCTCAAGGCTAAGGATGTCACCGACCTCCGGCCTTGCAAGTTTTATATAATGCACCATAGAAAGCATTAGAGCTTGATATGGCCACTTTTGTTGAAGATCACAAGAAATTGCAGAGGGTTGTGGACACAGCTCAGTCCGTCATGAAAACCATCCACCCAGCCATGAACCCCATCTACACTTCTCACTATATTGGCTGCTTTTCAAAGGTAATCAAAGACCTACCACCCAGGGCATTTCCTTCATCCTAATGGGCAGAAGATTTAAAAACTAAAGCATGTACCACTGTGCTCAAGGAAGCCTTCTAACCTACTATAAGACCCTTAAATGGATTCCTACATGAACAATAAACTTGTAACCTCAAAACCTACCTTGTCAAAACCCTTTCACTGTTGTCTATGTGCACAACACCCACGGTACTCTGTAATTGTAACTGTACACTATATTCTGCATTGTATTATTGCTTTTCACCTTGTACCACCTCAACATGCTTGTGTTTTGCAATTATCTATGTAGAGAGCTTGAAAATCATTGCTTCACTGTATCTTGTATGTGACAATTTTCCAATTCCAATTAAACCATGTCTGCAAAGAATGAAAATCCCTTTCTACCCAACAACTAGTTTCAATTTCTGAATTCCCTCTACTGTGGCAAAATAAAACCTCCTTGGGGCATCCTGAAGGAACACTATCGGCAAGCCATTTGAACATATTGGGGTAGTTGGTGAAAGAAAAAGCTATTGGGAGAGCTTTATGGGAGAAAGAAGATGGAGAAACTTGGAAAAAGGATTCCAGAGCTTAGAACGTTGGGAACTGAAGGCATAGCTGACAACGTTGGTGTGATTATTGATAAGTTTAGAGGGATGGAAGCTTTTGTTACTTGAGTGTCTGATTGCTAGGCGTCACAAGCCGCAGAGTTGCCTCTGCCCAGTAGTGTGCAGTTTTAATGACATCCTATTTGTGACTGGATGCTGATTAGGGCTGGAGCATATTGAAAATAAGAAGAAATGTTATGATGTATTTTATTTGTAACAAGGCTTGTTACCCGAAGAGTGAAAGACTATAGAGGTCTGAGATTTAAAAGTATCTGGGTGTTAGAGTTATGATTTGCAAAATGTTTGTATAATGGACGGTGAGTAATTAGAACTAACAAAATGTCAATGCTAATTGCAAAGGCAATTAGGTGCAGAAGTAGGGAGATTGTGCTTCATACATACAAAGCATTGATGAGATGGCATCTGAAGTATAATGTTTAAAGTTCAGAGTGCATTTATTATTAAAGTATGTATACAGAATACAACTCTGAGGTTCGTCCTCCCACAGGCAGCAACGGAACAAAGAAACACCGTGGAACCTATTCCTAGAAAAACATCGGCCACCCAGTGCATGGAAAAAAGAACAAATGGTTCAAGCAGTAAAAAGCGGGTGAACAATGCACGGAATATCATCATCAAACCAGGAGTATTCAGTTGAGCTTGGTTCACTTCAGTTGAGTGCCACTAGCCAACAGGAGGCCGCCGAGCCAGTCTCGGCTGAAGCAGCCCAGTCTGCACTGATCGCTCCAACCCAACTGCGTACGAACAGCAAAAAAAAAACAACAACCAGAATCCAGAAAACCGTGAAAGGAAAATAGTTTTGGAACCACTTTAGTACTAAAGTACTAAACCACCTTAGAATTTTCTTCCTTAAGAGCAGAAGAAGCTGAATCTTTGAGTAATTTGAAAATGGAAATAAAAGGGAATGAAAATCTATTGGTGGAAACAAGTCATGTGAAGCTCAGATTGTGATTGTGTCAGGCATGAATATATGAAATGGTGGAGCAGAGTTGAAGGGCCAAGTGGACTACTTGTTTTTATGAATGTACACATGACCCTGATTTCTCGGTATAAAGATCCAGGCATACTTATTAGAGTGGATTAGGATTCTCATGCATTCCTTGTTCCGTTTTAAGTTCATGGTGAGGTTTAGCCATTGCAAGCTGGCAATATTTTCAATCTTTTCTTTTACTGTTTCAACCTCTGACATTCAATTCATTCTATTGCCATAAATCAGAGTAATGACTGCTGCAATATTAGTTGGCATAATAACTAGCACCAGTGGAATGCTGCAGAATAATATGCTCAGATTGCTGTAAACTGATGTTTTAAAAAGCTCCACTAGAGTTGTACCACATATATAGCTGTTTTATTTGATCATATTTAGAGAGGGGAACGAAGAAGTGTACAGTACATGCTATTCCCAGCTCCGTGTTTTCCTTTCAATTTATTTTGTTCTGGAGTTACAAAACAGTGGTGACGAAGTTTTAAGCAAACCTGAGGTGACTACCTACCTGTTGAAGCAAAGCGAGATGTTTGAGTTTTTTAAAAGCGCAGCATGTTTTTTTTCTTCACAAAAGAGTTGAGGTGTTTTGTTTTTTTTTAAAAAAAGCCGAAATGGCTGGCTATATCAGAAAGATAGACGTGTTCAATTGCACGAGAGATAAATGAATATTGTATATTGAGTGAATTGAGCAGTATTTTAAAGTAAGTGAAATAGCCAATGAAAAACGAGTACCAATTTTGCTGATAGCATTAGGCATAATGGTTGCCTAGAAGTTTTACTGCTCCAACCTAACCAGATGAAATGAACTTTGTTGATATCATGAAAACATTGTAGGAACATTTAGAACTGAGACCATTGTTGATTGCAGAACGCTGTAGGTTGCATAAGTGGAATCAGAGGAACGTCTGAGAGATCATTTAGTTTGTGGGATCTTTCAAAAAAGCATTCAAAAATAACTGAAGCACAGATTGTACATGGAAACCACAGACAGAGATGCAATTGAGTTTCAGTCAAGAGTGAAAATGACCATGAACAAAATTTTAATATCTAAACAGAAACCAGCCTGGGCAAACAAATCATGCTACTGTTGGGGCAGGGGCTCACATACTCCAAAGAAATACTGGTTTAAAGGTGGAGCTTGCAGAAAATAGACAAAGTAGAACAAAGTAGAGCATGCTGGGCAGACTAAAATAAACGGACTGTACAGGGAAGAGAAAACTTAAAGTCAGGTTGCAGTTTCAAAAAGAGTACTCATCTGCATGCTGTTGATTGAAAAATCTGATAATAATGAGTGACGTAGGACTGAATAGCCTTGAGATTTACCATGTGAGAACTAATGAGAGACTAGCAATATGGCTCACTTCAGAAATGAACTACAAATCAATTAAAATGGAATTGGACACTGTCTTGATGTTACAGTAACTTCACAAAATGAGTTTGAATGATTTTTTAAAAATTCTGAACTGAAGCCTGTAGATATCCAGCTAAGAACTTGTACTGGAGAGAAGATGACTCCTGTGGGAATGTCAATCCTAGCAGTGAAATACAACATCCAACAAGCCGCAAAATGGTATGAACAGGAGGACCAGCATTGTGGGGTTATGATTGTCTGATCCAACTACATGATTGGAGATCCATCTACAATTTGCATATCAATGGCCAACAACAGAATCGACTGAAAGCAAATTTAGAAACGTGTTGGATGATGCCGTATCAGTGTTCAAGTTCGGCATTGGAAAATTTGAACATACCAAGGGTAAAGTAGTGTTAAATGAAATTTCCACACCCAAGTTTTACAAAGCCCATCTGGTTCCTTATACCAGTGAGCTACATTGCATGGAAGCTGAAAGAATTCTTTTCAATGTTGATTGGAGATTATGGGCAACATCAGTGGTCCCGGTAGCCAAGAAGTTTGAACCTGTCAGGACCTGTGGTGATTTTAAGGTAACCATCAACCAAGAACTGAAAGTAGATCAATGAACTCTGCCCAGGATAAAAAATATCTTTGTAAACCTTTCTAGAGGTAGGCACTTAAGTAAAATGAACTTGGCTGAGGCCTACCTACAGATGAAGATGGAAGAAGAGTCTAAAGTATTTTTCACAAAAAAAAACACTCGCAAAGGGCTTTATCATTATAGTAGGCTTATTTTTGGAGTAGCTTCTGCACCTGTACTCTGACCAAAAGCTATGGACCAGGTGCTACAATGCTGTCCAGGCACTGTTACCTGGATGACAAGGAACATCTCCAATATCTCAAGACAGGGTTAAAAATATCAGAAGATTTTGGGCTCAGAGCATGATAAAACAAGTGTGAACTATTTAAAACAAACATCACTAACTGGGGTCACACCATTGATGCGCAAACATTACACAAGTGTCCTGAGAAAATTCAAGCAGTGGTAAATTCCCCCAGGCCAAAAGGATGTATCACAGTTGCAGTCCTTTTCAGGATCTGACAATTAGTATCACATTCCCTTACTGCTGCCAAGAAACCTCGTGCACGGATTTACAGAGAGGCCTTGAGTCTATTTTTTTTGGTGTAAAATGCTTCAAGCTGTACTTGAATGGGAAAATGTTTACCTTCATTATTGATCAACCACTAGAGTCCATTTTCAATCCACAGAAGAATGTTCCACTCACAGCAGCCGCATGAATGTAGAGATAGGCCCTGATTCTTGGGTTACAAGATTGAATTCAAGAGGACAGTTGATCATGGAAATGCTGTTGGTTTGTCCCTTCGCCCCTGGAAAATGAAATACCTGAAAAATTTACAAGAGGGCACTCCACTGAATGTATTCTCTCTAATGCGAATCGAAAGTCTCCCCTTTCATGGCAGAGAAAATCCAAAGGGAAACCAGAAAACATTCCACACTGTCTCAGGTCTACATGGCAACTCAAAATGGCTAGAATTTGCCATTTGCCAAAACGGCTAGAAATTCCAGTTACCCCCCCCCCCCCCGCCCTTTTTTTTAAAACCAGTGCTGGGATGAACTTGCTCTTGACCGAATTTGATTTGTATGGAGATTGAGAGTTGTTTTACCGTCCAAGCTGAGAGCTAATGTGTTGGAAGAGCTACGTGCCAGTCCTCTAGGTGTGGTCAAAATAAAAGTGTTTAACATATCAGTAATATTGTAAATATACTGTTTGATTAAACTTGTTTACCTATTTCATTACAAGTTGTGGATGGAATACATTACACCACTATAAGTGTGCGCCTCACTAAAGTTTAAAAACCAAGAAATGTATTTGTTATTCCAGCTCTTTGTTTTTCTTTCAATTAGTTTTATATTTTGGAGTTACAAAACATAACATCCTTCTCCCTCCCCTCTTCTATTCCCCACTCTGCCCTCTTATCAGCCTATCACCTTCCCTCTTTCTGCCATAGTCCACTTTCTTCTCCTATCAGATTCTTCCTTCTCCATCTATCACTTCCCAAATTTACTTCACCCCCCCCTCCCCCACCCACCTGGCTTCACATAACATATTCCGTCTTGTCCTTCTTCCCTTCCCCCCCCACCACCACCACCTTATTCTGACTTCTCCCTCACCCTACCATCCTTTCCCTCCTGATGAAGGGTCTCAGCCTGAAATGTCGATTCATTCATTTCCTTAGATGATGCCTGACCTGCTGAGTTCCTCCAGTAATTTCTGTGTGTTGCTCTGGATTTCCATCATCTGCAGAATCTCTAGTGTTCATAATTCTATTTTGTTTCCACAGAGATCCGACCCACACCCGTTGGCTCAATTCTTCTATGCAGATAAGGAAGTGACTCGAGTGATGATAGAGCTGAATAGCGTGAATCTGCATAACGACCCCCAAGAGTATGTGTTGCAACTGAACAATCTCCGAGCCAAACAGGTCAGTGAGATGGACATGAAGATAACGGTCCAGATGTGTATTGAATTTTTATTGACAATCTGAAGTTGGAATGTACACAATAGTAGCAGCTCATTGATTAGTTATGGTTTGGATCCAATTACTCTTTTCCAGGCTATCTTACGAAACAACGTCATAACACAAAATTGAGATGTTAACAGCTGTATTATTGAAAATTGTGTTGGGTGCTTTTCTAACAATTTGGCCTACAAATAAGCTGAGCTTTGATTCCGAGCTTTGTCCTGGCTTTGATATTTTGATCTTCTTCCTGATCAAAGCTTCTGCTGACAACTGAAGGTGATAGTGAATTCTTTTCATCCATGTCAAACATTCAAAGTGGGATTAAGTAGTCTAGATTTTCCCGAGTCTTTATTAACTTTAAGGTTTTGTGCAGTGGAGGTTTTTTTTGCACAGATATTAAGTGCAAGGTGCATCCCTCTCAGGTTTCTTGACCTCTGGACATGTGCATCTCAAGCAATGGGTACATTGGGGTTGCTTTCTCTGGTGAACGTGGTTGAAGATGAGCAAACACAAGAGGGCATTGTTTTAAGTGGGAGGTAGAAGATTTAAATGGAATCTGAAGTCTCTCACATGGAAAAGCTGATATCTGAAATGTGCTGCAAGAAGAAATGGTGACATCTAAGAGGCATTAAACAAGCACTTTAGGCAATGAATATAAAGATATGGACCTGGGTGAGCAAATAGATTTGTATAGATCAGGTTTTCTATCACTGGCATATGTCATAAAATTTGTTACCTTTGCAGCAGCAGAACAATGGATACATGATATAGAAAAATAAGTAAATCATCGCAGTAAGTATATATGGTATATGTATATTAAATAGTTAACTTTTTTTTTAAAAAGTGCAAAAAAAGAAAATTTTTAAAAGTGAGCTCGTGTTCATGGGTTCAATGTCTATTTAGGAAATCGGATAAGCAAATGATTACAGTTTCCATCTTCTCTGAGTGTCATTTGCACACAGCAGCCCAGTGGCTGAAGTTGAATGATAGTTTTAGAGTGGAGGTGAAGTCCGTGGACGTTTGTCCTGTTGTTTAGCCCCACTCCAGCAGGAAACTTTTTTTTTGTGACCAGGGTGGAGCATTGTGATTAAAAAAAATCTTCATTACTGAGATGATGACTCAACTCTGCCGTGGGCCAGGTGTGGACGCATTGCTTTAAAATAGCAGCTTGCATGCCACTGTGGAGGGTGGAACCAAACTTGAGAAGCATATTTGAGTGTTCCTTTTTATTGTTAGTCAAAGCTGTTGTGAATCACGGATGGCCAAATATATTGGTGAATACTGTTCTACGCACCTCCATTCAAATTGTTGCCCATGGTAACCATGTCCATTGAGAGATCCTACTGCAACTTGGGGAGCAGCATGGTTAAGGCGATTTCAGGCAGTGAATATTTCTGAAGTAGACAGCAACAAGACATCTGTTCTTGCAGTCAGAGAGTCATAAATCACTACAGCACAGAAGCTTTTCTGAAGCAGGATATTAATTGCAGCACTTCCAAACACACTTCCTTTGTACTTTGGTATTTTGTGCTGAATTTCCAGGTGAATATCTCGTAATAAATGGTGAATTTTCAGTGTGCAGCATGAACAAGTGATTGAGCAAAAAGTAACTTTAGAATTGTTTGGTCTACAAGCTCATTATTTGTTGGTGAATGAAAGTTTTGCATTCCTAATTCAGCATCAAACGATAAATCTCTATAAAATCCACAAGGTCCTAATATCCTTGATGATGTACATCAGAAAGGCCATCGCTAGAACATGATGTTGGTGGAGCTTCGCAGTTTCTCATGGATTCATCCATCACTTTAGGTGTGGCTCTTGTAAATGTTGCAACAATCAAACCTTTAGCAACAGAAAAATATTTATGTGGGGAATTGTATTTGCAGCATGACCATCTTGCTGCATATCAAAATGATATTTTTCTCTACTGTTTCATGTTTTCATCCAATAATTGAATACAACATCTAGACCACCAATTTCTCAATCCAGACAGAAACCTACATTATAAGATCACAGTGGTTATTAATTCCTCTCTTTAATCAAAGTTGGGACTAAAAATTGTCCACTCTACATTTTCACCAGAATAGTTTGTTCTTCCTTAATCTTTTTAAACTTGTTCCCAAATATTTATTAAGTGTCATCTTTGGTATAGAAAGACTCAGACTCCTTCATTTTTTTACAAGGATGTTGCCTGGATTGGGGGGTGTGCCTTATGAGAATAGGTTGAGTGAACTCGGCCTTTTCTCCTTGGAGTGACGGAGGATGAGAGGTGACCTGAGAGAGGTGTGTAAGATGATGAGGGGCATTGATCGTGTGGATAGTCAGAGGCTTTTTCCCCAGGACTGAAATGGCTAACACAAGGGGGCATACTCTAGTTTTAAGGTGCTTGGAAATGGGTACAGAGGGGATGTCAGGGGTAAGTTTTTCACACAGAGTGGTGAGTGTGTAGAATGCACTGCCGGCAGCGGTGGTGGAAGTGGATTCAATAGGATCTTTTAAGAACCTCTTGGATAGGTACATGGAGCTTAGAAAAATAGAGGGCTATGCACAATCAGCACAATGTTGTGGGCCGAAGGGCCTGTAATGTGCTATAAAGTTCTGTTCTAAATGACTACACTAGAACCTGGCCATGCAACCTGGACTGTTTTATCATTCTGACATTGAGGGACTGTTACGTGGCATGATAAATTGTTGGAGGTAGTTCTTCAAGGTTCCTGGTTGATTGCTTTATTGATTAAAATTGTGGTTAATTTATTATAATTGAAGAATAAAAATATCATTTTCAACAACCGCTGTTGTCAAATTGGTGGCTAAGTGAACCCATGTAGTATATACTGGCACGCGTAGAAGCAATTTGGGTCATAACGAGCAAATGGCAGCTCAGTTTTTCCACACAGAAAGAAGTCAACTGTTTGAAAACTGTTCAGAAAACCAGTGGCTTACTGGTTTTGTTTATTAAGTTAAGCTTCTTGTGATGAGCAAACCAAGCTGAGATGGGGTCCAGAGTTGACCCCCCCCACCCCCCCCCCCCCGTGAACGATGCTGTTAATGAGCGAGAGAGAAGAGGGGGGAGGCATCCTGCTGCAGATGAGAGAGATGATTTAATATTATGACTTTGGCTGATTGTTTACCTTTGCTCCAAGGACACTTTCTCTGCCTGCTTGTGAGGATTCTTGCTGAGACAACAAGGCGGGACCAGGTGATGGACGGCCGGTGCCCTGCGAGTGATGATAAAAGGCAGGTCTGCTGAGACACAAGCAGACACACCACGGGACACTGAAAGAGCATTGTGCACCCACGTGAAGGTGGGGGTTTGGAGGATCGATTCCGGGGGGAGGGGGGAACAATCAGAGGCTCACAGTGTGTGAAGGCAGACCGGTGGGGGCTTGTTTGTGTGTCCACCCTTGCCTGGATGACAGGCCTACCACTGAAGAATGGTTGTGCCTGGTACGGGGTCACAGTCGGTGACCGTAACAGGACATGAAGACAAAGGAAGGTTTGACGGCAACTACATCACTTCTCGTTCTCTCTCTCTCCCTCCCTCTCCCTCTCGTTCTCCCTCTCTCCCTCTCGTTCTCCCTCTCCCTCTCTCGTTCTCCCTCTCCCTCTCTCGTTCTCCCTCTCCCTCTCTCGTTCTCCCTCTCCCTCTCTCGTTCTCCCTCTCCCTCTCTCGTTCTCCCTCTCCCTCTCTCGTTCTCCCTCTCCCTCTCTCGTTCTCCCTCTCCCTCTCTCGTTCTCCCTCTCCCTCTCTCGTTCTCCCTCTCCCTCTCTCGTTCTCCCTCTCTCGTTCTCCCTCTCCCGTTCTCCCTCTCCCTCTCTCGTTCCCTCTCCCCTCCTGGGCAGCCACCATTGGGATCCCCGTGCCGCGGAGCCTGGACGGTTCCCGGCGTCGACCTCTGAAGTTCTGGGTGTCGGCTCATGGTTGCGCAAGAACAGGCACAGAGCACAAGCCATAGAAGCAGGGGTCTATCACACCAGACAAGATCCAAGATGCAGATTGTGCAAGGAATGCACTGAAGTCAGCCAGCCCATAGTGGCAGGGTGCAAGATGCAGGCAGGGACAGCATACCCTGAACAACACAACCGAGTTGCAGGTATTGTGTACAGGAACATCTGCGCTGAGCATGGATCGGACACTCTCGTTTTCAAATGGAAAACACCTGAGAAGGTAGCGGAGAATGACAGTGCTAAGATCCTGTGGGACTTCCAAATACCGACTGATAAGCCAGCCAACCAGACATAGTAATATGGGACAAGGAAAGAAGAAAGCAATAGTAATAGACGTGGCGATCCCAAATGACAATAACATCAGGAAGAAAGAATATGAGAAGCTGGAGAAATACCAGGGCTTGAAAGAGCAGATAGAAAGGATGTTGAAGGTTAAAACCAGAGTAATCCCGGTCGTGAGGTGTCACTTGGAGCTGTGGCACCTGGACTGGGGAGAGACCCCAACAAATCCCAAGAACAACATTTGAGATTTCGGTCCAGAAGAGAGCTCTACTAGGACCAACAAGGCTACTCCGCTGAACCCTCAAGCTCCCAGGCCTCTGAGATTGAGGGGAAAATACACATACATACCATCACAAAATAGTTAAATAAGTAGAGCAAAAGTAGAAATTTTTAAAAAAAAGTAATGAGGTATTGTTCATTAATTCAATGCCCATTCAGAAATCGGATGACAGGGGAGAAGCTGCTGCTCCTGAATTGTTGAGTGTGTGCCTTCAGACAGGTTTTTTTTGTTTAAGTTTGTAAATTGACTTTCTGTGGATGATCAATTATTTCAACCAACAAACCAAGAAACAAGATGGCGAGCTGCCCGAGTTCAAAGAATCAGTTCGGGAACGAAAAGTGTAATGATGCAGAGGATTTAATAGACTGGATGTATAAGTTTATTTTCATTCGAAGGATCTGATAATTTTTGCAAAGACTTTGAAAAGTTACTGAACAAGATTTACTTTGCTTAAAAAGTTGTGATGCTGGAGGATTGTCATGAAAGGAGTTGAGCTGTACCTATAATATTTGAATTTGTAGACATACTGACCAGAACTGAAACCACAGTTAACCATTATACTGAAGAATAGGAATTCAATTAGTTTTTAATTAACTAGGGATAAATAGAAAGGAAAGTTTAGTCTGTAAACCTTTAAATAGGGGATTAACACTAGATCTAATTAGGGAAATTGGAGTAATAAAGGTTATTCTAATGAATCTCATTGATTCTAACTAAAAAGGTATTTGGTTGTTGTTTGAAATCTGAGATTTGGAAACTCAACAGAATGTTGGAATTTTGAATTGTTTCACGTAAATATTTTGTATATATTGCTTTTTTTATATAAACAGAACTTGCCTCCAGAAGTGTCTTTTAAATCCACTGTCTCCTTCCAATACCTAGAGCTTCTGATGGCCTATTAGTGCCTAGTGCAGTACTATGTAATTTGATTCTCTCATAGAGAGTGTGGCGACCAGTCACACGAGATAAGATCTGCGCTAGACAGGTGTTACATTGGCAGTAAATGAGTGGTATAATTTTCATAAGGGGTCTAAGTCCAGCAATAAAATTGATTTGGTTTAGATATGGCTTGTGTATAGCAGTGATTTCTAACAGTTAACATTATTTGGTTATTCATGAGGGAGGAAGCCATTGGACCATTTTGGTCCATGATAATTCCATAACAATGCAGTAACATGCCCCTCTCTCCTTGCCTGCAACTTATTCTCTCTTGTACCTATTAACTCTCCTTTGATTGTAGGCCTTGCCTACAAAAGGGGTTAACCTACAATTGTCCTATTAACTTTGGTATGTGGAGGGAAACCAGAGAAAGATAAAACTCCACATAACAATCACAAAGACTTGGATTAAATCTGAACCACCTGTGCATATAGCACTGAGGTGAACAATTCTTTTGCTGAATTGTTCTTTTTTCCCCAAGGAGCAAGGGCAAATTTACAAAGTTATGAAAGCTTTGGCTGGTAGATCTTCCTCATTCTTGTGAAGTATTTAACTATTTTGATACTAACATTTCTGAAAATAGTGGTGATTCTGTTCCTTCAAGATCAAATCTTTTGATGCATAATGGAAACATCAACACACTGCTTGCTGCATGACAACCAAGATCAGAGATGATCACTTCTCTTTCCAAAACCTGCTCTGCAGATCAGCTCATGGCAATACCAAAATTATGCTTGGAATCCCCACCCAAGGAGGACAACTGGCTTTGCTGATGAAACCTATTCTACCCTTGGGTATAAAGCACTTATTTAGAGTATTAAACTAGTGACGCAGTTGTCTGGGGAGGAGATGAGCCCAAAATAATCTAAGAAAAAAATTGGGCTCATAAGTAAAATAATATGTGGTACGTCACTCTCTGCAGAATAGGAGGCCATTTTTATATATTGAAATTTGTCATGGCAGGTTATTATGCAAGAGATTATTTTATGTCTTAAAAGGGGAAATAAATTTCTATTTGCAGTACACATCATGCTCTTTGACCTATGATGTCTGTGACAATAATGATGCGATTTAAACTAATCCCATTTGCCTGAACTTGCTCTATCCTTTCATCCCGTCTGTTTTTGTGGCTGTTTATATATGCCCCTTAATTGTTGCTATCATGTTTCCTCTGCCTCCCCAGGCAGTGTGTTCCAGGCACCTACCATTTTGTGTGTGTATAAATGTTTAAAAATACCTCCCTCTAATCTCCTTTTAAATTTACCCCCTTTCACCTTCAGCTATGCCGCCTTGTAATTGACATTAACACTCCTTAAAAGGCTCTGCTGATCTACCCTATCCATGCCTGAGCCCAACGTATTCATGCAAATACAAAGAAGACAGAACAGTGGCTTTATTTCATTAGGAGTTTTCGGAGAAGTGATATGCCACCAAAGACTGGCAAATTTTTACAGATTTATCATGGGGAGAACTTTCTAACTGGTTGAGTCACTGTCTGGTATTTATGGGCCACAGCACAGGGTTGGGAAAAATCTGCAGAAAATTGCCAGATTCAGCCAGCCCCATCATGGGCACTGGCATCGAGGACACCTTCAAAGAGTGATGCCACTAGAAGGTGGCATCCCTCATTAAGGACCCCAATTGCCCAGAATATGCCCTATTCTCATTGCTACCTTCAAGGAGCCTGAAGACACACCTTCAACGTGCTTGGAACAGTTTCTTCTCCACTGCCATCAGATTTCTGAATGGATATTGATTCACTACCTCACTTTTTCTGCTTTTGCTCTCTTTTCGCACAGTTATTTAATTTATGTATTTCTTATCATAATTTAGGTTTTTAATGGTTTTTGAAATGTACTGTTGCTGCAAAACCAACGTATCACTTAACATATGGCAGTGATATTAAACCTGTTTCTGATTTTGCCTCCCATAATTTGATTTTCTTCTGTCAGGTTGCCTGTCAGCATCTGATACTCCAGTGAAAATGGGCCAAGTTTGTCCAACATCTTGTAGGGAGTACTGTGTAGTCCAGGCAGCATCCTGGTGAACCTTGTCTATACCTCTTTCAAACTGCCACGACCTTCTTGTAATGTAGTGATCAGACTGCATAATAGTCCAAATGTGGCTTAACCAAAGTTTTATCCACCTGCAATATGACTTTTCAACTCTTGTACTAAATTTCCCTGTCCAGAAAAGACTAGTATGACATGTCTTTTTGTTTTAACCATCCTATTTTCTTGGTAGTATCATTGGCAATGAGTGTATCATTATCAAATTGTATTTTTTGAGCAATCTTCTAAATATGGATTATGTTGCTTTGTGGGATGACTCATTGAAGATTGGGCCTGGGTTACCCAAAATGAAAGCAGTACTCGCCCCATTCAGTAAGTTGGTATCCAACATCTAGATGATGAACATCAGTTTTCATTTTAATTTCAGGATCATATGCTGCAGATAATTAATCAAATCATGGATGAATGCATCCCCAATGAGCGACCAAATCGGGAGTTCCAAGTCAAGTTCCCTGATGAGGTTTTGCAGGATCAGCTGGGAGTACAGCTCTGGTTTGCTGCTGAGGTAGGCCTTGAGGAGGGGGGGGGGGGCACTGTGCACCCTAAAGCCGCAGTTTGATTATCTATCCTGGCATTCTTCTGATTTCCTAAGGAGATGATGTTGGTTGTAACATTGATTATTCTCCATGTGGACAAGTTTTTGATGTCGTCTGGGGCTTATCACAAATACCTGCTATTTAAATCTGTCTCATTTGGGAGAAATAGCTTGTTTGATTATTGTGGTCACCTACATTCATGAAAGCTCTTTGGAATCTGAACTAAGTTTTAAAAACAATTGTTATGTGCCAGTGTATGCAACTAAGGTGCGGTTGGTAATCATGTAATTTGGCAGTTGTCGACTAGATGCTATCTATGAAACAGTGAATTTGAGGGGGAGAAAAAACACTTCAAATTCTTCTGTTTTAAAATGATAGAAGGCCTGCACTTGAACTCTTTATAGAACTTTATTATGCCCTGGAAGCCAAAAAACAAACTTGCTACTTTTGAAAAGGTAAAGTTTGGTGATGCATGAACTTCTGAAAGGCAATGCAAAAACAAAAGCAGAAAAAAAAATTCCGCAGCGCAATCCAGTTAGTCCTGACCTATTGCATTCCACAATCCAATGGTGTTTGTCTAAAAGTATTGGTAGCGTCATTATCTGAATCTATATTTACATTTGCCTTTGTATTTGGGAGTACAAAGTTGACACTAGGGAGTGGAGGTCCTGTATTGGTTTGCAAAAGGAGAACAATAAAAGATTAATCGCTTTAATCTACAGTGTTTGATGGCCGGCTCTCTCATTGAAGTGCATGAATCTGAGGTGTTTCTGTTGCGCCCTCTGGCGGAGGACCTGCTGCGCAGTCTGGAGGAAGTGCGATCACTTCTCCGGCAACAGTGTTTTACTGATCACATGGTCTATACCGATGATATCAAAGCATCTCTCATTCGGTTTGACAGGCTCTTTGCTGAGTTTGAATACAGGTAAGTGGATAGTTTTCTGATTTCAGCAAGATAAATGACACACGTGCTCAGAGCTTCAGATATTGGGGAAACTGCAGTTTTGATTTCAACTACACTCTGAAGATTCAGTTCATGACAAAATGAACAACAACGGTTTGAGTTGCTGTTTCTTTAGGAATTTGCACATATCGGAGGGGTGCTAGAGGTAAATTTGTAGTAGCAACAACTTTTCCAAAACAATGGCAACAATGATTACCCATCATCCTTAACCGAAGAGAGGCTGATCAGTAACCCTGATGCAGTTTCCCTGCTTGGCTTTACATGTGAATCTTGTCAAGAACAAAATTGCCATTCAAAGTACACTGCATTACTAATGAAACTACACAATTTAAAGCTGCACTTGGAGCAACTGACAACTAAAGTTCAAGTTGCACCAAACTTTTTTTTGACTAATTTGAAGGTTTTAAAGTATATTTTAAGCCCACTAAGTTGCAAAATCTTCACGAGGCAATCTGATGTCAATTTGAAAAGTGGTATTAAGTGCAAATTGATTTAATACAGCTGAAATTTTGTCCAGTTAGTTATAAATAAGGATCTTTGATAAAAGCCAACTGCACAATTTCAAAAGACTCAAACTGAACAGTCATAGGAAATGTAACTCTATCCATTAGTAAATAAAATGCTGTTCTATTCAAAAGTGGTTTACGCATTCTTCTGTCCGAAACCCCAATGTTCATCTTTTGGAGCTCCTTCCAAGTCCTTCAGATATGGGAGATGGGAAGCTGCAAAGTGCCCTGTTTGATGGGCTTTGATGCAATGTCATGCAACTCAAAAGCTTGCAGAAAGCAGTGTTGGGCTGATTAGCAAAACTTCAAGTCTTTCAAGAATTTATTTGTACAGTTTGTACAATTTGTCTGTACATTTGGACAGACCATAATGGTTGGCACTTACAGCTATTTGGAAAGGCAAGATTAACAAAGGTTGCGAGCTCACAGATTTAACATCCAGGCACTATGATTTGATAAGCCAACAAGTGAACTGTGAACGCTAGTGGGCTGTGTACAATGTGCAGGGTTCCAGTTCACATCTTGTGGGTAGTGGAATCTTGCATTATTGATTTGGAGTTAATAGATCAGACTAAAGAAAAATAATATAGAAACTAAGACCTTGTACATTTTTGCTCTTTTGTTATCTTGATGTGTCAACATGATATTTAAGATGTGTGAAGGCAGCAGTTGCTATTTGGTTTGAATAGCAATATTAATTGATTGTAATGGGCAAACTTTTATTTTGAGAGCGATTACATGCTTAACTAGCAGCTCAGTCGTTATGTTTTGTGTTGGTTTATGGTTTGGTTACTTTGCAAACTTGTTGCATGGCACCAACCTTTTTTCTAAGAAAAGCTTTGTAAAGAACGTAGAACAGTGCAGCTCAGTACAAGCCCTCGGGCCTGTGATGTTGTGCAGACCTTTTAAACCTACTCCAAGATCAATCTAACACTTCCTTCTAACATAATCCTCCACTGTTTTTCAGTTGCGTGCCTGTTTAAGAGCCTCTTGAGTCCCTTGTGTTTCTGTTTCTAACACCACCCCTGGCATACATGCATCATTCTGTTTTTTCCTAAAGAAAAGCCTATCTCTGAAATCCCTCCCCCATACTTCCCTCCAGTCACCTTAAAATTATGCACTCTCCTATTAGTCATTACTGCCTGTGGAAAAGGTGCTGCTGCCCACACTACCTGTGCCTCTTATCTTGTAAACTTCTATCTAGTCACCTCCCATCCCTCAATTGCTTCAAAGAGAAAAGCCCTAGTTTACTCAACCTTCCTTCATAAGTCATGCTCTCTAATCCAAACAGCATCCTGATAAATCTCCTCTGCACCGTGTCTAGTCTTTCACATCCTTCCTATAATGAGGTAATCAGAACTGAAAACAATACTCCAAGTTTGGTTTAACCGGAGTTTTATGGAGCTGCAATATTACCTCTTGTCTCTTGAGCTCAATCCCCTAACTTTGAAGGTCAACATATCACACCACATTAACCATCCTACCAATCTGTGCAGCATCTTTGAGGAATTGATGGACATGAACCCCAAGATCCCTCTGTTCCTCCACACTGCTAAGAATCCTGCCATTAACCCTGTACACTGCCTTCAACCTTCCAAAGTGTATCACTTCACACTTTGGTTCCTGGAATGGCCTTCGCCTGCCACTTCTCAGCCCAGCTCTGCATTCTACTAATATTCTGCTGTTACCTACAACAATCTTCTACACAATCCACCACGCGCCACCAATCATCATGTCATCTGCAAGAATTTTATAAATAGAAGTTGATGTATAAAGTGGATTCTACAGGACAATTGTCAAGATTAAATTAAATGTGTTCTACAACATAACCATTTTTCTAGCTATGTATCTGCAGTGGTCCCCATCAAGTCTGCCGAGGAGCTCTTCAACCAGCAACAGATTATTGTCCTGTTCTGTGAAACTATAGATAGGTCAGTATCTCCACTAAACGTTCATGTTCCCTTTGTATTCATTCCTTTAATTGCCTACGGCTTAAATACTTTGTACTTTATCCAGACTGTCCTGCCTCATGTCGGGGTAGAACACTTTCCATTACCAGACTACCTGACCTCCTGAGTGTGGAGTTTGCTGAGGGTCAAAAACAAGATGCTTTCTGTGTCCTTACACTAAAGGAGAAGGCACAATAAAATGTTGGATTTGAATTGACCATTCTGTTCTGCTTCTTAATGAATACAGTTTTCCATGTGGCAATGTGTATAATAAAGATCTTAAATTCAAGGAAGAGTTGGGGGGGGGGGGGGGGAATTGACTGGGATAAACCATAGTCATAGCGATAGATGTAGAAACAAGTCTTTAGTCTCAGTATGTTCACTGAACATCAACCACCCACTAGTGCTAATCTCCTTACAACCTATTGACTTCCCTTCAGATTCTGGTACTCACACTCTGAGGCCAGGTTAGCTGAGAAACCTGCACGTCTTTGGATTGTGTGAGGAACCAGGAGCACCCAGGGAAAACCCACATGGTCACAGGGAAAACATGCAAACTCCATACGTACTGAATGGAGCACTGAATGCTGAGCGAACAGCCTAATATAATGACAAGTGAAATGCTAAGGAGAAAATTGCCAGACCAACTGAAATACCCCATGATATTAAAGAGGAAGTTAGCAGAGGTTTGGGGTGTCCTCCAGTCTTTTGTTTTGGTGTGGTGATGTTCAAGTTGGAGGAATTCCATTTAGATAGCCTCCAATCTAATGGCATGTATATTAAATGTCTCTAACTTCTGGCAATCTCTTCTTCCTCCCTCCCTCTTTTTCCATTCCTCATTCCGTTTACCCTCCCTCTCCTCACCTGCTCAGCACTGCTCTCTAGATCCGTTTCTCTGTGGTTCCCTGTCCTCTCTAATTAGATTCTTTCTTCAGCCCTTTACCTCTTACACTTATCCCCTCCCAGTTTCTCACTCTGTCCTCCCTTCCCCCTGACCCTAGTCTCACCCACCGTCTGCCAGCTTGTACACTTCCCCTTCTCCCCCCCACCACCACCTTTTGTGTTCTTTCCCCCTTGCCTTCCAGTTCTGAAGGATCACAGCCTGAAACATCAGCTGTTTATTCCCCTCCATAGATGCTGCTTGACTTGCTGAGTTCCTCCAGCAGTTTTACATGCTTTGAGTAAGACTTGATTCTGTCATTTATATTGATCATTTCATTGGATCAGCAACTCTGACTCAAGTAATCATAAACATTGACTACATTGCTTTTAGAGGTAATTTGATGTTTACCGCATTGCCTTCCCTTGTTCCCACCCCACCCCTCCCCAATTACAGGGCACTGAAACTGGGTTACTTGACACAAGAGATGATTGATGGCTTAGAACCTGTTCTGATGTTCACCATCCCCCGGCTTGCTATCATTTGGTAAGAAAGTCTGACGTGAATTGCTGGAGCTGTTGGTGTTTTATAGAGGGCTGGCGGTGGTTGGTTTCTGTAAATGGAGGCTAATATGAAGAGGGTGTGTTACTGGCTAGTTGAGTATCTACTACTTCCTAGCTAGCATTTAATTTTTTGAGAAGTTAAAAATATCCAGAAATATAACTGTGGCCAATATTAGTAAAATGATTTATAAAGCCATTTCTGCATGTTTTACTCTGCCACAGATGTCTTGACTCTGTTAAAATTGATGCAACAATAATGCTATAGTGTTTTCCAATACTGACCAGTGATGACGACTTGATGCTTTTAAAGCATTTGCTAGTTTGGTGAAATCAAAGTGGTGCCAACTGGTCCAAACAGTTTAACAGTATTCAGAGCAATATTTATTTTTCCAGTGGGCTGATGATCTACCCAGAAGGACCTCTGAACCTAGAACAGCAGCCAAATGACATGTCCAAGCTTTTTAAACCATTCTACGCCCTCTTGCAAAAAATAAGGTAAAGGTTTATAACTGTTAGCACATTAAGTGCACTTTATCGTTGCATGTGTTAATGACAATTTGTATTAGTATATCTGGTTTCCCCACTTGTCAAACTTCAGTAATATGCAAGTTCCCAGGCAACATTGAAAGTGCACTACATATTTTAATAATTCAAAATGTGGCACATGGTACTAATTTGATAGGGTGACCTATCATTGTGGTAGGTTCGGGCTTGGAGTTGGGTCAACAAACATGCCAAGTGGCCATGGTGGAGAATGGATCTGTGAGGAGGGCTGGGAGTCTGGTGGGGAAAAAGACAGGCTAATTGATTGGAGTTGTGGGAGAAGATCAACTTGCAATGGGGAAGGGTTGGCATCTTTCTGCAGAATGGGGAGGTCGCTAAAGAAGGGTATCGCCAGTGAGCCACATAGGGAACTGAGATTTGGAAGCTCGTTGGAAGGCATCTGTCACGCATCACATTACAGAGATAGTGATAAATGTACTCGTAAATCAAAGTGATTAAGCCTATTTCATTCAATTGTCTTAACCTTGTGTGAAATTCTGTCAATCACAATCACTGCTCAAGTGTTTGGGCCATTTTGCAATCTCTTGATTTGCTGTGCAGTCTCTGCAGATTCACTTTCCCCTTGTGATGGGGAGCTGCCTATAGAATTAGTGTGAAAGCCAGTCATTCTCAACCCGGTCAACCCAAAATGAAGAAACACCTTGTATTTAATATTGTTTTCCAAACAAAAACCGACTTGAAATGGTCAAAATCTAGAGTTGCACCATTTTCTTGATTAAAGTTGCCTAGAAGAAACTCCGTACTTGCATAGTTCATGCGTAATCATAGTTCATTTTGTTTCAATATCTTTTTTCTGTTATCTATTAGCTGTGAAGTGTATGAATTTATAATTGTCCAAGACCAATCATAAGCTATTTCTGAACCATTTTTCTCCTCCAACAGATTTTGAGATGAAAATGGCTTGCAATGTACGAATATTGTAACTGACGAGGATTTAGATTTAATTGAGTTTCTCTATTAGAGATGTGGGGGAGAGGGAAGGAAATGTAAATTTAACATAAAACATGAGGGATAGGTTTTTATCTACCTGAGTTAGATATAAATATCTAAAATTTTGTAAATACATTCACAATATAAGACCAGTCATTTCATTTGTAAGATTTGCCTGATAATAATTTTTCCTTCCCATAGTTTTTTTTTACATATAGGCTTTAGCCCTTTGTGTGCAAAGACGCTTGAACTGTTTTCATTCCTCACTAAGCTTGAGTCAACAAGGAGCTAGGAATGTGTTTGTGACAAAGTTTTGTCACAGACAGCTCCTACCACTTCAACTAGTAAACTTCAGGCATATGCCAACAGCAGGTAATGCCTGCCTCGGTGTGCACCCTGTAAATAAAATTCAGAGTAAAATTTATTATCGGAGTACAGACATGTCACCACACACAACCCCGAGGTTCTTTTTTCTGCGGGCATACTTAGCAAATCTATAGAACAGTAGCTGTAAACATCAGGAACTATAAACTGTAACCAAACTGTAAGTGCAGATATAAATAAATAGCAATAAGTAACAAACTCACAAAAAGCCAGCCGGTGGTGTGGTGGCATTAGCACTGGACTTTGCGAGTTTGACTCTGGCCGGCTCCTTGCACACTTCCCATCAGTGCAGGGTTGAGTGTTGAGCTAGCAACTTGCCCTCGTAAATCAACAGTCAAATTCTACGGAAATAACAAAAATGCCACCCGATACGCCACAAGGCACGGAAATGAACAACAAATTCATTTAAAAATGATTGGACTTAAGTCATGTAACATTTTATAAATAAAACCAGATTTATTATCACTGATTTGTATGATGGGAAATGTTTTGTGGCAGCGATTCAATGCAAAAACAAATTACTGTAAATTACTAAAATAACGCAAGAGAAAAGAATAACAAGGTGGTCTTCATGGATCAGACAGAAATCTGGCAGAGGGAAAGAAGCAGTTTTTAAAACATTGAATGTGTGTTTTAGGCTATAGTATCACCCCTCCATTGGTAACAATGAGAAGAGGGCATCACCCAGGTGGTATGATGACCGACACTGCAGTCTTAAGGCACTGCTTCCATGATGGTGGGGGGAGGGCGTGGTTGCAATTTTCTTAATTTCAAATACGTGAACATACTGTAATTTTCTGTAAAGCCACCATGTTAACTCAAGATTCTACACTTTTTCCCCCAGGGACTTGCTTTATGTCCTCACAGATGAAGAACTGTCTATGTTGGAGAAGAGCTTGTGTGCTGTAGAATCTGAGGATCTCTTCAATCCCCATATGATGTTTCCAAATCTTTCATCTCCTCTCCAAAACAACGTATCACCTCATGAAATGCTTGATGAACCAATGCATGCTAGTGGTGTTTCACCTATTCAGCCTGGTGCAGAGGAACTTAACCACCCAGCACGTAATGAGCCATATTGCAACCAGTCTACCTTGCATGCATCTAATTCGGTCGAGCAAGCTCCACATGAAATACAACATCTGTTGGAAGGTTCTAACTTTATACTTGACAGAGGTTATGAAATGTGGGGACAGGAGTTCAGATGGATTGTGAATGTTAACACAGAGGAGGAGGCACAGAATCAGAAGTTCACAAATCACTCCATGTCATCGTCATCTACTTCCAGTGATAGCCTGTCTGATTCCAATAGCGTGCAGTTCTGTTGCGTTGCAACTAAAAACCTTCATTCAGAAACTGACCATCCAAAGTTCCTTGATGGTTGTGAGATGGTAGGTACATCCACAATGACTACAATTCAAGCTCCTAATTCTCCAGGTGACTGCCATGTACTAACACCTTCCAAACAAGATCATGTTGCTCATTTCTTAAATGCTGATTGTCCAGATGACCACACTGAAAATCACAAACTGGGGGCAGCTTCGTTTCTTGGAGCAAGTCCAGAACGGAGCAATTTTACCAGAAGCATCTCAAATACTCTGGTGCCTGAACAGCCATGTATGAGTAACAGCAGGTGAGATGGTTAGATTTGGGACATTATTCTTGAAGTTGCTAATTCTGGGATGGAAAGGGAACTGTGGACAGCTCAAACAGTTTTTTAGTTTGTCATGTTTTATTTTGTAATGAGCACCTGAAGTTTTGTTGTATAGCCTGACCATTCAGCTGCAGTAAAGAAACTTCAGTCAAAGTATACCTTAGTTTTGTCTAGAATGTACTTATGAATTTAACTGGCAAAATCATTTGTTGTACTACATAGTTGTTTCAGTAATAAGCTGCAAACCAGATTTCAGATCTAATCAGTGTTAACCTTTTGTTTCAATTTACAAGCTATGTTGAGTACATTTCCTGTAGTTTTCCTACCAATCCTGTAAAGCAGGGGCTCCCAAACTTTTTTATGCTATGAACCCCTACCATTAACCAAGGGGTCTGTGGATCCCAGATTGGGAACCCCTGCAAAGCAACTAAAGTATTCAAGTTCCGGTCAGATGATCTTTTGCAATCCATGCAAGTAACCCACAGGAGTAGTTTGGGGGGCAATCATTTGCATATTTTTCTGCACCGTCAAATAAAATCTGCAAGAATTTTCCAGTTTCTTGGATGAGACTGCCAATTATTGCAGAATGAATAATATCTACCCTGGGCCGAGCATTATTTTTGTTATTGAGACAGAAGTCAAATGCTGGTTAGTTAAGACTATCGAATACTTTCTTTTAAAACAAAAGATGAGAAATTCACAAGCGACGCCACTGAAAAGAATACTGGTGATCCCTGTTTTTTGGAATGGGGATTGTGTTCCCACAAAATCCATGTTGCAGATTTCATCCATGCATCAAGAAATTCAAGTGGAAACAAAGTACTTTTGTTAATCTGTTTACTTTTATTCCCACAGATTCAATGATAGAAAACGTTATTATCTTAATTTTGGTTGGTGAATTCTGTATGTGCAACTTTCTGTATCCACAGCGGTTATTTGTACCAGATCTAGTTTGTCCTTTAACAAAACGTGGAATAAATTCTGCAAGGCGGTTTAGCAGCAGTCACTGTATTAACCATGAGCGTGCTTTTTACGACAGATTGCCTGAAGGACAAGATGAGCCTCATGTTGTGGATTGGGAAATGGAAAGGGAAGCAGTACAAGCTATGAAGACCTTGCTAAGAGAGGAAATAAGATCACGGTACCAGAACAGCAGTGACATGCTTCATCGGCTCTTTGTTTGTATCTCAGGTATGTTGCTCATAAGGCCTCACTGCTTGGTTTGGGACAATGTAAAGGCTTTTGCTCTGAGTGTGACATTAGCAATAATGCTTACTGCACAGAGGAAATGGAATTGGTTTATTATTGTCACATGCGCTGAGGGACAGTGAAAAGCTTGTCTTGCATAGTGTTCATAAAGATCAATTTATTTCTTGGTGCATTGAGGTAGAACAAGGTGAACAATAGCAATGCAGAAAAAGGAAGTGTGACATCTACAGGTAGACAACGTACAAGTTCATTAGACAAACCCTGAGGTCAAAAGTCCATATTACTTTTACTAGGGAGCCATTCAATAGTCTCATAACAACGGGGTAGAAGCTGTTCTTGAGCCTAGTGGTTCATGCTTTTGCATTTCCTGCTCAATGAAAGAATGCCTGGGGTTAGAGCGCTCTTTGATCATACTGGTTGCTTTAATGAGGCAGTGAGAATGATAGAGAAACCAGGAGGCTGCTTTGGGTGATGTGCTTAGCTGTCTCCACAACTCTGCAGTTTTTAGCGGTCATATGCAGAGCAGTTGCCATACCAAGCTATAATACATCCAGATAGAGTTCTTTCTAATTTAAAATAAATAAATGAGTCAATGAGGGACATGCCAAATTTCTTCAACCTCCTGAGGAAGTAGCGATGCTGCTGAGCTTCCTTAGCAGTGACGACTATGTGGTGAGTCTGATTTTTTTTTTTTTACAAAAATATTTTCATCAAAATAAACTTCATACATAATTTATTCTTGTAAAGTATTTTTTTTTTATCATGCAATGCCTCTTATTTTTACCTGCATAGTTAATGCATTATGTAGTGTTCTACTACATTCCGTAAAACCAATCTGGACCCCTACATAGTTGGCAGGCTTCCACACCCAACCCAGCCTCCACCCATCCAACAGCACAAGAACCCTATACTGTCCTCCATTACTGAGCCCTGCAGTGGCTACACCGAGCCTGAGTGCATGCCTCAACACGTACTCCTGCAGCCTAGAAAGTGCCAGTTGGCAGCATTCCTCCAGAGCAGGGGGCTCGCAACCTTTTTAATACCATGAACCAATACCGTTAAGCAAGGGGTTCGCAGATCCCAAGTTGGGAACCCCTGCTTTAATGACAATGCCCTGCTGAATCTGGCCATATTTCTGCAGACGTGTTAATAGAAAACTGAGGAAGTTGCCCTATGACCTCCTGGTGAGGGTGACGAGCAGAGATTCTAAATCTGATTGTGTGGTGAAACTAGGAGAAGAGACTGTGCTTCACTTATGCTAGTGGAGCTGTGCTGGTAGGGGTCTTTCAATCCCAACAAGACATAAAGAATTCAGTAAATCTGGTTACTCATGGGCTAACATTAAAATAAGCCAGAGGCTGTCACACTTGAATTGTACATCCTCTGTTTGATCTATCTTTTGACTTTCAGTTTAATTAATTCCCTCAGGACAATTAAGGATGGCAAATTAATACTTGTTTTACCCATTTGCCAAGGCAATGCAAATACAATATTTGGTTTATTTTTAATTGCAATTGAGTTAAATAGTCAATCATTAGCTTGGAAAATGTTTAGTGTACTGCAATAATATGCAGTGCTATTGAGATGTTGATGTAAAACAACCCTATGAGAATGGATGCTGTAAATGTTGGTACGAAGCATTATAGATTTTCCTTCTGTTATCTGCCTTTGAATATGCAACAGATACCACTTAAAACTACACGAAATTAAAATTTTTGGCTTTATCAAAGTGAGGTAAGAATGGTTATCCACAAGAAATGGTTAACAAGGACCTTAAAATGGTGAAATGGAAGGGGATGTGCCTTGGGCACTATAGTAATTGAAAACTAAAGAATGTAAACTAGAGGAGAAAATGAATGAAATGTAGAAAGGCAGAAGGGTAGAACGCTTATTTGGACATAGCACGTGTTGAGTAGAAAGAACAAATTGAATGAATTTTGAAAATAATTTGGAAGCTATGATGCAGCTATAAAATGGTTAAAGCTGGTAAGTAGATGTGGGAAAGGGGGAAATGGTTGCATGAAAAAAGTAGCAATAGTGATGATGTATGATCCAATCTCATGTGAGGAAAAGCAAGTAATGGAGATGTACTTTGGTGAAAGTTATAGCAGAACATAGAAATTAAACATTCATTAAATTCATGTCATTCTAGAGATTTTTAACTTCATTGTAAGTTGGGGTAAGCAGACATGCTCATGAAATGTGGTTAGTTTGAATGGGCTAGATTTTGTGCTTTTTGGGTTTTTGCAGAAACAGATCACTAAAATATTAGAAGTAGAAACCGTTACTGATTTTGTTATGTTAAGGAAAAAAGGAGTTGTGTGAATGAACGTTTATCCAATATAATCATAATATGATTAAACTTGGTGTGTGTTGGAAAGAGGAAGGAGATTTTGTTTCTAGTTGCTGATGCATTGAAACACTTACAAATCAAACATTTTTGTTAATTGATTAAATCATAATAGAAAAGTTGAAGGAATTGAAAGAAACATTTACTATGATATGAAATTAGTTTAAACTCAAGAAAAAGATTCTAATTGTAAAGCAAAGTCATCGATGACAAGAAGTAAAGGGTAACATGTGTAAATCTAAAGGAAATGCCTACAAGGTGAAAACAAATGGAAATTTTGTTAACTAGGAGAGACATCCTACAGTGTCAAAAAGAAACGATGGGTTGTAAGAATCATAAAACTTGATGTTAATATAAACACTTTGCTCCAGCCCATCTCTTTTCTCTAATATGATGCAATTGGCACCTCAGAGGTAGGTAGTGGTGACGTTGGGTATTGTTAAAAATATGTACAGTACATTCAAGCTGAATACCAACTTTGCATCAGTATTTATACTGTTAAGGAAAAACATACAAAGAAAATAAATTGTTTAGATGGCAGAGACTTGCAAAAAGTTAAGTGGAATTGCAGTTCAGTGAACTTTGGGGGTGGGGGCAGAAAATGTTGGAAATGCCCAGCAAAACCACATTCAGAATTTGGAAAGGTTGGAACAGCTTTAGAGAAATGAAGATCTGAAATAAAATAAATAAAAACTGAGATGAAATAGGAAAGGGGGTTATTCACTTGTCATTTGATTAGATGCCTGGAGATTGGATTTCCCTATTTTGTTGAGTGCAGTAAACATACAGCACATAGAATTAATATCCAGCTGGATCCCTGCAAAGAAGAAAATCTCTTGCAGTTAGCCAATAAAGGTAATTGTAGACAGTGAATTCACTGCAGCAGGATCTGTGGTTCCTGATGGTCAGCATTGAAAGCTCCCATTTGCCATGCATGGCTACACAAATTGCTGTGAAGGCATCGTGCCTTAAAGGAGTTTCCTCCACGGCAGCCACAGAATGGATCCGTAAATGGCTGCTGCACAACTGAAACGAAATGAGGGAGTAGAGGTGAGCAGCCGCCCAGAGTTTTGTGCATGTATAACACTGCGAAATTCAGGATGATTAGTGAGGCATATTGGAGCATCAGCTCTGAACTGCATTGTACGGTGCTGCCATCGATGATCTGTCATATAGACAGAGGCCAGCATGTTTTGCTAACAGAATATATCTTCTAATTACAATTTTCACTGTTATTATGTATGCAATAGACACCTGGAGAATATCAAACAAATTGAGGGTAAAGTGAATTCAGCAGGGATCTGACAAATCTCCTATGATTTTAATTGAAAGTGATAGATGGTATGATTTAAACAAACATTTGGGTGCATGAAACGCAGGTACTGAAGGATGTGTTTTCCAGAATTAATATTCCTTAAGTTAATTTTTTCACTTAGATTGTGGATCTGAAGGTTTAGTCAATCCCAATAAACCACCTGCTATTTGATGGATGAGAATGTTGGTGGATATTGATATACAGAAAAATCCCAGAAGTCTCCAGTAAAGTCACTTTCCAGATTATTCTAGCTAGAAATGAAATCAATGTTGAGATAATGGATATTTAGTCAAAATGGTAGGTTGTGGTTAGAATTTGTACTAAAATCATTTATAAATGACAGATATTTGAGCAGAAATACCCATTCCAGAGTTCATCAGTGCTGAGCAATATCACAATGTAGCTGGCAATGGCAGACTGAAGTTACAATAGGTAAGTTGTGACTTATCAATTTGTATGTACGCCATTGCAGAGCTTCCACCTTACATATTAAAAAAAATAATAAAAGGCATGAGAAACTCGGGAGGTGTGGGGTATATAACACACTAGAACTAGAAGTCCACACCAGGAAATCTGCAGATACTGGAGATTCAAGCAACACACACAAAATGCTGGTGGAACACAGCAGGCCAGGCAGCATCTATATAGGAAGAAGCACTGTCGATGTTTCGGGTCAAGATCCTTCGTCAGGACTAACTGAAAGGAAAGATAATAAGAGATTTGAAAGAGATTTGAACTAGAAGTCTATGGTGTTATATTCACATAGATGGTAGTTAAGGTCCTGAATGAAGAATTAAAAATAACTGAAGAACCTTTTAACAGTGCAGACATAACAAAAATATTAGTTTGGCTCAGAGTCCTTCTAACATTCACTTAAGAGTTATCATTCCTTTTGGAACAGGAGTAGCAGACCAACTACAAACCAACTTTGCAGGAGACCTTCGACGGATTCTAAAAACTGTCTTTGAGATTGTGACATCAACACCAGAAAGGAATGAGGACAACATGGAAGAGGAAAAAGGTATTTGATTATTTATTTTTTTTGCCTCGAGTTGCAACTTCACACTGATTGGAATCTTACAGAATGATTGGAAAGGTGCTTGCAAACCACTGGCACTTTACAGCTTCAGTCTAAGGGTTGACTGCTGGGAAACCATTGAAGCCACAGGCTGCACATCGTTTGAAATGCATTCAATTCTTGCGTCAAACCATACACTGTTGGAGAGTGAAAACTTCAAAAACGTGCCCGACCTTCTGGCTAGAGATATCAAGATGGGGAGGCCTGAAGCTGCCAAATGAAGGCAGGCTAGAAAGGTGAAGTCCTGGCCTATCTCCATCTTCCCTACTGTATATGTGGGTAAATTATTGAAACCAATACAAAACCTGAGCAGGTTTATAGGGGAAGCAACCACATAGAAACCTCTGTTCCACCTGCAAAATATTTTGTAAAATCCCAGAATATTTTGTGCAGTAATTCAGTGAAAGAAATACAGATGTTATTGGCTTAATCTAAATCCTTTGGAATAATACAATTGTGATTTTTATCTTTTGCAGAGGAGGAGCGTGTTAATGCAGAACCCTCCTTGGAAGATTGTGCACTGTGTCAGGAACCCTGTTCATCCAGAACTTCCAATTTAAGCATCACTAAACCAGAAGGTATAGTAAACAGGCATCTTGCAGAGTAAAGTTACCAATAACCATTTGCAGTTCAATGGTGGTTAAATTGTTCTGATATTTGCCTATTGATTATTGGATGAAAATTAAATTTGCCAATACCTTTGTTAGCGTAATTGATTGCCTAAGTATTGGGAACACTGTATGGAGAAATACGAACATTCAATAAAGTCTTTACACATCTAAAATCATTCACTGACAGATGCATTTCACTTCCTGGTGAATGATACAGTTTAGCAATGCTGTTTGTACTTGTGGTTTCGGTCTCAAATCCTAAGGCAGGTGAAGTGGTTCATTTGGAGTGTTCCTGGAAATAATTGTTTCTTTCCATTCAGTACCTCCAGAGTGGATTGCTGATTCTGCCTGCAATCAATGCATGTCTTGTAAAGCACCATTTACAATTCTCAGGAGACGGCATCACTGCAGAAACTGTGGCAAGGTACGTTATTGACATAGGATTAGGATCACATGACAGGTTTTGGATGCAGGGAAGACTAACAAATAGTTCTATTGTGGATTTTAACTTCAGCCAGTGTTGCACATCCACCTTTTTATGCTGTGTAATTTCACAACCTCAGCATATCCCGAAATATTGAGCTGATGATGTCAGGGGAACTGCTGACTCAAAGCCAATCCATGTACAAAATATCTGATTTCCCAAATATATGCTAGAACATGGAATGTCCTGAAGATTGGATGTGAAATAATCTGATCTTTTGCTCCTCCACTACAATATAGAGGACTGGCTTACAAGTGACCACATACATTTAAATGATTCTGCAAACCCCTATGGGTAAAAAGCAAGCATTTTAAAAAATTTTACTTTAATCTTTTTGATTATTTGTATTTTTGCTGTTAAATTTAATTTTAACTAATGTGAATCTACTTGAATAGTTTTTTTAAAAATGAAGTCTGAGATATTCAAAACCCTTTGATGGCTGGTGATTTGTCAGAGGTGACCTGGGACATGCCTTCACCAGCTGTTTGCTGCTTGTGGGATTATGCTCTAGTACTGGGAGGTCAGCCTCTACAGCCCTCTTTGTCTGAGGGTGGAATAGTAGGTCCAGGCAGGCAAGAAGAATGAGTGGAAAATCTTAGGAATAATAACATAATAACTTTGGAAATCTGATTACTGAAGATGGACCCATTGGCATAAAACTATTACCTCAACTTGTGCTCCTCTCAGCCTTAGAATTGTAGTTGGACTGGTCAAGTAGGCTCTTTAGCCTACCAAATCCACACCAATCAAGCAGTAATCCTGCATAAATCCTAATGTTCTTTCCACAATAACTCTCCCTTCCCACAACCCACTCACAGATGAGGGGCTATTTCCAGTGGTCAGGTCATTGAAACAATGCAGCTTGAGGGACTCCTCACATACAATGTCTGTGCGGGTACACCGGAGATCAGGATGAAGCAAGTCACCGAAGCAGTGAGGGAAATCTCCTTTGCTCCAAGACCCTTCAGACTATCCCTGTAGCTAACCTCCAGAAACATTCTGGTAAACCTGACCAGACAGGCCAGAGGCACTTTTGTACGCTGCCCTTCAGATTACAGGTGACCACAGCTGGCATATCTATCAAAGCTGTGTTCATATCAGTTGGATTGCTGATCTTCATAACAGGCTTTGTGAAGTGGCTTTTCCCCTCCTCCATTCTCCATTTTAAAATTTTCCTGTTAAGTGTGTTTTAAAGTGTGTTGCTGTTTCTATAACTCAGGAGCTTAAGATATACTTTGAATGGTTCTGAAGAGGTGCTTCCATCATCTGAGCCCTGGTTGCTGTTTGCAGCCTGATCTATTTCACATAGTTGCATTGGTGACTGGAGGCACAGAAGTAGATCTGGGGTGCATTGTGGGGTGGCACAGTAACATAGTGGTTAGCTCAACACATTTTACAGTGCCAGTGACCAGGGGTTCAATTCCTGCCACTGCCTCTAAGGAGTCTAAGGGGCATTCTCCCAGTGACCCTGGGTTTCCTCCAGGTACTCGGGTTTCCTCCCACAGTCCAAAGATTAGTTGGTCATTGTAAATTGTCCTGTGATTAGGCTAGGGTTAAATTGGGGCATTGCTAGGCAGTGAGGCTCGGAGACCCAAAGGGACGGTTCTGCACAGTATCTAAATAAATAAAATACTACCCTAGAATTTTTGTTTCTCCTGTCAATGCCCTCTGCAAGATCTTCCATTGCATGGCACTTGGCTACAAGTGCATGATCTTTAATGTTGTGACTCATAACTTACCCAGTGCCACCCTAGTGTTAGAGACGTAAGTTACTGCTAAAATAATACTTCTCATTCATGAATTAGTTTTAATTTGTGTGCTCGGATATTTAGAAAGGGAAGAGTGAACCTATTGTCATGCTTTACGCTCAGGAAAAGCTCAGCCTTCACTTTCTGGTTTGTTTGTTTGTTTTTTTTTTACAGATCTTCTGCTCCCGCTGTTCCTCCCGGACAGCTCCTTTGCCTTGGTATGGACAGATGAAGCCAGTCCGTGTATGTTCACACTGTTACATGTTTCATCTCACTTCCTGTTACTCCAACACATCTGCGTGTTAGCCTGCTGTCAAACTGGTAGATTTGCTAAGGGAAAAGCTCTGGAATAAACCTTCAGCAATTTGGTTCCAGCGTCACAACATTATCAACTTTCCCACAAGTAATCTAATTTCCCAGGACCAATTTTGTTATACAAATCAATGTTTTTGATTGTCGTACAGATCTATAAATAACTGCTGACATGAGCACTTTCTACCTGGAGTAACTTAAAAGTATCAACGGTGCCTTCTCCACTGGGCAAAGAGAATAGGAAATTATTTTGTGGTTTTAAGGAAGCAGGTCATCAGAGAATCTAAATTCGACTGTTTACAGCAGTATAATTTGCTTAAGCCTTAATTAACATAAATCCCTAACGTATCAGCATTAAAAAGCAGCTGGGGAGAGGAGCATCAAACCTTCCTGAGGCCAAGCATTATCCTTTGTTACAACGTTATTTCTGATAGGCTTATAGTGATCTATCCAGACAACAGGACATTATTGCAATTGTGGGTTGTGGTTTTTCCATGGATCCAAGCAGAATACATTAATTTCCCCATTTTAAGTTTCTCATGTCATTCTATGTAAAGTTTGAAGCAATATACGTATTTGGTTCTTGAACTGTATTAAAATAAAGATGTATATGAAGATGGGTTTTCAAACCTTTTTAAGAATGTTTTGCCTTCAGATGGAAACTGAACTTAAAATGCCAGTTCTGATATAATGCACTGATTTTTTTAAAAATGAATACCCTATCCATGATCTACCTTTGTCATTTCCAGCCCCTAGTGATGTTTCTGTGGTTAATGCACTTCTGAAATATTACTCAAATATGCTGCTAAATACCTCAAAACATTTACACTGATCCCATTTGAAACTGCAGTAGGGGGATAGTTTTATAACTTCAGGTTAACTGGGTAATGGGAAATGCTCTCGAGAGGATATATTTTCTATTTCTGAATGTATGCAATAAATGACTTTATTTGCAAGTCTAATTCTGTTTGCAGAGATGGGAGACTTTGTTTAAAAATCACCCTGTAAATATTATATTGTGTCTGCCCATCTCTTCATCCTTCAATATTTAGATCTTCAACTTGTCCAATAATTTCTATTTTGGATTATCTTGAATGGGTAATATTTCTTTTCTCTGGAAACTAAGCCTAATATAGAATTGTCACCAAGGTTGTATCTTGATCTCTTTAAAGACGATCAGTTTTACCATTGTGTGTCAGCCCACCAGTTGCTCTTTGAGTACAATATTCAGGGACTTGAGCTCACTTGGATTTACTGAAATTCTTCCCTCAGTTAATTATGTTTAAAAAGTAAATTTTATGGTGGCATTCCTGAGTCAAAGTAGCCAGTACTTTAAAAGTCTATCCATTACTAATGCCTAACAAAAGATGGAATGTCTTTTGCTGTGGTCTATAGGTAAAACTTATCACTACAGTAATATAATCATCAGCATAATCACAGGGAAAATGTATATGACATTTTGCCTTGTACATGTATTGAATTCTGATTCCATTTCTCATGATTCCATCTTTTTATAATTTAATTATTTCAGATTTTCGAATAAAGTTTAAAAAAAAAAAGGACCACTGGGCGTCTTTTTCTTTTCCAAGGTTATTAATCAGTTTGTTTATTGACTTGCATTATCATACTTAAAAGATCTTTTAAGCTTCATTTCATTTATAGTATTTTGCCAAAATATCTGTGGGAATGTTTGTACAAAAATCCTATGGATCAAATGGATTGGCAGCACAATAAGGGTGCACTGCCAGACTTGTGATCAAGTTTATATTGTCTGACATGGACAAGTTGAATCTAGATGAAAGACACTTGGAGGCTAATTTCATTGAACTCAGAGGCTGGGGTCGGGGTTCTAAGGTCGCCTGTTTGCAATAGTGAATATTGGGTTTCAAAGATGTTGTTGTGGTGCTGTCTATTTGGGGGAAATGGAAGCCAATCACTGCCTCTGCTCACTGGTTGCAAAAGAGACTCTAGAATTTATCGGGGTAAGAAGGGTACTTTGACAAAAGTCAGCAATGAGGGATAAACATTCCGTCCAAGTATAGATTAATGGCTAACGTAAAAGTGAAATTGAAATATACTGCTGTTAGGAGACAATTGGGCTTACAAAGGACTATTGGCTGGAGACAAAAGGCATGACTGAAGTACTAATTGAATGCTTTGCAACAGAAGTTAGCAAGCAAAAGGTCTTTGCCCAAATTGCAGTGAATGAATCTGCTGGAATACCAGATGAGATTTTAAGAAGTCGCACAGAACTCTTAAAATAGTGCAGGTGTTGGGTTAATGTGAGAAGCCAAGTAGAGACGGCAAAGAGGCTGACTCTATACAATTTTTCAGAAATAAAGCTGAAGAATTGGAGAATTACAACTGTTGCACAATTATTCAAAAACAGGGAAGGATTATAGCATAATTTAATACTTGGTTTTGACAGTAATTATAACTGACTTAAAGTTTGCTTGCATTTGGAAGTGTTTGCTTTTTTTGTTCTAAGAAACATTTTGTGCATAACTAGTAGTTGGCAACTACAAGCCCCCAGCACTGACCTCTCAGGTGAGCCTGCCAGTGAGATGTTGCTGCGGCACAGTTGGATCTGGAGCAGGAATCCAACTGCAATGCATGGATCTCTGCATTTACCAGTAACAACAAATACTGAGTATTTGCAATTAACACCAAGATTTGAAGGTGTAGTGTAGAGTAGGGAAGGCTATCAAAGCTTGCAGCTGGAAAACAGGGTTGAAAATGGCAGATGGAAGTGTGAGCTGTTGCACTTTAGGAGGACAAACCAGGGTAAGACCAGCACTGTGAATGGTAGGGTGCTGAGGGGTGTGATAAAAGGGAGATCCAGGAATTGAAATGCATAATTCCTTGAAAGTGGTATCATAGGTACATGAGGTTGTAAAGAGTGCTTTAGGCACGTTGGCCTTCCAAAAATCAATCTTCTGAGTACAGGAGTAGGGATGTTAGAAGTTTAAGATGTTGGTAGGCAAATGTAGAGCATTATGTGCAGTTCTGCTCATCTACATACAGGAAAGGTATCAATAAGATCAAAAAAGTACGGAGAAAATTTACAAGGATGTTGTTGGGACTTGAGGGCTTGAGTTATAGATAAAAGTTGAAAGGTTTAGGACTTTATCCCCTGGAAAGTAGAAGATTGAGGGAAGATTTGGTAGATGTATACAAAATTGAATGGTATAAATTAGGTAAATGCAGGCATTTTCCACTGAGGTTGAATGAGACTAGAACTAAAGGTAATGGGTAATAGGTGAAACCCGAGTTAAGGGGAAACGAGTGTGAACGTCCCCACTCAGAGGGTGCACAACAAACTGCCAGTAGAAGTGGTGGATGTAGTTACAATTTCAACATTTACCAGAAGTTTGGATAAGTACACAGCTAGAAGGGTTATGGAGGCCTGTGATCCAGGTCCAGTTTGATGCGACTAGGCAGAATGTTTGGCATAGACTAGATGGGCTGAAGAGTCTGTTTCTGTGCTATAGTGTTCTGACCCTACACTTGCTAACTTATTACTCACAACTGTGGTGCTACCTGTACTCTGTTCTTTGCATTAATTTCAGCCTGTAGGGCGAGCGTTGTAGGAGACAATTGAGTGAATGTGTAAATTGGACTAGAACAAGGTATCTGGGCCAGTGGATGAAGAGGGGTGGAGGTGTTGGCAAGGTGGAAGAAATAGGGATGGGTTTTGGTTTAGAGAAATTTGTTAACCCAAATCTACCAATTTTCTAAATGATTTTATCTGCCTTGCAATGAGTATTACAGGAGTAAAAGAACTGTCAAGGATTCAATTATGTCCCTTATCACATTTGTTGCTGTTTTCATACAGTATAATTTGCATAAATTTGAAATAAAAGCAACACACAAAATGCTGGAGGAACTTAGCAGGACAGGCAGCATCTATGGAAAAGAGCACAGTTGAAATGAAATATTTGTTTTCAGGTTTCTAGAGAAAAGAAATGTTTAATGCTTTATGGCAATACATGTAACTACTTAAGCTGTCCTGTTGGTAGCACTGCTGACTATTTCATACAGAGATGGAACACGTACTATTTAAGCATGCTGTTTCTCACGGCATGCCTTCAGGCACATTATTGGATAACATGACTACTTTTCTACAGGGTTTCAGATTTCTGGATCATTGGTATCTCTTCTGGGGAAGGTATGACCTGTATAAAAAGGATGGTCTATTCCTGCACCCGAGGGGGGACGAGTATCCTTGCGGGCAGGAGTGTTAGAACTGTTGGAGAGTGTTTAAGCTGATTGGCAGAGGTTTGGGAACCGGAGTGATATGGCTGAGGAAGCAGTGTGAGTGTACAAGCAGGTGCAGCGTCTAGTGAAACGGAGGAAGGACAAGCTGATCATGCTGCAAAATTGCAGTCATTGCGATGAGTTGCAATGTTAAAGGGGATAAAATCAAAATGCCAGATGAACACTGGGCTGTAGGTGTTATATTTGAATGCACACAATATACTGAATAAGGCAGATGATCTTGTAGCACAACTAGAGAGTAGCAGATAGGACTTGGGCATCATTGAGCCGTGGCTGACAGAAGCGTACTGGCGGGGAGCTTAACATCCAAGGATACACATTGTATTGAAAGGACAAACTGGCAGGCAGAGAGGGTGGCATAGCTCTGTTGGAAATATTTGAAATCAAATCCTTAGAGAGAGGTGACACAGGAGTGGAAGATGTAAATCCTTGCAGGTAGAGTTAACAAAATGCAAGAGCAAAAAGAGAGCTATGGGTAACCCTAGGTAATTTCTAAAGTAAGTACATGTTCGGCACAGCACTGTTAGCTGAAGGGCCTGTATTATGCTATAGGTCTTGTATGTTTCTATGTAAAGACCCTTATAGGAGTTACCGGTACATACAGGCCTCCGAAGAGTTCCCAGGATGTGGGTTACAAATTACAATAGCAGATAGATCAAAAGGGCAATGTTGTGGGAGGGGGGGGGAATTTCAATATGCAGGTAGATTAGTGAAAATCAGGTTGGTGCTGGATCCTATGGGAGGATTTGTAGAATGCCTAGAATGGGGATGATGACAGGACAGCAATGGCTGGTGTTTCTGGGGATCTTTGGAAGGCATGGGAATGATATATCCCAAAGATGGAGTATTCTAAAGGGAGGATGAGGCAATCATGGCTGACAAGGGAAGTCCAAGACAACATAAAAGCAAAAATTAATGGAAGGTAGAGGATTGGGATGTTTTTAAAATCCAACAGAAGACAGTTAAAAAGCTGTAAAGAGAATAAAGATTAAATAGAAGGTAAACCAACCAATAATAAAGGGATACACAGCTTTTTCAGATATAGAACGAGTAAGAGATGAGAGTGGATATCGGACTGCTGGAAAATAACGCTGGAGAGGTAGTAATGGGGGACAAAGAAATGGTGGAGGAACTTTGCATTGGTCTTCACTGTGGAAGATGCTAGCAGAATGTCAGGGACAGGAGTGAGTGTTGTTATTACTAAGGAGAAGGTGCTTGGGAAGCTGAAAGGTCTGAAGGTAGATAACTCTGCTGGACCAGATGGAGTACACTCCAGGGTTCTGAAAGGGGAGTTGAAGAGCTTGTGGAGGCATTTATAATGATTTTTCTGGAATCCCTCGATTCTCGCATTGTTCTGGGGGATCGGAACATTGCAAATGTCACTCCACTCTTAAAGAAGGGAGGCAGAAGAAAGGAAATTATAGGCCAGCTAGCCTGACTTCAGTGGCTGGAAAGATCTTGTTTATTATTCAGAATGAGGTTTCAGGGTAGGTTCTTGGAGGCACACAGTAAAATAGGGTTTCCTTATTGAGGGGTTTTGCTGACAGAACTGTTAGCATTCTTTTGAGGAAATAACAGGCAGCGTAGAAAAAGGAAAGCCAGTGGACATTTGTGTTTTCATAAAGCCTTTGATAAGGTGCTGCACATGAGGCTGCTTAACAAAATAAGAGCATAAGAGCCCATGTTATTATAGATAGAATATTGGCTGACTGGCAGGAGGCAGAGTGGAAATAAAGGGGGCTTTTTCTGATTGGCTGCCGCTGACCAGTGGTGTGCTAGGGGAGTTGATGTAGGGACCATATCTCTTCATTTTGTATGCCGATAATTTGAATGAAGAAATTGAAGGCTTTGTGGCCAAGTTTGCCAATGATACAAAGTTTGGTGTAAGGGCATGTCATTTTAAGGAAGTAGGGTCAGATTAGAGGAATGGGTAAAGAAGCGACAGATGGAATATAATGTATGGAAGTGCATAGTCATACATTTTGGCAGAAGGAATAAAGGCATTAACTAGTTTGTAAATGGAGAGAAAATTCAAATATCAATGGGGCAGAGGTATTTGGGAGTCCTAGTGCAGATTTCCCTAAAGGTTAACTTACAGGTTGAGTTGGTGGTAAGGAAGGCAAATGCAATGTTAGCATTCATTTTGAGAGGATTAGAATAGAAAAGCAAATATGTAATGCTGAGACTTTAAGGCATTGGTCAGACTGCACTTAGATAAGAGGCCCAAAACTGCTCTCAATACTCTAAGGATATGCTGGCACTGGAGAGAGTCCGGAGGAGGTTCATGTGAATGATGCCAGGAATGAAAAGGTTAACATGAGCATTTGATAGCCCTAGGCCTGTACTCCCTGGAGTGGGGATCTCATTGATACCTGTCAAATATTGAATGGTCTGGATAGTAGATGTGGAGAGGATGTTTCCCATAGTTGGGGAGTCAAGGACCAGAGGGCACAGCCTTTGAGTTAAGGAATATCCATTTAGAACAGAGAAGAGTAAAAATTTCTTAAGCCAGATGGTGGTGAATTTGTGAAATTCTTTGCTATAGACAGCTATGCAGGCCAAGTCTTTGAGTATATTTAAGGCAGAGGTTGATAGATTCTTGATTAATCAGGGCATCAAAGGCTGTGGGGAGAAGGCAGGAGAATGGGGTTGAGAGGAATAATAAATCAGCTGTGATGGAATCATGCTGGGCTGAATGTCATAATTATGCTCCTAGGTCTTAGTCTTTTGAGTTTGAGCTCAAGGCCCTGTGTTTGACCCTACTCTGAATGGTGAGTCCCATCCTGGCTTGCACTCCAGCTGAATGAGATGCTGGAGATCAAATGTGTTGGGGAGAGGAAAAAAAGAAATGGGCTGAACAATAGGACAATGATGGAGGCTTCACACCTCCTCTGGTAAATACTCTCAATTTTGATATGGGAGATATAACAGCTAATCCACTTAGTCCCACAAACGGTAAAACAGTTGTAACGTAATCAACTGCTATATTGCTTTGAGGTAAATATGAAGAATAAATTTTGGCCAAAACATCTGGTAGTCCCTCGCTCTTCAAACTGGTGCCATGATTTTGTTTGGATCAGCCTGAGAAACCTGGTGCCCGAGTTTACAATCTCAGAAAAAGTGGAAATAATTGAACATTTTTTCCTACATAAATACAATGATTAGATAGAATCATAACTGCACACTTTAGGCATTTTCTTAAATTATGTTTACAACTTAATTATATCTTATTGGATGTTTGGAGAATAAAAAGTACCTCTACCTCAACTTTATGCAATCAACGAGAAAAAGTAAATGCTGGCAGATAGGGGAAAGTAGAGGCTACTGGTTCATGGATGATTTAATTAACACTTCAGAGAACCTATTCTAATAGAACAACATTCCATGAGTCCAGAGAAGTTCACGCTTGTTAATAGGTAGACAATTGTTAGACAAGTGGAGGATGTTGAGTATATATTCAGATACAATGACAAACCATTGCTTCCTTGACCTGCAAAGACTTCTGCTATTGAAAAGGCCCAGGATTTCCTGGGACTCTGGCTGGCATTCAAATATCAAGTTATACCTCCTAAACACAAGAGGCAAAGACATTCCCAACAGAGCACTGCATCTTCTAGCTCTGTTGGAGCATCAGCCATTTCAGAACAGGGATCCAAATGCATTAAGAGAAGGAGCCTATGATACTATTTGGCCCAGCAAGACAATCCTGCGTGTAATAAATGTCAACATTCCTGTTTTCCTAATTAGATGCTGTGGAAAAACAATCTCTAGGACTTACTCAAACCAAATGAAAATCTAGGGGATAAAAAAGCAGTCATTGCTGTGAAAGCTGAGATGCTAGTTAATCAAAAGCAGCAATGAACCTAAAGCCAGTGTAATCGTTCTGAACGGATTATCTTTATTGCAGATTTTTCTATCAACAGTACCTATTTAAGAATGTAAACATATCTACATTTTTTCCACACATTTCCCCAACCACATCTGGCAAATGTGGTTGACAGTACAGTATTTATGCATTTTTAAAAAAACATAGCATTTGATCACATTGCTGCCTAACAATATAAAAACAGTAAACAATTTTGGGATGAGATCTCCAGTACACAAATATTGAATTATTTCAGATTGTCCAAAATGAAAACTGGCCTGAAGAAATTAGCAAATAACTTCCCACCTCCCACTAGTGCAGAACATACAGTAATAACATTATTACAACCACAAACAAATCAGACAATAATTATTTTGGATTTATAATAAGTATCAGTTGTTGTGCACAAATACCTGCTGTGTCTTTACTTGAATTTTGAAGATCTGTCTCTTACTTCAAAGGATGTACTTAATACAGTGCTAACACACAGACTGAGATTTTAAGATCAAACTGCCCATCTTCTAGTGCAAAGAAAGAAACACTCATCTGCAGACAAAGAGGAATATTAAAAAGTTGGAATAAAATGGAAATGTTACTGGTCCCAACACAGGCTGAGAGAACCTCCAGCTTATTCTGATGTTTTATTTGATATGAGTATTATGGATACTTGCACCAGCAAATAATCAACACAAACAAATGTCCCGAAGGTAATTACAATAACCTAGGGAAAGTGTTGTTGGTGAGATGTTGAAATACAGATAGAAATCTTCTGTTACTATGGGCAACAGATTAGCTAATTTCTCAGTAGAGGCAGATTTGATCAGTTTCATTCCTGAGTCCCTAACCTATTATAAATTCAGTTACAGTTAACTGGATATAATCCAGTTTTTTTTTTGTAAAGATTCAGCAAATGGAAACACAATTTCAGTACATGGACTGAGTTTAATTGCCTTGCATTACAATATTTTTCGCTGTACTGCACCAACCAGCGACCACCTTTTTCCCTCAAAGCAAAATTTCTCTCATTCTCATGAGAAAATCTGCAGTTGCTGGAGATCCAAAGCAACACACACAAAATGCTGGAGGAACTCAGCAGGTCAGGCAGCATCTGTGGAAAAAAGTTTATTTTCTATAGGTGCTGCCTGGCCTGCTAAGTTCCTCCAGTATTTTGTGTGTGTTTCTCTCATTCTTCCTTCTACCCCCACAAACCCCAACAATTTTTAAAAGACTACAAATAAAAAAAGTTTGACAAACTTGCCCAGGGACTGGAGAAACCATTTTAATTTAAAATACTTCAAAATATCTTGTATCAGTGCTTCCAAATTGAAGACCATTTTAAAATGATTTCATTAGTGCTAAGTATTTTATCTCAGTAGTGTCAACAGCTCTCCTGGGATCCATTCCACTAAGCCAGTTGGACTGATTGATTAAATTTCTGCAAAAATTCCAAGTGAAGTTGCATTTAATTGTTGGTCAGGTGACTGCTCTGCATACTGGACTATACTAATTGAGTTTTGCCTTTTCATATACAATGAAGGGTGAGCGTCTTATACATATTGTTTCTTTTTCTGTGGTCCTGCTTTGCTGGCTAGATCCTTTGCCTTCTCTGAGGCTGCCAAGGCTGTTTCCTTAGCTTTCTCAGTTGCTTCTTTAGCAGTCTCCCTCAATGTCTTCATTGGTATTTCACCTGAAGAAGAAAACAAATAAAACACTCAGCCTGGTTCTGGAAATACCCAAGCTAACTACTGGGGGTCCATTCTGATCAGACCTTGTATACAGTAAAACTCGGATAATTCGTTATCTGACAATTCAGAAATCACAATCATCTAGCATTTTGACCACCAGGCATTTTATTTCAGCCCACCAGGACTTAAATTCCCATGCTGTCATTGGAGAGAGTTCAGCAGAGGTTCACAAGGATGATTCTGGGAATGAAGGGGTTTGGTTTGGCAGCTTTGGGCCTGTACTCACTGGAATTTAGAAGAATGGGGGGGGGGGGGGGGGGGAAAGGAGATCTCATTGAAACCTACCGAATGTTGAAAAGACTAGATAGGGTGGATGAGGAAAGGATGTTTCCTATGATGGGAGTATCCAGAACTAGAGGGCACAGCCTCAAAATTGAGGGGCAACCCTTTAGAACTGAGGTAAGGAGGAATTTCTTTAACTAGTAGTAAATCTGTGGAATGCTCTGTCACAGACTATGGTGGAAGCCAAGTCCATGCCTACATTTAAGGTGAAAGCTGTTTGTTTCCCGATCAGTCAGGACATTACAGGATATGGGGAGGAGGCAGGTGTTGTGTGGGATCCAGGATCAGCCATGATAGAATGGCAGAGCAGACTTGATGGGCTGAATGGCCTAATTCTGGTCCGCTGTCTTCTGGGCCAATACCATTAAGCAAGGGGGTCCTTGGACCCCAAATTGAGAACCCCGATTTAGAGAGAACTTGTGGTTGGGCTATTAATTTTCAGTATCTTGAAAATCTCAGTCTAGCACCAAAGTCCTACACATTATTGGAATTTTAATTTACTAAATTATTTTACAAATCAAGTTCACTGCCCAGACTGTTGCAGAAGCAGGGGTTCTTTATATTAAAAAAAAATCCAAGTTATAATTAAAAGCATCCACATCTTTCAATCCTTAAGAATTCTTATATTTAGCAATCATAAGAACAAACTAGGGCCACACTCCTTGAAGCAGAAAATATTGAGTAACCATGGTTAAGCCAAATCATCAGAATCAAAAGTGGTATAAAACAGTTAGCAAGTATCTCTCAGACTTTTGATTCTGTTTTCTGCTTCAGAGCCATTGGTTGCAGGTAGCCTGGAGCAAGAATTACTTTCATGGAAACAAAATGCAAAACACGAGTGGAGCTACAACCAAGTCTGACATGTGGGTTATTTAAGCAACACTTCATTAATTAGCATCACATTTCAGAAGTGACATTTTCCCACAACAAAAATTAAGCTATTTCTCTCTGTCTGGGTACTGATGGCAAGGGTAGGATTTATTACCTATTCCTAATACCTTTAAACAGTGACAGTGGTGGTAATCCTCAAAGGTACTGCCCCCTATACCGTTGTTTCAGAGGTTGGACCTGGTAAGTATGAAGGAATAGGAATATATTTCCAAGTCAGGATGGTACACTTCCTGGAAGGAAATATGCAGGGCTAGGTGGCCCTATGTACCTTCTTTCCCTCTTGGGGACAGAAGCTGCAGGGTTGGAAGGTACTGATGAAGAAGTTAGGTGAATAACTATAGTGAACTTTGTAGATGATGTACATTGTAGACACTTAGTGCTGGTCATGAATGGGCAATCAAGCAGACTTTTGTCTTAGACAGCGTTGAGCTCTTTAAGGTGCTGTTAGAACTGTACTCATTCAAACAAGTGGAGAACATTTAATCACATATCTAACTTATGGAATGGGTGGAAAGGTTTGTGTGTGTCACTGGACACCCAGAATTTGACCAAGACAGAGGCTAGAGATCATGGTAATGAATGTTGAGGGTAAGCATTGACTGTTTCTTGTTGGTAATGGTCATGGCCTAGCACTAATGTTACTTCCCAATTAAAACTGTCCTCATTATGCAGCCGCATCATACTGCAATTGATAATCTGCAGTTTATGCTTGTATAGAATTGGCACAAATATTCATCTCTGGCACGCATTTCAACGTAAATTTGAGCACAAACAGATGAGAAATCAGTCAGATTTTGTCAGTCAGAATATAAGGAATAATTAAGAATTATTTTGTTTGTCAAACAAGATGATTGACTAATTCAGGAAAGCACAACATTAACATTGTTATTTTTATTCTTAGGCAAAAATGAATTGTACTGATTAAACTATGCAAATATAATCATTAATTTTGCTTTGGTATCTTCATTTGCTATGAAACAAACTTTAAATATTTGTACTTGGCCTCTGTTTACTGGGCATTGTTTTTAGTTAACCATCAATACAAATGGAGTGCACTTACGGCTGAATACAAAAACATATCCAGTTTGTATGTGGGGGGGGGGTGGAGAGCATTGCTACAAATGGGTTATGCTATTAAAAGTTTTATTGGACAGACTGAGTATATATACAAATCAAATGAGAATTGCTTTAAGATCCAAATAACGTGAATAAAAATGTAGCTGTAACTGAACTAAATTTCCCACAGAGATATTAAGAAATATCCATATTTAATGGCTCAATGAAACTGTTTAAAGAGAAAAGAAATGATTGTTTTCACGTTTTTGTATTTGTTGGAACTCAGTTGGTCACAGCTATCATGATGTGGAATTTGATCTCACAAATGATCTCTTAACATACAATAACTTCAACACCAAGATGATTGAGGTCAATTAGGTTATCTGTTTGAACTAATCATAACCTGACTTAACAACAATATTAAGGAAACAAAGCGCGTCCCAACAAAAACATGCATCCCTCCATTTACAAAATAATGCCATAAAAGAACAACCTTCTCAGATTGCTTTAAATTATTTTTCCTATTGCCAAAATAAATCTACCATGCACAATTGAACAAAAATGTTGAAATTTCAACTAGCCAAGAAGAGAGGGCCTTAGGATTTATTCATTACAGAAGCTATTTTCATTTGTCTTGTACCTCAGTTGACTTAGTAAGCCAAATAAAGCATTTATTAGCATAACCTAGATCCAAGCAGGGAATCTCAGGATAGATGCTGAAACATTTTCATGAATAGGAAAGTCTCAAATGAAGGGTGGGCCATTTAAAACCAAATTACATGTAGTCTGTGGAATTCACTACTTCAGACAACTGTGAAGGCCAACACATCAGTTTTATATATTTTTGAAAAATTGGGAATTGACAGCTTTGGGATCTGGCACCAAGGAGGGGTTGAGGGCTGGGGTAGATCAGCCATACTGAATGTTAAGCAAGTTTAAGGGGGCAGGTGGCCTAGACCTGCTCCCACTTTCTTCGACAGAGAGAAAGGAGGAACCAATGGATGTGACATTCTGGGATTTTTACAGTTGGGATAAAATTGCATACAGGTTAATGAGCAAAAGATTGAAAAATATATAAATATAGAACAAATATAAAAATTGGTGGAATCAAGTGATGTGGGGATACAAAAATGCTGCAATGTAGATCGGCTATAACCTTGCTAAATGCTTGAGGGGCCAACTGGTCCACTTGTTCTTATTCCGTATGTCCTTATAAGCCAGTATCAGTTCTGGTTAAGTATTCTTTTGAACGTTGAAACAGGATTATTTCCTAACATGAATAAACTCAGTCCAACTGGATGTCATGTACATTTCCATTCCTGATTCAATTTTATCTACTTGCCCAGCTCCTGCTTCCTAGCTAGCTTGATCCGTCCCATTCGCTTGGCATGACTAAATGATTGGAGATCAGAGCTACGTTGTTGCCGCAGTGTTGATGATGCCAAGAAGTGATGGATACATCTGATTTATATACATACCGTGTATTCTAGCCAGAACATATTCAAAACCTTTCATGGTTTTAGTTATGCTATTCTTAAAGCTGGCAACGCCACATTCCTGAAAAAGGCAAAAGTAGTACAATTATACTCGTGTAGGATAAGACAACTCAACAGTAAACATACGATCACTTGGTGGATGCTTTGTACTCAAAGCAAACATCTTAGTACTGGAGCTCTCTTCTCACTGCTACAATCAGGCAGAAGGTACAAGAGCCTCAGGACTACTGCCCCTCAACCATCAGATTCTTGAATAGAAGGAAATAACTACACTCACTTGCCCCATCATTGAAATGTTCCTACAACCAATAATCCCTCCTTATCCCATGCTGTCGTTTCTTATTGCTATTTATTTATATTTGCACTTGCAGAGTTTGTCGTCTTCTGCATTCTAGTTGATCTTTTACTGATCCTGCTGTAGTTACTATTCTATAGATTAGCCGAGTATGCCCACAGGAAAATGAATCTCAGGGTAGTATATGGTGATATATATGTACTCTGATAATAAAACTTACTTTGAACTTTTGGTACTTTATAGCAACATCAAGTACTCCATAACAAGTAAAGACAGGTCAAATGGGCAAAAGTGATCAGATTCATCTGACCATTGAGTAGGAATTGGGTAAGGATAGGTAATTATATTACACAGAAGACCTAAACCAGCAGACCGCATCGTACTTACTCTTGTACATTAACCACAACTCACTTGACAGCTTGTTTACAGTTGTAATGTGCTTAAAAGCCTAAAAGCATGTGGCAAACACAAAATGCTGGAGGAACTCAGAAGGCCAGGGAGCATCTTTGGAGAGGAATAAAGAGCTGATGTTTGGCCAAGACCCTTCCTGAATTTCCAGCATCTACAGAATCTTACACTTATAAAAGCATGTGACTTAATGAAAACGAAAACTGACCTGAATAGCAAGTGAAAAGCCATACACATTTGAGGAAATCCAGGCCTCACGTTTAATTTGAGTCCAGTTCATATTCTCAGGGTGTAATCCATATACACAGCACTCCTGAACAACCTGATTCAAGACAAAACACGGATGTATTAATGGACAAGGATATGAACACACATAATTTTTCACTGATCCTTTCCTATTAACACTGGGCTTCATTAAATCTATCAAGTGGTACTCTATTCTACAGAGCTGATGAAAGTGTCTCATATGGTGTATCGAAAATGGCCAAATAATCCAACAGAATCCTTCCAACAGTGGTTAATTTTCCCATGCTTGCTTATAATTTATGTATAATGTATTCAGTGAATTTCAGTAATAGTATAGATGACTCTACATTCTCTGAAAGATTCTCCGTTCTACTGGAGCAGGTGTCACACCATTTGAACAGGTTACACCTAATCAATGGAATGTGCTTTCATCTCTAGTTTGAGTACAAGACCACAACTTCTTTTTCTATCTGCTCTTTGTTCATTCTTTGCTCTTGTAACACTTAATAAAATGGCCTTAACTATCAGGTTTTATGCATCATTCTCATCTTCCAAAGAAACCCTGGATCAATTATCAGCAGGTCCAACACTAGAGAGCATCACAGCAATACATTCAAGTCTAGGGCCCTTATTTTAGAAAGGACATTGAAGCAGTGGGGAAAGTATAATGAAGATTCCTTATGTTGCCAGATCTGAGGAATTGGGATGCTTCATCATTGAGCTAATGAACATTATACGATTGAAGAATTGCATGAAGTAAATGTTATAGGATGCATAAAAATAAGATTGGTAACTAGCTCCATCTGAACTCATAGTAACAGTATAGCTATACCCTCTGACCAGCTACTTAAGTGCTACCTGACTAAATTAAACTAGTAATAATCTCTCGTGTACTGTTACAGGGCACATTCCAAATCTAGTGTTTCATAGACAATCATATATGCCAGTTAAGCAAGAGATTAACTAACTTCTCCCTCTGACATGCTAGCCGCTGAAGCTCGTACAAGCATGCTAATGTGTCACCGAAAAACATCAGGGCATTTGGGCTTAAGGCAAACACTTCTCAAGTTCTCAGCTTGGGCACTCCAGGGTGGTCTGTTATAACGGGCTAGAATTTGCTCCAGTACTGGAACTTCACTGTTTCCACCCACTTGAATCAAAATGCGAGAGATGTACAAAATGTCTCTCTCATACAATCCACTGAGGAACAGGAGTGCCCCCAATAAGAGGAGATAGATAGATAGATAGAGATATATAAAAATAAATGACATACCATAAGCCTTGAATGATTGATATTCCGGGTAAATGTAGTCAAAGTTTTATGTTTTAAATCCACTACTGAATCTTCTAGAACAAAGGCTGAGTGGGCAACGTTAGTAGGAAATAATCTCTCTGCCCACCGAGGGACTACGCTCGTCTTGGTGAGCAGTCTTCGGGAAATCACCCTGTTGGGCGTTATCTCGCGATGGATGACATCCTCTGTAAGTACATGTTTGCTATGAATGAAGGAATATTGAAACATTAAAACCTTAAGACTTCAGTTTTAGTTTAGCAATCATCAGAATGTTTTCAACTTTGAATATTAGTTAATATGCTTGGTTTTGTGCCAGAATAATACCAGTTAAAAATTTGATTTAGACATACAGCATTGACCAGTGCTTTCTCTTAAAATAGGAAAAGGTTATCAGGCCAATCATTTAAATTCAAACTGTAGAATGTCAAAGGTGCAAATAAAGTTGCAGCATCTGCCCAAATTATTGAGATAATACTTCAAAAGTAATTAATTCCCTTTGCCCAAGACATGTTTATGTGAATATCCACATCGTGTCACTATTATCTAAAAAGTCTATTATGGGATGGAATCCATTTTTCACAAGAGAATCAAATGGATACTAACACTCCTTTGCACAGACAGAAAGTATGACAATTGAAAAAAACATTGTCTTAACGATGCAAGATATTTGTTTTCCTTTCTCAGACAGATCATCCCAAAAGGCTTGCCAAAATGCTAAGTGGCTTTGAATTCTTGAGTTCGTTGTGCACAAAGGTCATCAAAAATTAAGTCAACAGCAGAGTGAAAACTACATTGAATTCAAGCCTTAGGTTCAAAGAATGAAAAGCATGTGTCAACAGTTTCCTAAACTAGTCCTGATTACCTCGTAATAATCCTGCAGTGATCACCTTTTTTTAAATTGCTGTTTCACATATTTATACAACTGCTTGTTATATTATAATAGCGTAATAACATTATACAATCTTACATAAAAATGAATCTCACACTTTACGTCAACCTGTCTATTTTCAGGCCATGCTACTCAGGACTTGTGCTAATACTTTTTTATGACAACATGTGCTGGATTGTAACTGTATGTGCTATGTATGACTATATGTACTGTATTTTGCACCTCGGCTCCAGATGGCTTGTTTAGCTGTAAACACGTGATTGGTTGAATGAGAATAAACTTGAACTTGAATAATTGAAAAGAACAATCAAACCTGGAAAATGAATGATGCACTGTATTTGGAGTTCACAATGTGGTCACCTCTACATTAGGAAAAAAACATAACCAATTGGGTGACTACGTTGCTGAGTCCTTGCATTCAGTGTACAGGAGTAAACCCAACTTTCCCAGTGCCTGCCTTCTCTCCATCTGTTCTCACTGATTTTTCATCTGGGTGTGATCTAGTTAGATTCTCAGCTTACTCCCGAGGCAACCCTTGCCTCACTCTGCCAGGTATTCCCCTTCGTCCTTTTCATCCACTCTGCAACTCAAAACCAACTTTTCTCTTTTCCATATTTTTAAAACAGTTCCCCTTTCCACAGATGTCACATCACTTGTTAAACATTTCCCGTATTTCCTGTTGTTATTTCAGATTTCCAGTGTTGTAGTATATTTCTTTCAAAGAGTGAACTCACCTGTAAGGGTTGGGATAGCGCTGCCAGAAAGCAGCAAACACTTGGTCCCATGAACTCTTCAAGTCATTCAGACAGAGAAAATACTTCACCATTGTTCCCAGAAGATAAATCAATAAAAACCGAGCTTGGTTCAATGGTCAAGTGGGTAGAGATGATCATTCCTTGATGCAAGGTGGCCTAATTGTTTGTAAAATTAAGCATTAGATTAATACACTAATGAGATTAACCTACTTATTTGTCAAATTAAATTTAGTACAATAATCAGTTTAACTGTGGTGCTATAAATAAAACATTAAAATCAGTTCCAATCCCATGACTATTTTCTTCCCGATATCTAACTATTTACCTCTGCACACAATTTCTGTTGTTATATCCCAAATGCAGGACAGCCCCTCCCCCATGACACTTAAAACCCTCCCCAAAGCATTGTAACAGCATTCTCTGGGTCTTTAGAAATGAAACAGAAAACGTGGCCACGTTTTGCTTATCGTGATCTATCACTGTCACATGCGCATCAACATCCAAGACATCTTCAAGGAGCAGCTTCCACCATTAAAGACCCCCACCACCCAGGACATGCCCTTGTATCACTGTTACCATCAGGAAGGAGGTACAGGAGCCTGAAGGCACACACTTGGTGATTCAGGAACAGCTTCTCCACTCCCCCCCCCCCCCCCCAGCCATCTGATTTCTAAATTAACATTGAACCCATGAACACTTTCTCACTGCATTCCTTAATTTCGTTTTTTTTTGCACTACTTAACCAATGTTAACTATTTACTATACATACTGAAATTCATTTTTTCTATATATTCCACTGCTGCCACAAGTTAACAAATCTCACATGTGCTGATGATTTTAAACCTGATTCTAATTCTGATATAATTGATGTCTTTTTAAAAAGCAGCTTCTGTACGATTTTCCAGAAATTGTACAATCCACAAGCTAAACATCCACTATCTGAACTTGCAGTCGGCACATTAAATGTAATTGCAGAAATATTATAGGATGGATATTAAAGTTGTGCGAAGTCTGTAACAGTGATTCATCTGATCATGAGAATGAAGTTATAACAGCACTTCGCCACTAATCCAATTGATAAAACTTAATTTGAATCTCAAAATATTTAAATCCCAATTTCTCGCGAGTTTTGCTAGGCATTGGTTGTAAAAATCTTCTTTCGGAGAGCTTCCTACCCATCCTCACTCCAAATTGTCTTCAAGTAACGTAATCCCATAACTTCAATTTGTCCCTGCTTCTGAACCTTAGCAAGATTTGCTTTAAATCAATTAAGCACAGATTGAAACGGCCAGATTACCCGGTCATTCATTCTATCGGTAATGGTGGCGCCAGATAACGGTTCATTTGCCTTTGATTCAACGGTGGTTAAATGAACCTGCAAATGCCGCTAACACATGCGTTGTCTTCAGACTGCCCTTCGCACTTCAGCGCAGCGACATTTCTAGCAGAGGCCGACAGAATCCAATGTCATCCTGGCGGTCACCATGAACACGGCCCCGCCATGCCCACACCCCCCCACAACTCGCCCCGTCCGCCTGCGAGTGTCGGCAACCACTCCGATCCGCCGGTTCTCACCTGTTTCATGGTCCTTTAACTAGGTGAAGCTGCCCCTCCTCACAACTCCTCCCCATCTCTCCTCAGCCTCCCTGTCCTCAACCCTTCCACTTCCGGGAGAAAGCGTGCAAGGGACTGCGCATGCGCCCTGAGATGGTGGCTGGGGTAACTTCTAATGTGTCTCTCAGAGATCGTCTGTAGCTTCTCGTTGCCTTCCTTTAGGGCAGAGTGATTAACCACTCGCCAGAGGGAGAAGAGAATTGCCAATTTAGGTGAAACTGCAGCTTCTCACTACCTTCAATTAGGAAAGATTGATAAAAACACTCGCCAGAGGGAGAGGAGAATTGCTGATCTGGGCAAAATTGCAGCCAACTATAGTATAAAATAAATTTAGACCTTGACAACCCAGAGGCAAAAGGAAATAAAGAACTCAGAAAAATTAAAATCACTGGAGAGAAAAAGGAAAATATAAACTAAAAGACAGTTCAACAGGTGCATGGATATGAAAGGCTTAGAAGATCATAAACACGCGTAAGTCTGCAGAGGATCGAAACTAGCAAAAGTGGAACTTCCCGGAGGCCAAACATTTTAATTCCGGTCAGGCAGCATCTACGCAAAGAGTACACAGTCGATGATTCCTACTGATGATGGGAATCTTTTCTATAGATACTGCCTGGCCTCCTGAGTTCATCCAGTATCCGCAGATTTTCTCGTTTATGATTTTTAATCCGGTTCCGTTCCCACGTATCGGTCCATGGGCTTCTCGAGCCCAGGTGAGGCCACCCTCAGGGTGGAGGAGCAACACTTATATTCGGTGTGGGTACACTCTAACCTGATGGCATGAATATTGATTTCTCCCTCCTGCAATGTTCCCCTCTCCCGCCCAAGTCTACTCTGCAACCCTTTTACCTTTCCCACCCACTTGGTTCACCCATTACCTTCTAGCTAACACCCCCCGCCCAACACCACCTTTTTATTCCGGCATCCTCCCCCTTCCATTTAACTCCCGAATTCGGGTCTCGGCCCGTATATTCACTTCCATAGATGCTGCTTGACCTGCTGAATTCCTCCAGCACTCTGTGTGTGTTGCTAAGGTTTAGAAAGTTATGAAAGAACACTGTAAAATAAGACGGGCTTTGGTCAACGTGGACCGGCTGAACCGAAGGAGCTGTTTCCATGCGGTACGACGACGTGAGCTAAAGACTAAAATCATCTGAACCTGGTGACCTGCACTCTAGTTTTCTAAATGGTCTTTCTGGGGAGGTGTATGCATACATTGGAAACTCCAAGTCTCCCTACATTCTAGAAAATTGGAAAACAGCTATTTTAAATTAAAAATATTAAAACAATATTAGCAATCTCAAAATAGCAACAATAGAAATTGCATAATAAAGGTCTTAGACCTTATAATCCCAAGAAATTCTACCACTAAATTGTTATCAGTGTACCATTCCCCTTTAGTGACTATGATAACGACGCAGTTCACTGCATTTGTCCTTGATGGCTTCTTCCAAGGGGGCGACATTTACTTGATTTTAACAAGTAAATCAACAGCGCCCAACAAACCTGGGTTGTTTTCTATTTGATATTACTTTTTCTTGTTCTGTTTACTTTTGTAAAGCATAGTAATTTTATGTCTTGCACTGCACTGCTGCCACATAACAACAAATTCCATACCCGAGATAGTAAATCTGATTCCGAATCACAAGAGACGGCGTGCATATTTGATACATATTGAAATAGTTAAACATAAAGTGTGATTTAACACTCAATTAGCTAATATCGACATGGGAATGTGAAGGGGGGGGGGGAGAAGACCCCAACTGCTGGAGGAACTGAGCGGCTCAAGGATCATTTGTCGAGTTAATGAATATATGTGTTTCCTCCCCACATACCAGATGGATAAGTTAATTGGCCGCCGTATAGTTTTCCGTGAGCGTGTAGGCGAGTCACTTAGGGCAAGTTGATGAGCATGCGGGGGGATCGAAACGGGATTAGTCCAAGTGGCCGTGGTCAGTGTCGGCTCGGTAATGTTCCAGAGCAGCATAACAGATAGATAGAAACTTTATTGATCCCAAAGGAAATTACAGTGTCACAGTAGTACAATAAAGGTGTCACTATATTACGTGGTCCACGTCGTGGTATGGTTTTGCTTCAAAATTTTGCGGCACCTTGGAGTGGAGTACAGGCTTCATACGCGTGACGAAACGAAGATTAAAAAAAATACCTCTGAAGTTACTGAAATGTCTCCACCATGTAGAGTTTATTTCTCACTCAACTTCTCCCGCCCTAGTGACGTCGCCCTCGGTACGTCAGGGTGACGCGCGCTGGAACCTCAGCCCCGCCTATTCCCGGAATAGCGCCGGCCGTGGCCCAGTCCTCCTGCCGGGAGAGTTGCACAACTTCCGGTCACGGTTAGCCCCGCCTCGCCGTGTGCGAGGCCCTGCCTCTGTTAGTGTTTCGTTCCGCGGGGAACCGAGGATTGCGCCTCTGCTACTCGCTCTGGCACATCGACACCGTCCCGGCCCGTGCTGCAGGTGAAGGTGAGTGTTACGGCGGCGGGGTGTTCCGTCCGGAGACGGTGGGCCCGCTTCGCTCTAGGCGAGATTACAGCAGCAGAGCGGTCACACATCAGGGAAGCTGCGAGGCTGAGCTGATTATTTCACCATCAAGTGAAAGCCTTCTGCAGGGGTCAGGATGGTCTAGACCTGTCTAGCCTACTGGTCATGACACTCGTGAGGAATCGGTGGATGGTGGTCGGATGGGAACCCTGATGTTCTGCAGCACCTAATGCACTCGGCTGGAAAACCTTCTATGTTGTTTGGGTTGTCACTGAGTTCCTTGTGCTCGAATTGTTTTCGTGGAAGACGGACCCATCAACAACCCGCATTTGCTTAGACCCAGATGCTTTACAGTGATGTTAAACAAAAAGGTCGATGCTATTTCAATGAGCGGGTGACTGAAACACTGGTGAAATATGGAAAGAATCTGAGGAAAGAGTGGAAGGAAGTGCCAGTCTTGGTGGTCCTAATGGGACAATGGTGATGGAGTGATTTCATTTTGGAATGAGCGGAAGCCCATTTACTGAACGTTCGCATTTACGGGCTGGAGATAGCAATTAGCAAAGGGTTTTTAAATCCTTTCTGTTTCATTTTCTGTGATTTATAAACAATGGCCGTGAGGCAGGCTTAATTGAGCAGCCGGTCAACGTTGACAAGAACGGGTGAATGGAACTTTTCTCGTGGGGTTAGAGGCCAGCAAAGTTAAATGAATTTGGGTGTAGAGAGCTGAGTAAGGGAGGTATGTGCCAGAGTAGTCAATTTTAAAGGTGGCAAGAAATGGGTAACTATTTCGGCTGGATCAGCCAAGGCAGGGCAAAATTTTGATTGGAAGGATTTACAGACATATATAAACGGAGGATTATAAAGCATTATAGAAGAGCAAGATTGTAGTTTGTATGGACAGAGGGGTAGGTTAACATTTTGAGTGGATGGTGGCATATAAGATAGAGAACAGTACTTGGAGAGAACTGGCCATTATCATGAGCATATAAGGGAGATTGGAATTCCTGTGATATTTGACTTGTTAAACATTTCCCTCACTAAAGTGGTTTGCATACCGTGATTAGTTACTCAGTTGCTATCGTCATAGTCGGCAATAGCAGAAAGCCAATTCATAAGTGTTGGCACATTAGATTTAATGCAGAGAGGGAAGTGGAAAAAAGGAATTAACTAGATTTAATCTATCTTTGAGATAAAGTTTATGAATTCCTCAGTTGGGGGGGGGGGGGGTTATGAGAGAATGTTTTAAGACAGATTGCTGTGCAAACAAAAAGCCAGGATGTTTCCTTGCATTGCAGAACAGTGCTGGAAAAGAGCACAGCTTTGGAAGGTGAGGAAGACTTGCAATTGCAAATGCTGGAACTGCTAACCTTTCCACAAAAGGACCAGGAGGTGGTTGTGTGCATGGTTTGTGAGGTGGTCTGCTCTAAGCCAAGTACACAGACTATTCTTAAAATCGTCCCCAATCTCCCCCCCCCCCCCCCCCCCCACTTTTGAGGATTACAGGCCAGAGAATCGGTGAGGTATTTACACTTTCCAAGGAAGCTTAGAGTACAACCTTGGATCTTTTCTCTTCATTTAATAACCTCTTGAATGATAACCACACTATGGAGCTTTAAAAAAAGAGGGCTATGCAGTAAGGAAATTCTAGGCAGCTTTTTAAGGAGGTTAAATGGTCGGCACAGCATTTTGGGCCGAAGGGCCTGTAATGTGCTGCAGACTTTCTAAGTTCTATGTTCTGTTTCCATTTTGGGAACCCGGTATCTGGCATGCAAATAATGTTTATCCATCAGAGCCAATTCAGATACTGAGAAACTGAAATATAACAGAAAATACTGGAGTGTATTCAGTGTAATTAGGTCCTCAATGCCATGGATGTTGGACATTGATGTTGCTTTGCTTTTGCTTCCAGTGAAGGTGGCATCTTTTGTAGGCCTACCGTAGGTGATCCAGGTCTCTGAAGAATATGAGAGGGCAGGGATCACTGATGCTAGGCGGGCAGTGGCATACTTCACGTACGAGCTGTTTGTGTTCACGCATACTGTACCGTTTTTCTCAGTTGATTTGTGTATGCTGACAATATGGAGGAGGTCATGAATTTAATCATTAATGTCTGCCTTTGTCGATGGTGGTTCATGTTTTCTATCTCCAAAGTTTTATTGTCTGAGGTTGGTATTGCTTAACTAAGGTAAAGGACCTTTGTTTTGTTAATGCTGAGTGTTGTGCTTTATTCAAGCACATGTAGGCAAGCATTGTCTACACACCGAGATTTTTGTGATCTTCGCTCTGGAGTGTTTGTCACATGAACAATTGCTAATTAGTTCTGAAAATTAGCTTCACTCTTTTGGGAATTTTATTGGAGGTGTGGCATTGCAGTGAGACAGATTGCCCAATGCTTTTCTCAGTGATCCAGTCTTTGATAGCAGTCTTCAATAACATTGTGTAGGCCTTGTTGTTTAGCATCAAGATACGCAGGAAACTAATTTCAATGCGCAGCTGATTTTAAGAAGAATGCTCCCTAGTCCTGCCAGGTTGATAGAGTTAATGGCCATAATCTGTTAAAGGAGGCAACATAATGGTTGGTTCTAGTCCCTGCATTTCTCCGAGTTGTCACACACTGAAGACTGTTACAAGGTGGACTGAATCCACACGACAGTTAGGGGAGCAACACACACAAAATGCTGGAGGAACTCAGCAGGCCAGCCAGCACCTATGCAAAAAAGTACAGTTGATGTTTTAGGCAGAAACTCTTTGGCAGGAAGGTACGTTTTACCATTGATGCTGCCTGGCCTGCTGAGTTCCTCCAGCATTTTGTGTGTATTGCTGGAATTTCCAGCATCTGCTGATTTTCTCTTGTTTACAATTAGGGGAGCACTTTTTGCTGTTGCAGATGGTAGTTAAGATAGACCTTTGTGGCATGGAGTCTCCTCTGTATTTACTACAGTCAGTTGTCTTTCTTGAAGTTAGTTACAATTACAGCACCTTTGACACCCCCAAGTGTAACTTCCCACAGGTGGGTGAACAGATTGCAAATTTATGATTGAAATTTCTCACCAAGCTTTAGAACTTCAGCTGGGATACTGTCTGCCCCAAAGTTGAGATGATGGTTTTTTCAACTTATGATCAGTCAGAGCAATGACAAAGCTGAACCAGATAGGCTCATGTGGATCCTGACATCAAGGGCAGAGTTGCAGATAAGAATATCTTCAGTGTTCATTTCAGTGATGCTGACCATATTTGATAAATTTACCTTCAAAGAGCAAACTGGCAGAGAAACATGGTCTAGTTTAATGTCTCAGTGAAGTTCACCTACAGAAATCAAGAACACCTACTGACTTTCTCTAATGTGCAACTAACATGCAATGCATCAGTATATGGGCAAATACCAGCACCTTTGGATGAGGGCAAGGAGCATTTCTACTCTGAATTTGAAAAATTCTCAGGTGGCATCCCAGAGGGAAAGTAATTTATTCTGGGTAATTTTTTAAAGAATGTGGAAAACTGTATTTGGCATGTAAGGAATAGACTAACTCCAAAGGAATCCTGACAAAATACTTGCAGCACAGTTGTTATAACCAACATTCTGCTGCATCAGAGGGACAGGCACAAAACAACATTGGCAATAGAGGTTTCCCCGCTATCCGAAGGTAGAGCATTTCCATGAAACAGTTTGTAAGCCGAAATGTCGTAAAGCGAAGAAGCAATTACCATTAGTTTATATGGGGAAAAATTTTGAGCGTTCCCAGACCCAAAAAATAACCTACCAAGTCATACTGAATAACACATAAAACCTAAAATAACACTAACATATAGTAAAAGCAAGAATGATATGATAAATATACAGCCTATATAAAGTAGAAATATTGTATGTATGATGTAGTTTCACTTACAAAAATCGGGAAGACAGTGAGCCAAAATCGATTTGGAGAAAAAAAATCAGCACGTACACGCCTATGCACGTACCCACATGAGCACACAACTGCCCGCACAAGGCTTCACGATCGTGGTAGTTTTTCTTGGGGTAAACACACGTATAAAGCGGGCGTCTTTCTTTCGTAAAAGCGAAAATCCACTTTGGTTAGCAAAAACAGGTACTAATGTAGGTCTTTCGTAACAGCAAGCTGTCGTAAAGCATACGTTGGAAAACTGGGGGCCACCTGTATGCTTGGTCTAAGCAGTGGCTCTTATTGTTACCCGTACTGTGAAACAGTGAAAAGTTTGTCTTGCATGTCAAGGTATGCATGGACAATACAACTGTGATATCCATCTTCTCCAGATAGCCATGAAATACAGAAAAACCATGGGATCCTTGAAAGAAAAGATATCAACCTCCCTGCATGAAAAGGGGGAAAAAAAAACAAAACTTGCAAATCCCACACCCCCAACCCCTCCCTTGCACAAAAAAAATGAACAGATCACCCACATGGAAGATGACAGCCAGAAAATCAAAAAGAGCAATATGAACTACAGTTCAATACAGGCAGTCCCCGGGTTACGAACGAGTTCCGTTCCTGAGCCCATCTTTAAGTCAGATTGGTACGTAAGTCAGAATAGGTACATCCAGTCTTATTTAGTGTTGTTTAGTCAAACATTTGTCTTAGTGTATAGTATATATTTTACCTTTCTATGCGTATAAAACACTTAAGAAATGTATATATTTCAATAATTAAACCACTGCATTGCTTAGTAATAATTGTAGCTTTCATCGGGGCAGGGCCTTTCACGTGCTCCATTATTCTCACTTTATCCTTCACCTATATCCTTTCAAGTTGTTCCGATCGTTGACCAACTGTAGCCTAAAGCTTTTCCAATGACCAATGGCGTTTCCTCTCTTTCCAGTCGCCTTATTATTTCCACTTTATTTTCAATCACGATTGTTTTCCATCAACGGAACAGAAAACTGCAGATTTTATGTTCTATCGCTGAGCAGCAGTGAACCGTCTGATTGGCCTATTGGAGTTCTCTTTAGGAACTAGTTGACTTGATTGCTTTTCTGATCTGGCTATTGTTCACGATCGCACTTAATTAAAAAAAAATACAGCAGCGGCAGCGGGTCTTGTGCTGCTCCGGGTCCTGAAGTCCACCTGCACTCAGAAGGGTTAAATGGGACAAGTGGGGACGGTGCTGACTGGAAAAGGTGGGGGGGGGGTCAGGGTGAATCTTGCTAAGAAATATTTAAGCCAAATACACAGTTACACTCTCAATACAGTGCTAACGGCAACGACTTAAAATGGCAGACGGCATCATTATCCGACTTAAAGTAGCGGACAGCATTCTCCTCCCTCCATTCGTAAGTACGAGTTGTCCGTAAGTCGGACGTTCGTAACTCGGGGGCTGCCTGTAATCACATAAGTCTTTGAATTTCAAAAACATCCTCCCACCAGAACAATGGAGAGCAGCTGCTTGAACTTAGTCCTTCCACAAAGAGTGACCTCTGCACCACCAACCCAGCTACTCATACAGTGCATTGAGGTAGTAAAAGGTAAAACAATAACAGAATACAGCATAAAAACACCAATAATAGAGAAAATGCAGTGCAAGTAGTCAAGAAGTTGCAAGGTCATAATGAGGTAGATTGTAAGGTCAAGAGTCCATCTTATTTTACTAGGGAAACATTCCCGCATTGTCACATGCTGAAGGTTGTGTTACTTGGTGAACTGAATCCACACTACAATTACAATTTTCTGCTGCTGCCTATAAGGAGTTTGTGCGAGTTCCATTGAAGAGACTGCTGGATTTTCCAACAGAAACCTTCTGGTATAGTGTGATGAGAATAATTAGGAAGATGAGAAGCTGATTAATCATATTGCAAGGTAATACTGAGCTGGAAACTCCTCCAAACCCACCTCAAGGAAAAGGAAGTAATTCTACAGGGAGCTGAAGGCTGAGGTCCCACAAAAAAAAACCTAAAGAACAGATAAGTGGATGGAGTGCCAGGAGATTCAGCAACTCATTAATGACCACAACAGCTCTGTCAAAAAATAGGCCAAATATCCAAGGTCCCGCTCCACTAAGAAGCAAGGACAGAGTTTGTTACTGAAGAACAATAAGGCAGTCACAGTTTGTTTGAAGAGGCAGTTTGAAGTGCTCTGTTCATGAGGCTAGAGGCCTTGAATCTAAGCAACTATTTGGTCCGATTTTGTTGTAGCCCTCAATTAATTAAAAAGTTGAAAAGGCCAAATATCAAATGAGAAACAAAAGGTCTGAATACAGATGGGTATTTCTGCTGATGTTCCAAAACCTGGCAGAGATGAAGTTCAGGTGTACTTGCATCCTCACCTTAATGTGAAAGACACCGTTAATCTGGGGGACTTCAGAGACATCTGCTAGAAAGGTGGCAAGTCGTACTCCATTATTTATACAAACATCGTTGGTAGAATCTCAGGTGGTGACGAGAGGGCATACAGGAGTGAGATATGCCAACTAGTGGAGTGGTGCTGCAGCAACAACCTGGCCTTCAACATCAGTAAGACAAAAGAGCTGATTGTGGACTTCAGGAAGGGTCAGATGAAGGAACGCATACCAATCCTCGTAGAGGGGATCAGAAGTGGAGAGAGTGAGCAGCTTCAAGTTCCTGGGTGTCAACATCTCTGAGGATCTAACCTGGTCCCAACATATCAATGTAGTTATAAAGAAGGCAAGGCAGCAGCTATACTTTATTAGGAGTTTGAAAAGATTTGTCTTCTCAACAAATACTCAAAAACTTCTATAGTTGTACCATGGAGAGCATTCTGACAGGCTGCATCACTGTCTGGTATGGAGGGGCTACTGCACAGGATTGAAAGAAGCTGCAGAGGGTTGTAAATCTAGTCAGCTCCATCTTGGGTACCTAGCCTACAAAGTACCCAGGACACCTTCAGGGAGCGGTGTCTGGGAAAGATGGCGTCCATTATTAAAGACCTCCAGCACCCAGGGCATGCCCTTTTCTCACTGTTACTGTCATGTAGAAGGTACAGAAGCCTGAAGGCACACACTCAGCGATTCAGGAACAGCTTCTTTCCTTCTGCCATCTGATTCCTAAATGGACTTTGAATCTTTGGACACTAGCTCACTTTTTTAATATACATTATTTCTGTTTTTGCACATTTTTTAATCTATTCAATATATGTAATTGATTTACTTGTTTATTTAATATTTTTTTCTCTGCTACATTATGTATCGCATTGAACTGCTGCTGGTAAGTTCACAAATTTCACGTCACATGCCAATGATAATAAACCTGATTCAGATATAGAGGCCTTCCTGTAATCTGCCATGGAGGAAAAGTGCGCGTCTTCCTCAATTGCTTCCTTTCCCAGTGGTAAACAGCTGGCTTCCAGTTCCCTCAGGACCTAACTGCTAGTCTTGTAGAAAGAGATACTGCACTGAGCCTGTTGCAGGTATCGAGCCAAGTCAATTCAAGTTTATTGTCATTTCGACCATAAACTGCTGGTACAGTACACAGTAAAAACGAAACAACGTTCCTCCAGGACCATGGTACTACATGAAACAACACTAAACTACACTAGACTGTGTGAGACAGCACAAGGCTACACTAGACTACATAAAACAACATAAAAACTGCACGAGACTACAGGCCAGCACAGGACTACATAAAGTGCACAAAACAGTACAGGGCAGTACAATAATAAACAAGACAATAGGCACAGTAGAGGACAAATTGCAATATAATAAATGATGTAGATGTCAGTCTAGACTCTGGGTATTGATGAGTCTGATGGCTTGGGGAAAGAAACTGTTGCACAGTCTGGTCGTGAGAGCCTGAATGATTTGGTACCTTTTGCCAGATGGCAGGAGGGGGAAGAGTTTGTATGAGGGTTACGTGGGATCCTTCACAATACTGTTAGCTTTGCAGGTGCAGCGTGTAGTATAAATGTCTGTAATAGCAGGAAGAGAGACCCGGATGATTTTCTCAGCTGATCTCACTATCCGCTGCAAGGTCTTGCGATCCGAGATGGTGCAATTCCCGAACCAGGCAGTGATACAACTCCTCAAGATGCTGTCGATACATCCTCTGTAGAATGTGGTGAGGATGGGGAGTGGGAGATGGACTTTTCTCAGCCTTCGCAGAAAGTAGAGACGCTGCTGGGCTTTCTTGGCTATGGAGCTGGTGTTGAGGGACCAGGTGAGATTCTCCACCAGGTGAACACCAAGAAATTTGGTGCTCCTAACGATCTCAAAGGAGGAGCCGTCAATGTTCAGCGGGGAGTGGTCGCTCCGTGCTCTCCTGAAGTCAACAACCATCTCTTCTGTTTACATTCAGAAACAGGTTGTTGGCTCTGCACCAGTCTGTTAGCTGCTGCACCTCCTCTCTGTATGCTGACTTGTCATTCTTGCTGATGAGACCCACCACGGTCATGTCATCGGCGAACTTGATGTGATTCGAGCTGTGTATTGCTGCACAGTCGTGGGTCAGCAGTGTGAACAGCAGTGGACTGAGCACACAGCCCTGGGGGGGCCCTGTGCTCAGTGTGATGGTGTTGGAGATGCTGCCTCCGATCCGGACTGACTGAGGTCTCCCAGTCAGGAAGTCTAGGATCCAGATGCAGAGGGAGGTGTTCAGGTCCAGCAGTTTCAGCCTTCCAATTAGGTGCTGAGGAATGATTGTGTTGAATGCTGAACTGAAGTCTATGAACAGCATTCAAACGTCTGTGTCTTTTTTGTCCAGGTGGGTGAGGGTGATGGCAATGGCATCGTCTGTTGAATGGTTGGGGTAATACGCGAACTGCAGGGGGTCCAGTGAGGGGGGCAGCAGGGTCTTTATGTGCCTCATGATGAGCCTCTGGAAACACTTCATGATGATGGATGTGAGTGCAACGGGATGGTAGTCATTGAGGCAGGGCATTGAAGAATTCTTCGGCACGGGGACGATGGTGGCGGCCTTGAAGCACATTGGAACGATGGCGCTGCCCAGGGAGATGTTGAATATGTCAGTGAGAACATCTGCCAGCTGGTCTGCACAGAATGATCTGAGCACTCTGCCAAGAATATTGTCTGGTCCAGCAGCCTTCCATGGGTTGACCCTGCATAGAGTTTTCCTCACATCGGCCACGGTAAGACACAGCACCTGGTCATTGGGAGGAGGAGTGGCCTTCCTCACCACCACGTCATTTTCTGCCTTGAAACGAGCGTAGAAGTTGTTCAACGCGTTTGAGAGGGAGGCATCCAGCACAGGCAGGTGATGCTATCTTGTAGTTGGTGGTGTCCTGAATGCCCTTCCACATGCGCCGTGTGTCGCCGCTGTTATGCCCGCAGCCCCCTCCTTTGTGAGAATCGCAAGAGCGCTGGTGGGTTGGGTCAGTGGACCCAGGAAATGGGAGAGAGACGTGCCGAATGCCTCGTTCCCCGGCGATGCAAAATAACGCGACATTGGCCATTGTCTCTTGGAGACACATTTGTGGATTGGGGACTATGCTACGTGCAAGCCCTCGGGCAAAGTGGGCTGGTTGAGAGAGAGATTGCATCACCCCCAACCTGATTGACATCTACTACCCTGCGAGTCAAGATGAAAGAGGGGCTGTAGAGACGGCCCCTCAGACGCACCAGAAGAAACGCTAGCGATCCCGTAGTAGCGGGCAGCCATTTGAAGAAAGCCACGTGCGTTCGGTTCCCTTGCCTGGGGACCGGTGGCTGGTACCACGGAAAACGACTTTGAACTAACAACGGGGAACCAACTCCCCCCGACTCAACGGATTGGCCTCATAAAAGACCCGGGCAAGTTTCTTTTCTCAAAAATCTCTCTCTCTCCAACAAGTGAAAACCCAGCGGTCCCCAAAGGCTGAAGCCTGCAGAAACTGAGGTGACTTTTATATTTCCATCGGACAATACATTATCCCCTAGACAAACGATAGAGCTATTTCTTATTGATGATTATTACTATACCCGCGCTTTTAGATTGAGTATTGACGACGTATATTATCTGAATGTTTGTATTAACCTTATTTTTGTGCCCCTTTATAAATAAAGACTTTTAAAAATAGTACCATCAGACTTCAACGGACCTCTCTATCTTTGCTGGTAAGTGACCCAGTTATGGGGTACGTAACACCGCTGTCCTGGAAGTGGCTGTGGATTTGATGGGCATGTACATGCTTTGCCCCTCTGATGGCCCAGGACAGTTTGGCCCTCGCTGTTGTTAGGGCCATCGTAAAATGCCCGCAATCACTGATCTGGGTTCATCTGACAGTACCTTTGAAACCTGCAACTGTACAGAGGAGCAGCAGGAGCATGTACCCCTCCAAATTCCACACCAATCCTGACTTGGACACACAATATACTATCATCCTTTGATGATCACTGGATGTAAGCCCTAGAACTCCCTTCCCAAAAATACTGGGGGTTACTTTGTTCAGAAGAATTGACATTCAAGAAGATAAATCCAGTCAGCAATGTCTAGATCTTAGAAAGATCCAGGGAGGGAGTGGGAATCAAAATTGGGTTGGACTTTAGTGTAGTTTGGTCTCTATTGGTCTGAAAGTCGGATAAACTGCCAATTGTAGTCAAGCACGTTAATGCATTTGGGGACTTTCCAATCTGGAATCTAAAGTTCAAATCAAATTACATATGTCTCCGTATATACCTCTGAGATTCATTTTCTTCTGGGCATACTCAATAAATATATAGAATAGTAACTATAACCACCCAACTAGGCGCCACTTGGTGGCACAATAATATCAGTGCCGGACTCTGGAGCAAAGGTTCCCGAGTACGAATCCAAGTCGGGTTGAGCGTCGAGCTAGCAACTTGGCCTGGTAAAAACAAGAATAGCTTGCGACGGAAACACCGTCACGACGGTGCCCTGATAACTCCACTGCTGAGTTAAGAAACACCGTCACGACGGTGCCCTGATAACTCCACTGCTGAGCTAAGGGCTGTTCTTCTTAAGCTCCTTCTTAGCAGCCTTATAATTTTCTAGAGCTCTAACAGTACCTAGTTTCTTGAACCTTTCGTAAGCTTTTCTTCTTAACTGGACATCCTACATACAGTCGGCCCTCCTTATCCGTGAATTCCACATGCACGAATTCAACCAACCGCGAATTGGGAAAACCCGGAAGTGCCCTTCCAGCACTTGTTGTTCGAGCATGTACAGACTTTTTTCTTGTAATTATTCCCTAAACAATGCAGTATAACAACTATTTTACATAGCAGTTACATTGTATTAGGTATTATAAGTAACCTAGAGATGATTTAAAGTATACGGGAGGATGTGCGTGGGTTATCGTGGATCGGGATTTTTTAAAAACCGGAAGTTTTCTTACTAAGTAAGTCGGAACAGGCACATCCAGTATTATTTAGCGTCAGTTAGTCAAACATTTGCATTTTGTATATAGTATATATTTTACCTTTCTATGCATATAAAACACTGAAGAACATATGTTTCAGCGCTGGGCTTGGGAACGGAAATTCTCGGGACTCAGGACAGATCGCTCCCTAGTGCGCTCTCCACCGTGCCGGGTTGATGTGGAGGATCAAAACCCAATAATTAAACCACTGCGTTGTTTAATAATAATTGTAGCTTTCATCGGGGCACAGCCTTTCTTACTTTATCCTTTAAAATTGTTCCGATCGTTGACCGACTACAGCCTAATGCTCTTCCAATGACCGATGGCGTTTCACCTCTTTCCGATCGCTTTATTATTTCCTCTTTATTTTCAATGGTTATCGTGCTTATTTTCGTGAACAGAATCACTGCGGATTCAGATCTCTGCCGCTGGTTCCTAATGTCCACCGCACTGAGACAGGTTAAATAAGGTCTTGGGTTCCGCTGGGTCCTAAGGTCCACCCCATAGAGACAGGTTGAATAAGGGACTTGAGCATCCGCGAATTTTGGTATCCGCGAGGGGTCCCGGAGCCAATCCCTCGCGGATAAGGAGGGCCGACCGTACTTTGTACCCATGGTTCTTTTTAACCCTACCATCCTTTCCCTGTGTCAGTAGAACATACCTGTGCAGAACTCCGTGCAAATATTCCCTGAACATTTGCCACATTTCTGTCGTGCGTTTCCCTGAGGACATCTGCTTCCAAGTTCCTGCTTAATAGCATCATATTTCACCGTACTCCAATTAAATGTTTTCCCAAATTAGATAGAGCTGTTGTCACTACCTCCAATATGTTCTCCCACCAAGAGATCTGACACCTGACTAGTTCATTTCCCAATACCAGATCAAGTACAGCCTCTCCTCTAGTTGGCTTATCTATACAGGAAACCTTCCTGAACACACCTAACAAACTCCACCCCATCTAAACCCCTTGCGCTAGGGAAATGCCAATCAATATTAGGAAAGTTAACATCACAACAACCTTATTACTATTGCACCATTCCAGAATATGCCTCCCTATCTGCTCCTCGATATCCCTGTTACTGTTGGGGGGTCTATAAAAAGAATACACACAGTAAAGTTATTGTCCCTTTCCTGTTTCTGACTTCCACCCACACTGACTCAGTAGAACAGCCCTCCATGACTTCCTCCTTTTCTGCTGCTGTGACACTATTCCTAATTAGCAATGCCACACCCGCACTGCTTTTGCCTCCCTCTCTGTTCTTTGTGAAACATCTAAAGTCTGGCACATTCAGCAGCCATTCCTGCTGCTGAGACATCCAAGTCTCTGTAATGCCCACAACGTCACAGTTCCACGTGTTGATCCACCTTGTTTATGATACTCCTTGCATTTAAACAGACGTATCTCAAACCACCAGGCTGAGTCCATCTTTGCTCTGCCAATCCTTCCTCGCAAACTCCCTACAAACTGTTTCTACTTGTGCTCCAGCCTCCCCATCCTTTGCCTCTTCACCTCGATTCTCACCCCCCTGCAAATCTAGTTTAAACCCTCCCCAAGTGAACAAACATTTTCTTATTAAACCTTCTTCTTTTGCTCTGGTAACTTGGTTGGCAGAAAGAGGGAACTGATTTTGAAGTGATGTGGTTAAAATCAAGAACTGTTGATACTTCCTTTCTTTCTAAAAGATTTCATGATTTTGTACTTGCCAAGCAGAATTAGCATTAGAAAGATGTCAGAGGTAAAGCTGGAGTGTGATGTTGTACATGTGGGGACTTGGGAATTAATTGCTTATCACATTGCTTCATATGCTCAGAAAGATGCTTCTAATTTAACTGTTCTATTTCTTTCTCTTCAGGTGAAGCCATTCCTGTTGACAACAACATTGTTGTTGTGAATGGTGAAAATAAGGTTCTACAATTGCATCTACACGCCTTGCAGGCAGCAGGAACCACAGAATGAGTGGACAGAGGGTTGATGTGAAGGTGGTAATGCTGGGAAAGGAGTTTGTAGGAAAGACTAGTCTGGTGGAGAGATACGTTCACAATCGTTTTCTCAATGGCCCATATCAGAATGTGAGTACAATTTTAACTCAATGGTGTTTAAGGCTTTTTCAATAGGAAATGAGCATACATTATTTGATTGATCTTGTTTGTAGTACAGTATTTGGTTATTGAGACTGTATAAATACCCAGTGTGTAGCTGATTAGCATGTACCGTTAAATAGAGAAATTAAATAACTAAGTAATGGAATGACTATTTGAAAATGTATGCAAAATGCAAAGCCTCTTGTCTACTTTTATAAACATTTATAAAATATCTGCTATAATGGGATTTGTGAATTTTTAGAATTACAATCCCATATAGACATTTCAGTAAGGAATACTTTTCATATTGAAAACACTTTATATTAGCTTAGTAGATTTGCATAATTTTCCCTCTTACAATATTCAGAGAATTCAAATGTTTTATTGCTCTAGTTAAAACAACCAAATTTCCTTTGTGGCTTTAATATTCCTGTAACTATGTATGCTGTGGATTACTGGTGATAAATTCTGCCATTTCAGAGAAGGGTTTGTTACTCATATGTGATAGTCTGATTTTGTAACTACTATAATCTTAAAGCAGAAGGAATAGATGGAAAAATAGTCATAAACTAAGAAAAGCCATATGCTTTTAATCACATCAACTGTTTTCGCTTCTTCAATGAGTAACTTGTTTAAGTAATACATGTAGCATTTCACAGTGGGCATGTTTCTTTGCAGACAAGCTGCAGTAAAGTTATTGAGACTGTGTTTACTCCTTCATTCAAATAGTGTGTTGGCTACAATATCAAATACTGTACAAACATGGAAATCCAAACAATGTGGTTAACTTTGGTTGGTAGTTTTAATTTGTGATGTGAGAAAAGCAATGGGCTGTGATGTTGCAATAGTTCCCCACTAGTAGAATCATAGAGCACTACAGCACAGCAATGGGACCTTCAGCCAATCTAGACAACATTGAACTATTATTGTACCTGTTTACATTGTCATACACCTGGAACATAGACCTCCATACCCCTCCATCCATGTACTTACTCAAGCTTCTCTTAAATGTACCACTGAACCCACATCCACTTCTTCTGCTGGCATCTCGTTCCACACACTCGCCATCCTCTGAGTGAAGTTACTCTTCATGTTCCTCTTAAATATTTCACCTTTCACCCTTAACCCATGTCCTCTAGTTTTAGTCTCACCCAAAGGCAAAAAGGAAAAAGCCTTCTTCCATTGACCCTGTCTACACCCCTCGTAATTTTGTATAATTGTGTCAAGTCTCTATGCTTCAAGGAATGAAATCGTAAACTATTCAACCATTTCTGTAACCCTGGTTCTCAAGTCCCAGCAACATCCTTGTAAATTTTCTCTGCACTTTTTCAATCTTGATATCTTCTGAAGGTAGGTGACCAGAAATGTACAGAGTACTGCAAATTAGGCCTCAGCAATATTCTACACAATTTCAAAATAACATACTATTTCAACTCCTGTCCTCATTACTTTGATTTATGAAGGCCAATGTATCAGAAGCTCTCTTTATGACCCCATCTATCTGTCAACGCCACTTTCAAGTAATTATGGACCTGTATTCCCAGATCTCTCTATTCTGCTGTGCTCCTCAGTGCCCTACTCTTCAATGTATAAGTCCTACCTTGGTTTATCCTCCCAAAGTGCAATGTCTCACACTAGTTTGCTTTAAATTTCATCTGTCTTTTTTAGACCATTTTTCTAGCTGGTCCAGATCCCGCTGCAAGCTTAGAAAGCCTTCCTCTCTGTCCACTACACCCACAATCTTGGTTTCATCCACAAATTTGCTGATCCAGTTTGCCACAATATCATGTAGATCATTAATATAGATGACAAACAGCGACAGACCCAGCACCGATCTCTGTGACACACCATTTGTCACAGACCTCCAATCAGAGAGGTAACCATTTGCTTACCGCTCTCCGGCTTTTCCCGCAAAGCCAGTGGCTAATCAAATGTACAACCTCTTCCTGAATGCTAAGTGACTGAGCCTCTTGACAACCTCAAATGCGGAACCTTGTCAAAGGAGTTGCTGAAATCCATGTAGTCAACACCCACTGTCTTTCCTTCATTAGCTTTTCTGCTAACCTCAAAAAACTATAAGATTGTTTCATCATGATCTACCATGCACAAAGCTGTGTTGACTGTCCCTAATCAGTTGACTATGCCTAATAGTATAAATGGAGAATCTGCTCGAACAACTTGGTCTAGCTAGGCCTTACAGAGCTGGCATTAACTTTCTTTCTGTGCCAGTGTCAAGTGTAGTCCTGCAGCTAATTGTGGGCCATTATAATTTTCAATTTTTTTTGAAGAATTATTTTCAATAGTTGATGTGTAGCAAAGTGCTGCAATCAATTTTCCATTCTCCTAATCTGTCTAATTCCTTCTGTAGTTTCTCCACTTCCTCAAAACTCTCTCCCCCCGCCTATTTTTGTATCATCTGCAAACTTTGGAACAGAGTCATCAATTCCTTTATCCAAATCATTGACATAAAACATAAAAAGAATTGGCCCCAACACAGACTCCTGTGGAACATTACCCTTGCAGTTCCTTAGCTCTATTCACAATGATTCAACACCTTCTGACCCTATGTCACCTCTTTCTAATGATTTGATTTCTTTTTTTTCAAACCAACAGAGCAACACCATCTCCTCTGCCTCCCTTTAAATACAGTATGTATCCTTGGACAATAAGCTCCTAGCTATAATATTTTCAGTAATGCCTAGACTATCATACCTGCCAATCTGCAACTGTGCTACTAGTTCATCTACCTTACTCCTGTGTAGGATAAATGGTTGCTGGTTGGCATGGCCTTGGTAGCTTTTAATGCTGTATCTCTCTATGACTCAAATTGCCCAAAGTTCTTATAGTACTGTGGCGACCCACTTCCTAGCGCACTTGAACCGCCTCACAAATAGCCAGCGCGCAGGCACAAAGGCCAGGTCCACAACAAAGGGACAAAGCCTGCGGGGGTTTGTGAGTACGTATCCCTTAGAGCATCCGCGCCCGGGGAGGGCGGGATGAGGGAGGCTTTAAAGCAAGGCTGTGAAGTTCGAATAAAATCATCTTTAATTGCAGTTTACCGACTCTGTGTCGTTATTTTAGCGCTGCGTGTAGCACACCGCTACAATTGGTGACCCCGACGGTCCAAATGATTTTTGGACCGGAGATGACCGACGCCACATCTGTTCATGCGGTTTCGTTGAAACTGCCAAGCTTCTGGACACTGCGACCTCACCTATGGTTCCAGCAAGCAGAAGCCCAATTCCACGTTCGGCAGATAACCTCAGAGGACACCCGTTACTACTACGTGGTGAGCTTCCTCGACCAGGACACAGCGGCCCAGGTTGCAGAGTTCGTACAGTCTCCCCCGACGGACGGCAAGTACACGGAATTCAAAGCCTTGCTCCTAAGGACTTTCGGACTCTCACGGCGTGAGCGGGCTGCCCGCTTACTGCACCTGGATGGCTTGGGAGACAGATCTCCATCGGCTTTAATGAATGAGATGTTGTCTTTGGCCGGCGGACACACACCCTGCCTCATGTTTGAGCAGGCATTCCTGGAGCAGCTGCCCAAGGTCACACGCCTGCTGCTGTCCGACGCGGATTTCAGCGACCCCCGGAAGGTGGCAACCCGGGCGGACTTGCTGTGGAACGCCAAGAAGGTGAGCAGGGCGTCCATCGCACAGATCAACAGGCCACGCTCCCAGCAGCAAACCAGTCCAGGCCCGGCCGCAGAGCCCGCTAGCCCCAGAGGCAGGGGTGGGGAGCCCAACGAACAATGGTGTTTCTACCACCAGCGGTGGGGCGCAGAAGCCCGCCGTTGTCACCCGCCCTGCCAGTTCCCGGGAAACGCCAGGGCCAGCTGCCGCTGATGGCTACGGCGGCTGGCCTTCGGGATAGCCTCCTGTATGTGTGGGACCAGAGGTCGGGACGCCGTTTTTTTGGTCGACACTGGTGCCGAGATCTGCGTCTTACCTCCGACGAGTTACGACACCTGCAACAGGGCACCGGGTCCCCCCCTGAGGGCCATGAACGGCAGCACGGTAAGGACCTACGGCACCCGTATGGTGCAGCTACAGTTCGGCTCCAGCCGGTTCACGTGGGACTTCACACTGGCCGCCGTAGCCCAACCGCTTCTGGGCGCGGATTTTTTGTGGGCTTACATCCTGCTGGTCGACCTGCCGAGGCAGAGGCTGGTCCACGCCGAGACCTTTCAGACGTTCTCCCTGGGAGAAGCCCAGTTGCCAGCCCCACACCTCGGCTCCATCACGCTGTCCGACAATGACTTCACCAGAGTCCTGGCGGATTTCCCATCGGTTCTGGCACCGCAGTTCACGGCAGCCATGCCCCGCCACGGCATACAGCACCACATCCCGGCCCAGGGACCACCCCTCCACGCCCGTGCTCGAAGGCTTCCCCCGGACAAGCTCCGACTGGCGAAGGAGGAGTTCAAGAGGATGGAGGAATTGGGGATCATCCAGCGGTCCGACAGCCCATGGGCCTCCCCCCTGCACATGGTGCCCAAAGCGACAGGAGGCTGGAGACCGTGCGGCGACTACCGCAGGCTGAACGAGGCTACCACACTGGACCGCTACCCTGTGCCGCACATTCAGGACTTTGCAGCAAACCTGCACAGTGCACAGATCTTCTCCAAGGTAGACCTCGTACGAGGATACCATCAAATCCCGATGCATCCGGACGACGTCCCCAAAACGGCTCTCATCACCCCGTTCAGCCTTTTCGAGTTCCTCCGCATGCCGTTCGGCCTGAAGAATGCCGCACAGACGTTCCAGCGGTTAATGGATGTGGTGGGACGTGACCTGGACTTCGCATTCATCTATTTGGACGACATCCTCATAGCCAGCAGCAGTCGTCAGGAGCATCTGTCCCACCTCCGTCAACTCTACGCCCGACTGAGTGAATACGGTCTAACAATCAACCCGGCCAAATGCCAGTTCGGGCTCGACACCATTGACTTCCTGGGCCACAGGATTACTAAAGACGGGGCAACCCCTCTGCCCGCTAAGGTAGATGCGGTCTGCCATTTTCCCCGACCCACCACGATCAAAGGCCTTCAGGAGTTCGTAGGTATGGTCAATTTCTACCACCGCTTCCTCCCTTCAGCTGCCCGAATCATGCGCCCCCTGTTCGCCCTGCTGTCGGGTCTGGGCAAGGACATTACCTGGGATGAGGAGTCCGCCGCCACTTTCATTCAAATGAAGGAAGCCTTGGCGAATGCCGCGATGCTAGTGCACCCCAGAATGGACGTCCCTACCACCCTCACAGTGGATGCATCTAACACGGCAGTCGGTGGGGTACTGGAACAACTCATCGAGGGGCGCTGGCAACCCCTGGCGTTTTTCAGCATACACCTGCGGCCACCCGAGCTCAAATACAGTGCTTTCGACCGGGAACTGTTGGTGCTATACCTGGCAATCCGGCATTTCAGGTACTTCTTAGAAGGTAGGCCCTTCACCGCGTTCATGGACCACAAGCCACTTAACTTTACGTTCATGAAGGTGTCCGATCCCTGGTCGTCCCGCCAGCAGCGCCATCTGTCCTACATCTCTGAATTCACGACGGATGTCCGGCACGTCTCGGGTAAGGACCATATCGTGGCGGATGCGCTCTCTCGCCCTAACATTCATGCCCTTTCCCAAGGGGTAGACTTTGAGGCGCTGGCAGAGGCGCAGCAGACAGACGAGGAGATCCCGAGTTACAGAACCGCAGTCTCCGGCTTGCAGCTCCAGGACCTCCCCGTAGGCCCAGGTGAGAGGACCCTACTCTGTGACGTTGCCACCGGCCAGCCCCGTCCCATCGTTCCGGCAAGCTGGCAGCGCCGTGTTTTCGACTCCATTCATAACTTAGCGCACCCCTCCATCAGGACAACTGTCCGGCTGGTAGCCAACCGGTTCGTTTGGCACGGACTCCGCAAGCAGGTCAGTGAATGGGCCAGAACGTGCATGCACTGCCAGACGGCCAAGGTGCAGCGACAGACCAAAGCTCTGCCACAGCAGTTCCACCCCACCCACCGGCGTTTCGACCACATTCATGTGGATATCGTGGGCCCCCTGCCAGTGTCGCGCGGAGCGCGGCGCCTCCTGACTATCGTGGACCGGTTCACAAGATGGCCAGAGACAATCCCGCTCATGGACACCACCTCCGAATCTTGCGCCTGGGCACTGATCGCCACCCGGGTGTCCCGCTTTGGTGTACCGGCCCACATTACCTCAGACAGAGGCGCCCAGTTCACCTCCAGCCTGTGGTCAGCTATGGCCAGCCTTTTGGAGACACAGCTGCACCACACCACTGCCTACCACCCACAGTCAAACGGACTAGTGGAGCGTTTCCACCGTCACCTAAAGTCGGCTCTCATGGCCCGCCTGCGAGGAGCTAACTGGGCGGACGAGCTTCCCTGGGTCCTACTCGGCATCCGCATGGCGCCCAAAGACGATCTGCACGCCTCGTCGGCCGAGTTGGTGTACGGCGCACCCCTGGTCGTCCCTGGGGAGTTCATACCAGCCCCAAGGGGGCGAGAGGAAGAACCCACAGCAGTCCTGGGCAGACTACGCGAGCGGCTCGGTAACCTGGCCTCCATACCCACTTCGCAGAATGGGCAGAACCCGACCTGCATACCCAAAGACCTGCAGAACTGTATGTTTGTGTTTGTACGACGGGGCGGGCATCGGCCACCGCTGCAACGGCCCTACGAGGGGCCATTCACGGTGCTCAGGAACAACGGGTCCACGTTCGTGCTGGACGTTGAGGGGAGAGAGGAGGTTTTCACGGTGGACCGACTCAAGCCGGCCAATGTGGACGTGACGCAACCGGTCGAGTTTCTGGCACCGTGGCGCAGAGGCCGACCTCCCAAACAGGGTCCGGCCCAGACTGTGGACATTGGGGGGTGTATCGCCGGTTCTGGGGGGGGGGGGGGGGGGTGTTATGTGGCGACCCACTTCCTAGCGCACTCAAACCGGCTCACAAATAGCCAGCGTGCAGGCACAAAGGCCAGGTCCGCAACAAAGGGAAAAAGCCTGCGGGGGTTTGTGAGTACGTATCCCTTAGAGCATCTCCGCCCGGGGAGGGAGGGATGAGGGAGGCTTTAAAGCAAGGCTGTGAAGTTCGAATAAAATCATCTTTAATTGCGTGTCGTTATTTTAGCGCTGCTTGTAGCACACCGCTACAGCACTTTTCTTTTTAGCTGAAAATGGCCTACATTGGGTCATACAGCAGATTTAGACCAATTGTAATTCTGGGCCTGTATCTGAGATGCATGGGATCCATAGTGAATTGGTCACTTGGATTCAGAATTAGCTTCCCTTTAGAGGGTGGTGGTCATAAAGGCTTGTATTTAATTTTTAGTAAAGAAAATGAACGATTTGGGTGAAAACTTGTGTGAGTAGAGTTCATTAGTTTAGAGATGATACAAGGATTGGTGGCATGGTAGATAGTTTAAAAGATTGTCAAAGAATACAGTGCTGTAGCGGTGTGCTACACGCAGTGCTGAAATAACGACACGGAGTTGGTAAACTGCAGTTAAAAGAAAGATTTTATTTGAACTTCGCGGCCTCGCTTTAAAGCTTCCCTGATCCCGCCCTCCCCGGGCGTGGATGCTGTAGGGGGCACGTATTCACAGTCCTGTCCCGCGCGCGGATTTTCCCTTTGTTGGTGAAGCAGACCTGGTGCCCTTTTGGGACTGGCCTTTGTGCCGGCGTGCTGGCTATTTGTGAGCCGGTTCAAGTGCGCTAGGAAGTGGGTCGCCACAGTGCGATATTTATCAGTTACAGTTGAGGGAGGAGAAATGGTAGAGGGGCAGGTGCGAGGGATTGCAGTTTGGGAAGTTAGATGTATAGAGAAAATACACAGTTAATGCCAGAACCCTTAAGAGCTTTGCTGTACTGTGAGGTCTTGAGGTTCATTTCCACAGCTCCTTAAAAGTAGCTGGAAAAGACCAAGGCGTGGTCAGAGAGGTGTTTGGCCTTCAGCGAGGCATTGAGTTCAAGATTCGGGAAATTATGTTGCAGCTTTATAAAGCTCTGAGCTAGACTGCATCTGGAGGATTATATTTATTTCTGGGTGCCCATTATCGGAAGGATGTAGAGGCGTTTGAGAGGATCTGAAGAGGTTTACGAGGATACTGCTTGGATTAGAAGGCATATACTATAAGGAGAGGTTGGACAAACTGGGGTTTTTTTTCCCCTGGAAGGGCGGAGGCTGAGAGGGGAAAAAGTTTTATAAACGACACCCCTCATTTCTGGTCAAGTTGGCACCAAGCTGCCTTGTCCATCAAGGTCAAAGCTCACAAAGTTGTTTTTTTTTAGGTTTATAAGAATGGTTTTGTTGTGGATATACAGGTTAGGTTAGGGATTTTGGCTGCGTGGTGTGCTGAATTATGGTTTATTCCCCAGACCGGCTTTATTCTATCTCCAGGCTCAGGGTCTCATCAGTAGTTGTCGGTGAGCTAACACAATTGGCAATGAGGTGTTGTATTTAATCAGCATGGCAGTTTTACTCGCAATTCTAGAATAGCAGCAAGTTCAATTTGAGGCAGCCCAACTGAAGTTAGCTGAAATCTTGGCCAGCAGGTTGTCAGTGAGTTCAACAACATGTGTTTAAAAACCCAAACAGAACTCATGTGAGTTAGTCGTTGCTTCCAATTACCAACTTCCAGAGTTATGAATCCTGATGCAAGCGTTATGAAGATACCTTCCGGATTCAGATCACCAGTAAAGTTGACTAATGGAAGGCATACAACTTGCTCCAAAAATCGGGTAATGTTGAACATGAGCATGTCAACTCCATCCTGTCTAAGAATGTCCTTGACCTATTGTTTGATGAAACTGTCTGACAGCTAACAAGTACTTTTGGAGAGCAGTCATCTCTGTTCATTGTTCACTACCACTGCCTAAACCTTGTCAGACAGGGTGCCTATGACTTTATCACATATTCTGGTGGCAACCCTGGCATTGCCACATCAACCAGTTGCACCCATGTACTCCTGAAGGCACAGTCAGTTCGTCGTCCAGATCTTCAAACAGCTGGACCTCTTAGAATGGTTTGATTTACTCTGACTGAACCACTCACCAAAGCCAGTGCAGCCCCAAACAACATCACAACGTCAACATGACTGCCTGCAACCATGAAGATTGACTGATTACCAGTGCAAGCCAGTTGTTCCAAACCAAGTCTACCCTTTTCTCAAATCCTACAGGGAATTATTTTCAAGAGAGGGGTGTTCTGGTGAACTGTAAGCAACCAATGCCTGTTGGTTGGTTGGTTGTCAACCAATACCAGGCTGATCTTCTCTGATTAGTCATTGTTCCTGAAAATGTCTCAAATGTTCTTTGTGACCTTTAAGTAGTTTTGCTGTGGTTGCACTGTTGATTTTGGCTGTGAAAGTTCACTCTGTGTTCCAGCTTTAGTCTATCTCCATGCTCAGAATCTTAACAGTAGTTACAGGTGAGTGAATACAACAGCTTACGATCCCCAAGTTCAAAGACCGTGGTTAGCGTACCCGTTGAGGGCCGGTGAACCCTGATTGGGGTGTGTAAGTTAGGAAAGGGTTTGTTTTGCTGTTGGTGTGTCTTATATGCTGCTTATTATTCCGCTGAACACTGTGTTGGACTGGAACATGGAAAGACTTACGGGCTGCCCCCAGTATTGTCTCACACTGTGGTTGTTAACGCAAACAATGCATTTCACTGCATGTTTGGATGTAAATGTGACTTATAGGTCTAATCTAATCAAATTATAAGAGGCATAATGTAGAGAGCTGGTATCTTTTTTTCCCTAGTGTTGAACTGTTTAATACTAGTGGCCAAGACAAATTTTAGTTCTGTAGAGTGATGGGTGGCTATAATGCACTGCCAGGGTTGGCTATGGAGATAAATACGATAGAGGCATTTAAAAAGCTCTTAGATAGACACATGAATGTGCAGAAAATGGATGGAAATATGGATCATGTATTGGCAGAAGAGATTAGTTTGGTGTTTAGTTTGGCTCAGTGTTGTAGGCTAAAAGGCCTGTTTGCCTGCTGTACTGTTCAGAGTGGGAAGGAAAAGATCCATTTGATATGGTTCATGTGGGTATCAACCATGTAGGAAGAACAAGGAAGGAAGTTCTGCTGAGGGAATTTGAGCAACTTGAGAGTAAATAAAAATGCAGAACTGAAATGGTAATCGTTTCTGGATTGTTAAGTGTGCCTTGTACAAATTGGCACAGGGTTAATAAGATCAGAAAGTTAAATGTGTGACTCAAAGATTAGTGTGGAGAAGTTGCTTTAAATTTGTAGGACATTGGCATCTGTATTAGGAAAGAAGCACTTGAACCAGGGACTGGGGACCTGACAAATTACATAACTGTGCATAGGGTTTTAAACTATATAATAGGTTTTGGGGGGGTGGGGGATATTTCACAGCTTGGAAAAGTATGGATAAAGTAAAAGGGAAAATGAGCACAGGAGAAGTTACTCAAGTCTGCACCATTGAGCACATCTACACGGAATGTTATTGCAGGAAAGTAGCATCCATTATTAGGGATCCCCACCACCCTGGTCATGCCGTCTTCTGCTGCTATCATTAGGAAGAAGGTACAGGAACCCAAGGACTCTCACCACCAGGTTCAGGAACAGTTATTACCCTTCAACCATCAGGCTCTTGAATGAAAGGGGATAACTTCATTCAGCTTCACTTGCCCCAACACTGAACTGTTCCCACAAGCTATGGATTCCCTTTCAAGGACTTTCTCATCTCATGTTCTTGATATTTATTGCTTATTTATTTAAAAAGTTCAAAGTACATCAAAATATGTATACCGTATAAAACCCTGAGATTCATTGCAGGCAGCTACAAAACAACGCAACCCAATAGAAACCATTTTTAAAAAGCTGTTAGACATCCATGTGTTGGAACAAAAAGTAAATCGTGCAAACAATAAAGATAAGCAAATAACATTCAGAACTGCAGTTTGTGAAAGTGAGTCCACAGGCATGAAGCCAGTCACTGCTGATCAAGGAGCCCATTAGTTGCAGGCCACAGTCTCAGTTCAGCGTAGAGATGAGTAAACCTTGCAGAGTAGCAAACTGAACACTGGCCTGTCCGTCACCTCCAGCCCTGACACCCTGACCTTTTAAATCTGGCCCAGCTCTTAAAAATCGGCCAAACAATGGGTCATTCCTGTCTCTTGGACCTGGGCCCTGATGATTTGATGCATTGCCAGGCTCAGGGCCTGCGTCTCAATTCTGCAGGTACCGGACCTTTCCAATTCAGCCTGGAGCTTAAATCAGTCAAACTTTGGTTTGTTCTTCTCTCTTGGACCCAGATCCAGGTTCCGCTGCCTTAACTCTGTCCCACCTGGCCTTGATTCTGCCACTTCCAATCACCTCCAAGTCCACTCCAGCAGCTAAACATCGGTTTGTTCCCTGTTTTCTGGCCTGTTTCAGGTCAGCCTGTACACACCATGCCCCAACCGTCCCGCACCTTCAAGACTTCAGTTCACACCACAGAGAATACCAGGTTGTATTGTTGAAAAGCTCAACTCCGAAAGGGAAGTCACAGGCTATTGACAGCAGTTATCATATTTGAGAAAAGTGTGATTAATAAATAATCAATAGTTGATTTTGCTGCCAGCAAGTCATTGCTGTGATTTACCAGTGCCATCTTAAACCGGAAGATTACTATTGTTGATTGATCTTTTATTTTGGGTTTGCACAGTTCATTGTCTTTTCCACACTGGTTGTACGCTCATTTGGTGCCATCTCACACTGATTCTATTATGGTTATTGGATTTATTGAGTATGCCTGCAAGAAAATGAATCTCAGGGCTGTATATGGTGTCAAATTTTTTTTGATAATAAATTTACTTTGAACTTTGAATAAAGAACAAGACAAAAAGTTTAGAAAGTGATTAAAATTTAACTTCAGGTAACATGGATGCCACATTGAAACGAAGAGTGGTGAATTCAAGAGCCCTGCAATTTAAGGGAGAAGCTAAAGTCCCTTGTATTAGTATTACAGTTGAGTAAGGGCATTTACAGAGGCATGATGGAGGAGCTGGCCGAAGATGATTGGAAAAGGATACGAGCAGGTATGACGGGAGAGCAGCAGAGGCCGGAGTTTCTGGAGGCAATTCAGTAGGTGCAGGATAGATACTGTGCCTATAAGAAGTATTTTCCCCAGCTTTGGCATTTTTGACAAGGATTCTTTCTTGTCAAAGTGAAAACAGATTTCTATAAATTGGTCTAAATTATTGAAACCAAAATAATTGATTGCATAATTACTCGTGGGCTTCAAGCAGTCTTTAGGAGATGCACCTTTGGGAGCAGTTACAGCCTTCAGTCTGTGCACATCTGGACACTGCAATTTTTCCCCTTTCTTCTTTACAAAACTGCTTAAGCCCTGTCAGATTGCATGGGCATTATGAGTGAACAGCACTTTTCAAGTCTAGCCACAAATTCTCAATTTGATTGAGGTATGGACTCTGACTTGGCCAATCCAGGACATTAACTTTGTTGTTTTTAATCCATTCCTGTGAATCTTTGGCTGTATGCTTGGGGTCATTGTCTTGCTAGAAAACAAATCTCAGTCCTCTTGCAGACTGCATCTGGTTTTCCTCCAGGATTTTCCTGTGTTTTGCTGCATTTATCTTACCCTCTACCTTCATAAGCCTTCCACGGCCTGCTGCAGTGAAGCATCCCCACAGCATGATGCAGCCACCATCGTGCTTCACAGTAGGGTTGGTGTGTTTTTGATGATACGTTTAGTCTGATGGCCAAAAAGCTCAATCTTGGTTTCATCAGACCACAGAACCTTCTTCCAGCTGACTTCAGAGTCTTCCACATGCCTCTGGCAAACTCTAGCTGAGATTTCATGAGATTTTTTTAAAAAATTAGCATTGGCTTTCTCTTTGCCACTCATCCATAAAGCTGTAACTAGTGAGGCTGCTAGGCAACAGTTGTTGTATGTGCCATTTCAGCCACTGAAGCTTGTAACTCCTCCAGAGTCCTCCACGATCACTCAGTTTTTGAGGATGACCTGGTCTGGGCAGATTTACTGCTGTGCCATATTCTTTCCATTTCTTGATGATTAACTTACCTGTACTCCAAGGGATATTCAGTGACTTGGAAATTTTCTTGTATTCATCTCCCGACTGATACTTTTCAATAACCTTTTTGCAGAGTTGCTTGGAGTGTTCTTTTGTCTTCATGGTGTAGTTTTTGCCAGGATACTGACTCACCAGCAGTTGGACCTTCCAGATACAGGTGTACTTTTATTATAATCAATTGAAACACCTTGACTGCACACAGATGATCTCTATTTAACTAATTATGTGACTTCAAAAACCAGTTGGCTGCACCAGTAATGATTTGGTGTGTCATATTAAAGGAGGTGAATACTTTTGCAATTAATTATTTTGTATTTTACATTTGTAATTAACTTAGATCACTTTCTTGAGATCTGTTTTCACTCTGACATGAACGAGTATTTTTCTGTTGATCAGTGTCAAAAACAGCCAAATTAAATCCACTGTGATACAATGTTGTAAAATAATAAAACATGAAAACTTCTGGGGGGTGGGGTTTGAATGCTTTTTATAGGTCCCGTATATCCCAAAGAAGTAGTAGTATTCTAGTGACAGATTGTCACAACTATGGCTGCGAGGGAGGCCAAAGCCAACATAAAAGCAAAAGCGATGGCATGTAATAGAGCAAAAATTAATGTGAAATTAGAAGATTGAGAAGCTTTTTAAAACTAACAAGGCAACTAAAAAGTCCAAGGAACGAAAAGGGGAAATATGAAGGTAGCCAGTAAATCAAAGAGCTTACCATAAGTTTTTCAGATATATAAAGAGTGAAAGAGAGGCGAGAGCAGATATAGGACCACTGGAAAATGACATTGGAGATGTAGTAATGGGGAACAAGGAATATGCCAGAAGTTGCAGAGCATCTTGGGTCAGAAGTGAGTGCTGTTGCTATTATTAGAGAGAAGGTTCCTGGGCAGCTGAAAGGTCTGAAGGTAGGTAATTCACCTGGACCAGGTAGACTACACCCAAGGGTTCTGAAAGTGGTGGCTGAAGATTGTGGAGGCATTTGTAATGATCTTTTAAGAAACACTAGATTCTGGCATAGTTCCGGAGGATTGGAAAATTGCAAATGTCACTCCACTGTTCAAGAAGGGAGGGAGGCAGAATAAAGGAAATTATAGACCATTCAGGTTGACCTCAGTGGTTAGGAGGATGTTGGAGTCAATTGCTATGGATGAAGTTCTGGGGTACTTGGGGACACATGATAAAATGGGCTAAAGTCAGCATGGTTTCATTAGGGAAAAATTTGCCTGTCAAATCTGTTTGAATTCTTTGAGGAAATAACAAGCAGAATAGACAAAGGAGAATCGGTGGATGTTGTGTACTTGGATTTTCCACAGGCCTTTAACAAGGTCCCACACATGAGGCTACTTAGCAAGTTAAGAGCCATGCTATTACAGGAAGGATACTAGCATGGATAGAGCATTGGCTGATTGGCAGGAGGCAAAGAGTAGGAATAAAGGGAGCCTTTTCTGCTTAGTTTCTGGTGACTAGTGGTGTTCTGCAGGATGTCGGTATTGGGACTGCTTATTTATATATTCTATGTCACTGATTTGGGTGACGGAACTGATGGCTTTGTGGACAAATTTGCAGACAACACACAAGGTAGGTGGAGAGGCTGGTAGTGTTGAGGAACCAGGGAGGCTGCAGAAGAACTTTGACATTGGGGACTGGGCCAAGACGTGGCAGATTGAATTTAGTGTCTGGAAATTTATGGTCCTACACTTTGGTAGAAGGAATAAAAGCATAGACTATTTTCTATTTAGACTGTTTTCTAAATGAGGAGAAAATTTAAAAATCTGAGGTACAAAAGGACTTGGAAGATTCCCTAAAGGTTGACTTGCAGTTTGTGTCAGTGGTGAGGAAGGCAAATGCAGTGTTGGCATTCATTTTGAGAGGGCTAGAATATAAAAACAAGGATGTAATGCTGAGGCTTTAGAAGGCACTGGTGAGGCCTCGGAATATTGTGAGCAGTTTTGGGTCCCTTATCTTAGAAAGGATGTGCTGACATTGGAGAGGGTTCAAAGGAGGTTTACGGGAATGATTTTGGGATTGAAAGGCTTATCACATGAGGAGTGTTTGATGGCTCTGGGCCTGAACTTGCTGGACAGATGAGGGGTGGATCTCATTGAAACCTGTCGATTGTTGAAAGGCCATATAGAGTGGATGTGGAGAGAATGTTTTCTTTGGTGGAGGGGTCTATGGCCAAAAGGCGCAGCTCAGAATAGAGGGATGTCCATTCAGAGTGGAGATCAGGAGGAATTTCTTTAGCCAGAGGGTGGTGAATCTGTGGAGGCCAGGTCATTTGGTGTATTTAAGGCAGAGGTTGGGGTTAAGTGAAGGGTGTGAAAGGTCACGGGGAAAAAGCAGGAGAATGGGGTTAAGAGGGAAGTGGATTGCCTCTTCCAACATGAGCCTGGAGCAGAGAAGAGTACTCAGACAGTGGAAAACATCCTGTATTGTCCCGGTACCGAAGAAACCACAACCAAAGGAGTTGAATGACTTCAGACCTGTTGCCTTGACGTCGCACGTGATGAAGACCATGGAGTGGCTGATAATACAGAATCTGAGGCCACAAACCAGGCACGCCCGGGATCCTCTTCAGTTTGCGTATAAGGAGAAGGTGGGAGTGGAGGATGCTATCATGTATTTGCTGCACAAATCCCTCTCTCACCTGGATGGGGTCAGTGGTGCTGTGAGGATTACATTCCTGGACTTCTCTAGTGCCTTTAACACCATCCAGCCCAAGACCTTAAGGCACAAACTAACGGAGATGGGAGTAGACTCTTACATGGTGGATTGGATAGTGGACTACTTGACCGATAGACCTCAGTATGTGCGGTTGGGAGACTGTAGGTCTGACACGGTGGTCAGCAACACAGGAGCGCCGCAGGGGACTGTGCTCTCTCCGGTCCTGTTCACCCTGTACACATCAGACTTCCAATATAACTCGGAGTCCTGCCATGTGCAGAAGTTCGCTGATGACACGGCCATAGTGGGGTGTGTCAGGAATGGACAGGAGGAAGAGTATAGGAAACTGATACAGGACTTTGTGATATGGTGCAACTCAAACTACCTGCGTCTCAATATCACCAAGACCAAGGAGATGGTGGTGGACTTTAGGAGATTTAGGCCTCATATGGAGCCAGTGATCATTAATGGAGAATGTGTGGAGCAGGTTAAGACCTACAAGTATCTGGGAGTACAGTTAGACGAGAAGCTAGACTGGACTGCCAACACAGATGCCTTGTGCAGGAAGGCACAGAGTCGACTGTACTTCCTTAGAAGGTTGGCGTCATTCAATGTCTGTAGTGAGATGCTGAAGATGTTCTATAGGTCAGTTGTGGAGAGCGCCCTCTTCTTTGTGGTGGCGTGTTGGGGAGGCAGCATTAAGAAGAGGGACGCCTCACGTCTTAATAGGCTGGTAAGGAAGGCGGGCTCTGTCGTGGGCAAAGTACTGGAGAGTATAACATAGGTAGCAGAGCGAAGGGCGCTGAGTAGGCTACGGTCAATTATGGAAAACCCTGAACATCCTCTACATAGCACCATCCAGAGACAGAGAAGCAGTTTCAGCGACAGGTTGCTATCGATGCAATGCTCCTCAGACAGGATGAAGAGATCAATACTCCCTAATGCCATTCGGCTTTACAATTCAACCGCCAGGAGTAAGATATGTTAAAGTGCCGGGGTTAGGACTCAATGTATTTAAGTAAACTACTTAAGAACTTTATAAAAGCTATTATTAATGCTTTTTGAGAGGGTGATTTTAGATGCATATCATATTTTTACTGAGTTAAGTATTGTATGTAATTAGTTTTGCTACAATAAGTGTATGGGACATTGGAAAAAATGTTGAATTTCCCCATGGGGATGAATAAAGTATCTATCTATCTATCTATCTATCATGATCACATGGTGGAGAAGACTTGATGGGTCAAATCGCCCAAGTCTGCTCCAATATCTTACGGCCTTATGGTCTAATTAAAAACATGGGATTAATGTAGAATTACTAATGCTTAGTTGATGTTTGTCATAGCTTGGTGGGTCAAGGGTCTGTTTCCATTCTGTATCTCTCTGGGACTATCTCCATTTTCTCGTGTTCTATATGACAGTGATCAACAAGTGCAGTATTTGTGATTATTCGTCTTTCTAATACCTTTTTCCATCATGCTGCAATAATATGTGAGGAAATTGTTTGGCATTAATAGATATTTTTGTGCTCTGTTTACAATGGTAATGCCTTGGAATCTGGTGCAACACAATCAGCCTTTGTTTCTGGTATCCGAGAGGCAATGTTTGCAAAAGTGTACTCAGCGTCAGCTTAATCATGCCTGAAATGTTATCTAATTCAGCAAAGCATTTCTGTTAAAAATTTTCCCATCCAGCTACACTGATTGGCCTTGTCTGCTGGGATAGAGTTATAATCTGCAAAGTTTTGATTGGATTGCAACAAGTAGGCAAGGCAACACTACCAGAATGATTGCCTTATTTCTGGATTCATTCATGGAGTAGTTTCAATGTAAGATGTGTGTTAGATGTTGAAGGATTAATAGGCAAAACATGTCAGTTGGTGCTTGGGAAAATTCATTTTTAAAAATCATTGTGTCTATTGGTGTTGCCCAGTGTTCATGGCGTAAGGGAGCCAAAGCCATTCTGTTTTAGTACACTGTAGCATGTACTTGTGGAATGAACTGCTTGTTTATCCTCATTATATCCTAATTATATCAAAACAAATGAACAGAACTGGTGTAGAGGCTTAAGAAATTTAAATGCGACTAAGTTAGATTAAAAAATAATAATATATATGCATACATACACATACCGTGGTTTTCCAAAATCATTAGCGTGCCTATTGCCCATATCAGGGAGCAGCCATGGTCCAAAATAGTTTGATCCCACTGCTTTGGAAAAACATTTCAAATTCATTCACCATCTTTTACAGCACAAGTGTACACCAATTAATTATGCTGATTTTTAAAAAAATAATTGTGATTTTAAATGGATTGCTCATTTGAATAGCTTTTTTTAAAAAATCCTTATTTTTATGATGAATTCATTTTATTCTGATTAATAAACAAAATCACATTGCCATTGGTAATACTTATCTGATATATTTATTATGAATGGAAAAGAAGTGTGCTTCTGTTCTATTACACTGGCAGTTGCATTGATCCATAAACTGACCGACAAACAAAAATTCAATCTCACAATAGTGTTTTTTTCCCCCCCAAATGGATGGTAAAATATACCAGGGTTTCCTATTTAAAAACCAACAACTCCACTCAGAAATGCCAGCTTTTATCTGAGAAATTCGGTGGGCATTCAGAACTGAGTAAAGGCAACAGTGTTATACTTCTGCAGAGCTAGTTGCTTTTATCAGGGAATCTGAAATGAAGTATTTATTAAACTAGAGTCAGATATTGATGGAAGACCTTTGAGTTACTTCTCCCCCATCTCAGGAACTACATTAGAGTCATGGAAAAGTACAGCATGGAAATAAACAATAGGCGCAGGAGTAGGCCTTCAAGCCAGCACCGCTATTCACTGTGATCATGGCTGATCATCCACTATCGGTACCCCGTTCCTGCCTTCTCCCCATATCCCTTGACTCTGCTATCTTTAAGTGCTTTATCTGACTCTTTCTTGAAAGCATCCAGAGAATTGGCCTCCACTGCCTTCTGAGGCAGAGCATTCCACAGATCTACAAATCTCTGGGTGAAAAAGTTTTTCCTCAACTCCGTTCTACATGGCCTACCCCTTATTCTTAAACTGTGGCCTCTGGTTCTGGACTCCCCCAACATCGGGAACATGTTTCCTGCCTCTAGCATGTCCAATCCCTTAATAATCTTATATGTTTCAATCAGATCCCCTCTCATCCTTCTAAATTCCAGTGTAAATAGGCCCCTTGACTCTTCTTCTAGTCCATGCCAAACTATAAAAACTGCTTAGTCCCATCGACTTGCACCCGGACCATAGCCCTTCATATCCCTCCCATCCAAACTTCTCTTAAACATTGAAATCAGGCTTGCATGCACTACTTACGTTGGCATTTTGTTCCACACTCTCGCAACCCTCTGAGTGAAAAAGATTCCCCTCGTGCTCCCCTTAAACATTTCGCCCTGAATCCATGACCTCAGTGGTAAAAGCCTCCTTGCATTTATGCTATCAATGCCCTTCATAATTTTGTATACCTCTATCAAATCTCCCCTCAATCTTCTAAATCCCAAGAATAAACTCCTAACCTATTTAATCCTTCCTTATAACTGAGGTCCTGCAGTACCTTGTACATTTTCTCTGCACTCATTCAATCTTATTTATATTTTTCATGTAGGTAGGTGGCCAAAACTGCACACAATACTGCAAATTAGGCCTCATCAACGTCTTCTACAACTTTAACATAATATCCTATCTCTTGTGCTCAATGCTTTGATTTATGAAGGCCAATGTGCCAAAAGCTTTATTTGCAACTCTATCTACCTGTGCTGCCACTTTCAATGAGTAATGGATCTGTATTCCTAGATCCCTTTGCTCTACTGCACTCTTCAATGTCCTACCTTTCACTGTGTAGGACCTACCTTAGTTGGTTCTACCAAGTGCAACACCTCACACTTGTCTGCATTAACTTCCATCTGCCACTTTTCAGCCCATTTTTGCAGCTGGTCCAGATCCTGTTGCAAGCTTTGATAGCCTTCCTCTTTGTCCACTAGATCCCCAATCTTGGTGTCATCTGCAAATTGCTGATCAAGTTAACCACATGTAACTCTTGCTACAGCTAGCGGCTAAATATAGGGGTGATAGCCCCCAGCCCAGCCAAACTTAAGAAATCTCGTTTGGGTGGATGTTGCGCAATGTGTCCCCTGTTACAAATCAGCACCCCGAAATAACAAACAGTACACAATATGCAATTAAACAATTAAACTTTATAATTCTTACTTTGACTATATGGTTAGTAAAGAAAATGAAAAAAAAGAAAAAGGGCCCAATCTTATGAAACAGTCTATTGTGCAATGTTGGAGCTCACTGATAAGCTGATTGTCCACCATCGACCTCCTCCGATTGTCGCTGCCCTTCGGACCCTTGCTCCAAGTCCACCCCATCCGGTGGTCTACCAATTCTCTCCATTCGCGTCTCCTCTCCGTATCTCTCCCCAGCAAAAGACCGTGAAAATCTGTCTTCCAGACTCACAAGGAAGATCAACAGCATTCTAAACCCCATTATCTCTAGTCATAACCCAAACATTGTTGCTACAGAGAATTCAGGCTGCCCACTTCACCTGTCTCAACGGGAGAAGGGCCTGGAGTCTCTTCCTTAATCAATGGGAAGTTAGCGAAAGGCAGCATATACCAGACATCCAGGTCCTCATCCTCCCAATCAATATCCCTCTCAGGGGTGGGGGCCGTCCTAATCTCGCCTCTTGGGGGCCCAGTAGTTAACCCATGTTTCCGAGGAGTCCTCTTACTAGGTGTAGGGCTCTGGGTCTACCTGCTCCTCTTGTCCCGGGGCAACAGGTGATTCCGATGGAGAATCTTGATGGGCCCATTCCCATCCTCTGGTTTCACCCGGAAAACTGGTAGGTTTGGCATCTGACTCTCCACCACATAGGGTGTAGCTGCCCAGCGGTCAGCCAGCTTATGCTTTCCAGGTGGCCCCAAATTCCTTATGAGGATTCCCGGCAGGAGTTGGGAAAACCTTACCTTTTGATCATACCTCCTCTTATTCCCTTGATTCTGCTTGGCAGCCGCGACCCCAACTGATTCATAATCCCTTTTCAACTCTCTTCTCATGTCAGACACATACTTCAGATATGTTTTTGGTGGTAAGTCATCCTCGTCAGTCCCAAAACAAAGGTCAATGGGCAACCTCGCCTCGCGCCCAAACATCAGGTAATATGGCGAGTACCCAGTAGCTTCATTTCGTGTACAATTATAACTGTGGACCAGGTGCCCACTATATTGACTTCACCTGCTCTTCTTGCTGATCTCCAGGGTCCCGAGCATGTCTAGCAAGTTCCGATTAAACTTCTCTGGCTGGGGATCACTCTGTGGGTGATAGGGCGTGGTCCTCAATTTCTCGACTTCAAGCATGCTCAGTAACTCAAGGATGAGTCTGCTCTCGAAATACCGTCTGTGAGCACTATGTATTGGCCTGAGAAGGCCATAATAAACAAAATACTTCTCCCATAAGACTTTTGCCACCGTAGAAGCCCTCTGGTCCTTGGTAGGGAAAGCCTGAGCATATCTGCTGTAGTGGTCCATGATGACTAAGACATTCGCCATGTTGCTGGCATCGGGTTCTATTGACCCATACACATCAGATCCAGAGGCCTCACTCTGCAGGTGGGACAAGGGAGCTGCCCGCATAGGCAGTGGCTTCCGCCATATGCATCGAATGCACGACTTGCAGTATTCTTCGACTTCCGACTTCATTCGGGGCCAGTAAAACCGGTCTCTGAGCAATCCATAGGTCTTTTCAACCCCCAAGTGTCCAGAATCATCATGAAGTGATTTCAACACCATCCTGTGATACTTCTCGGGCAGGACCAGCTGGTAATGCTGGGGTCGGTCTGGGGGTGATGTGACCCGGTATAAGACCTGGTTCTTCAACTCCAGCTGAGGCCATACTCTCAGTAATGGAGGCACTGAAACGTGTTTCGTCTTCTCCGCCTGGGCCATGTCTCCCTTTTCAACCGCTGCCCAAATGGTACCAATGCCCAGATCATCTCGCTGAGCAGCAGCCACTTCCCCAGAACTAAATTCCAGCAGCTGATTTGTCTTCAGAGCAGTCAGGTTACAGTAAACTTGGGGGATGGTGTCATCAGAAGCCCCCAGTTGATCCACTGCTGGATACTACCCCTCCTTTCCCTCTGCCTTCACGGTGATGGCAAACTGACACATGGCCTTCACCCCCGGGGCAAGAATGTTCTCCCACTCCTCGTCCCTGACCAGCCCCCTCATGCACCCTTTGGGACAAAGCATTAGTATCAACATTCCTGCTTCCCGGCCGGTACTTCAGGCTTAAGTCATAGGCAGACAACACCGCCAACCACCAATGGCCTGTGGCATCCGGTTTCACCGAGGTCAGGATATAGGTTAGGGGGTTGTTGTCCGTCCTCACCCCAAACTTGGCCCTATAGAGGTAGTCACTCAGCTTATCCACCACAGCCCACTTCAACGCCAGAAATTGTGCGTGGGATAGTTTTTCTCAGAAGGTGACAGACTCCAGCTGACAAACGCAACTGGCCTCAACCCAGAGCCCTGATCCTGATACAGGACACCCCCTAAACCCTCTCGGCTGGCATCCGTGTGCAGTACATATAGTAATCGGGAGTCTGCAAAAGCCAGCACCAGCACCTGGGTCAGCAGCTCTTTTGGCAACTGAAATGCCTCCTCACATTTTGCATCCCACCTCAGTCCAAAGGGCTCCTACAGGCTTAGATACTCTCCACCCTCCTGTCCTTTTCCCCCTCCCTTTCTTCCTAAGGGAGGGTAACCGCACAGAAGCAGATTCAATGGGTGATTCACTTCCGCGTAGCCTTTCACAAACCTCTGATAGTAACCACAGAACCCGAGGAACAAGCACAGAGCGCTCAGTTTGGGGTCTTGGCCAATTGCTAACCACCTCTATCTCAGCCTGGGTCCGTTGCTACCCCTTCCCATGAGACTATGTGCCCAACATAGCTAACAGATGTTTGGCAGAACTGGCACTTGCCTAGGGAAAGTTTTAACCCTTCAGCTTTCAGGCAGCCCAGCACCTTCAGTAGCCTTGCTTCACGTTCCTCCAAGATGGATGCAAACACTGAGGTCATCCAGATATACCAATACCTCAAGCAAGTTCATATCCCCCACCATCTTCTCCATGACCCACTGGAAGGTTGCAGGAGCTCCCGAGATGCCCTGGGACATCCTTTCGAACTGGAAAAATGCCAGGGGATATATAACCGCCATTTTCTCTTTGTCAGCCTCATTCATGGGGATCTAGTAATATCCACTCCTCAAGTCCAGCACACTGAACCACTTCACACCACTCAGGCAGGCCAGCGTGTCTTCAATCCTCAGGACAGTATACTGGTCAGGGATGGTGCGCCTGTTCAGAGTCCTACAGTCCACACACATACATACCTTCCCATTCTTCTTTCGGGCCACTACTATTGGGGATGCATAGGGGCTTCGGGACTCGGTGATGACCCCAGCTTCCTTCAACTTACACAAATGCTGCCGAACATCCTCCACCTCTGCAGGGGTCAGTTGCCACTACCTTTCTCTGAACAGGGTATCCTCAGTCACCCGGATAGTGTGCTGCGTGCTCTTGGAACAACCCACATCAAAATTGTCAGTGGAAAAGACACCTTCCAGCTTCAACATCTTCTCTATCAACCTCCTCTTCCAACCCACAGGAACTGGGGAGTCCCCGAAGTTGAATGACTCAGTGTTCAATGTTCCCCCTTTTCCAGTAGCTTCTCCCTGGCGTGTCTCACAGGGACACTAGACATTACCGTCACAGAGAACAAATGCGCCAGGGGCATTCCCTGCTTGAAGGTGACCTCCCTCTTCGTAGTGTTTCTGACGATCACTGCCATCCTGCTCACCTGTACAACCAAGGGCTTATACAGTTCGGGCCTCATCAGTACCCCAGCAGGCAATCCCGACTCCCCCTCAGTGTCTTCCGGAATGTCCACTAAGAGGGCTTCGCCTTCAGGCACTCCGGGAAATTTGGGGGTCTCCATCACTCTTGCTATTTCCCCGGCCGACTGGGTGAACTACATAGTCCCTTGTCTAAATTCGGTATCCGGCCTGATGCAGCCACGCACTTCCTCAAAAGCAGCTCGAAACACCAGGTGCACGGACAGTGTTCCCAGAAAGCTCTCATCAGCCTTCTCCTTGCAGGCCCCCATGAGCCACTTCACAAGAGGAATGTTGGTCCCCACCAGAATTGAATGCCACCCTTCTCAACAGGTTTCGGACAAACCAGCACCCATGTATCAAGGACCTCAGACGCTCCCACATCGGTTTCCGAGAACTCCAGCTTCACTGACAAATGACCGTCGTATGGATAATCACTAGCGCTAAGCCCCCAGATCTCCAGTGCCGTGAATGGTGTCAGTGGTAAACGTTTTAGATACCGGTTGTAAAACAAACGGTACAACAACGTGACCTATGACTCGGTGTCGAGTATGGCTTTAGCATAAATACTCTCTATTCGTAGTGACACACTGGAGCATGAACCCACTAAGCCTTCAGGAATTGGGCCCTTCGCTTTCGGGGGTTCCTTGGTACATTGCTGGGAACGTGTTCCCCCAGAGACACCAGGCCGTTCACTCACTGGGTCTTCTCTAGGTTTTTCCAACGTCACTCCCTGCTGAGGTACCCGGGGGCTCCCTCTCCTGCTGGTGTGACACCTGCTGCCAGCAGCCCTCCGCATTGTTCGTCCTCCTGGGGAATCCGCCCCCCCATCAGCTCCATCATATGGGGGGGCTCACACTCCCTGATAACAGCCAAAACATCTCCATTCTCAACTCTGCCACAATCTCCTCTGCCGCTCCCCAGGGTAGGCTATCTGTGGTCATTTCACCACAGGGGACCACTACCGAGGACTGTACCCTGCTGACGAAGTCTTCCCGCGCCTCCGCCGCATTCTCCTCTTCCCGTACCTCTCTGATCAGCTCAACAAAAGATGGAGGAGGGTGCGTCTTACGAGACTGTCAGGCACCCCACGCAATCAGGTCATGGGACTGGGCGACCCTGGCTCTCTGGTCCATTCTTAACTGATCCACCTCAGTCACCTGAAATGCCCCTCTGCGCTGCAAGCGATTTAGCTGCCTCTCTAGCCGAAAAATAAAAGCAGAAAGCTTCTCCCCCTTCTCCTGATGCATGCTCTGAAACCCCACCATGAACTCCATTGGGATTCCAGTCGGGGCAAAAGAATTGTCCAGTGCTTGCATGTAATTGACAACTGTCACTACTGGATATTTCAACCTGACAGCTCTCACAACGTCAGTGGCCTGCCCATTCAAACTTTCAACCAATCTCTGTCGCTTTTAATCATCAGAGCACTGCCACTCATCTAACAACTGAGAGGTCCACTCCACCCAAGTCTCATACTCCTCCTTCCCTTTAGGACTGGGTGTTAATCCAAAGAATAGGCAGGCCTGCCATAGCTGGGACTTTGAATCTGATTTTTCCATTTATTTGCCAGAGAAGTAAGGGTGGATACTAACTCAGAATTCTCACTCTTCCCCGGGGGACGTGGACTAATTAGACATTCCAAATCCGACCACTCTTTCCCCTCACTCCTCAGAAACGAGAGAACCCTGTCCTTGAAATCTCCGTCCCCAGCTACCGCTTCCTCAGCGCTGGTCCGCATTAAAACGAGACGTGCGCCAGCCATTTTATCAAACCTCCGCCCACAATCGCAACTTCAACAGTACTTAACAGTGGAATTAACAATTTAGCCGGAGTACCAATATCTGCCCCACTGGTTCATTTTTCAGGGTAATCGCACAGCATCCAACAGAATCAATCCTGAACGTAGCCCCCACAGTTGTAACTCTTGCTTCAGCTAGCGGCTAAATATAGGGGACGATAGCCCTCTGGCCCGGTCAAACTTAAGAAATCTCGTTCGGGTGGATGCTGCGTGATGTGTCCCCGTTACAAATCAGTACCGCAAAATAATAAACAGTACACAATATGCGATTACACAATTAAACTTTATAATTCTTACTTTGACTATAAGGTTACTAAAGAAAACGTAAAATAAGTAAAAGGGCCCAATCTTATGAAACAGTCTATTGCGCAATGTTGGAGTCGATTATCCACCATAGACCTCCTCCGATCATCGCTGCCTTTCAGACCCTCACACCAAGTCCACCCCGTCTAGCAGTCTACCAACTCTCTCCATTCATGTCTCCTCTCCTCATCTCTCCCCGGCAAAAGACTGTGAAAATCTCTCTTCCAGACTCACAAGAAAGAACAACAGCATTCCAAACCCGTTATCTCTGGTCATAACCCAAACATTGCTGCTACAGAGAACCCATTACATTATCAATGAAACCTTACAACATGTTACACACATTATCATCCAGATCATTAATATAGATGACAAACAATGGACCCAGCACTGATCCCTATGGTGCTCCACTACTTCTAGTCAGAGATGCAACATTCTACGACAGCTTCTCCCACAAAGCCAATGTCTACTCCAATTTACTACCTCATCTTGAACGCCAAGCAACGGAACCTTCCTGATGAACGTCCCATGTGGGACCTTGTCAAATGCCTAGCTGAAGTCCATGTAGACAACATTCACTGCCTGCCTTCATCAACTTCCCTGGTAACTTCCTTGAAAAACTCTAAGATTGGATAGACATGACTTACCTCATACAAAGCCATGTTGGCTATCCTTAATCAGTCCATGTCTATCCACTTATCTATCCGGTCATTTAGAATACCTGCCAATACCTTTCCCACTGCTGATATCAGGCTCACCGGCCTATGATTTCCTCGTTTATTTTCAGAGCCTTCTTAAACTGGAACAATATTAACTATCCACCAATCCTCCGGCATTTCATCTGTGGCTTAGAATGACTTAAGTATCTCTGTTGGGGCCCCTGCAATTTCTGCAATTGCCTCCCTCAGGGTCCAAGGGAACACCTTGTCAGGCGCTGAGGATTTCTTCACTCTAATTTGTCTCTAGACTGCAAACACCCCCTCCTCTGTAATCTACATAGGGTCCATGACTTCGCTGCTGCTTTGCTCACTCTTTGACTCTTCGTCCATTTCCCAAGTTAACACAGATTTTAAAAATCCATTTAAGATCTCCCGCATCTCTTTTTGCTCCATTCTGATCTTGCAGAGGTCCAATTTTGTCCTTTGCAGTCCTTTTGCTGTTAAGATATCTGTAGAATCCGCCAGGGTTTTCCTTCACCTTGTCTGCCTGGGCAACCTCAAGGGTTCTCTTGCATTTTTTGTACTCCATATGTACCTTATTTGTTCCTAACTGCCTGAACCTGCTGTGCACCTCCATTTCTCCCCCTTAACCAGGGTCACAATATCTCTTGAAAACCTAGGTTCCCTAAACCTGTTACCTTTTATTTGGACAGGCACATAGAAGCTTTGTACTTTCAAAGTTTCACTTTTGAAGGCCTCCCACTTACCAAGTACACCTTCGCTAGAAAACAACGTGTCCCAATCCACACTTGCTAGATCCTTTTTGATACAATCAAAATTGGCCTTTCTCCAACTTACAATCTCAGCCCGCAACCTGACCTAAATTTTTCCGTGTTTACTTTGAAACTAAAGGTACTATGATCATTCGATGCAAAGTTGACAAAAAAATACAGAGACTTCTGTTACCTGCCCTGTTTCATTCCCTATTAAGAGATCAAGTATTGCACTCTCTCTCATTGGGACTTCAGTGTGCTCATTAAGGAAACTTTCCTGAACACATTTGACACATCTGTCATGCACCTGGCCCAGGTACACCTGGAAAATAAGTTCACTTGTGTTACAATACTGTTTCTGGATTTCATTTCGATGTTTAACACTATTGTCCCACAAACTGTGGTGAAGAAATCCTCCTCTATGGTCTAAATACTGCACTGTGCAACTGGCGGATGGACTTCCGGACCAACAGACTTCTGATAGTCAGGTTACACAGCCACTCCTCCCTCCTCATGATCCGCAACACAGGTGACCCCCAGGCTGTGCTGAGCCCATTGCTGTACACTCTGCTCACACTTGATTGCACGGCCAAACACCCAAGTAATGACATTGCCAAGTTCACCCATGACCAACAGTGGTGGGGCTCATTACAAACAATGATAAGATTTCCTGCAGGGAGGAAGGGGAAGAGCTCAAGGCCTAGTCCCAGGCAAATCACAGCTTCCTCAATGTCAACAAGACAGAGGAGATGGTTCTTGACTTCCGGAGAACTCGCACCACTCACACCCCTCTTTACATCAGTGGCACAGCAGTGAAAACTGCGAACAGTTTCAAACTCCTGGGAGTACACGTATTACACAACCTCTCATGGTCCCAGAACACATCCGACAGAATCAGGAAAGCTCACCAGTGCCTCTACTATCTGAAGAGAGCTGGACTGTGCACGTCTTTAGTCACACAATTCTACAGATGCATAGTGAAGAGCATCCTAACATGCTGCACCACTGTATGGTACAGAAAATGCACTGCGATGGACAGAAAGGCCCTGCATCTGCCTACCCACCATCAACGACATATATACAGAAAGGGGCCAGTAATACCATGAAGTATCTCACCCACCTTGCTCATGGACACTTTTCCCCACTCCCATTTGGAAGGAGACTACGTAGTATCCATGCTAGGACTACCAGACTCAAAAACAGTTACCCCAAGCAGTAACGGTACATCTCCACCCAACTCAATTCACTCCCCAACTCAACCCCCACCAGCACTACATTATCACTTCCTATCAGTCTCCATGTGTACAGACACTCCTGTGCTGTGTCACCTTCTGGACATACAGTCAATCTATGTACATAAGCTGTCTTATGTATTCATATTTTATTGTGTTCTTTACCATTCTTTAATGTATTGTGTTTTTGGTGCTGCATCGGATCTGGAGTAACAATTATTTTGTTGATCTGATACCATGGAACTGAAATCTAGCAGAGAAAGGCCAAGAGCTTTGAGTCAGCTCTTAGTCTACTCAAACAATATCTTAAGGAAGTAGAAAGGCAACAGGGAGTTATCCATGAGGCATGAGGGAATTACTGGGATTCATTAGGTCCTTGTGTTTTATGAAATGTAATTCAAAGTTCTTGCAGGAATAGAATCTCTATGGGAAAATTTTGTTCAGAGTAAGCATTTTTAATTAATGAATGACAGTAAATTGTATTTCAAAAGTTTTAGAAAAAAGATCCATGCTTTTTATTGTTTATTGTAAACATCCAAACTGTTTATTGTTTCAGACAATTGGTGCTGCATTTGTAGCCAAGCTCATCCACGTTGGTGAAAAGGCAATCACACTTGGCATCTGGGTAAGTGTTTTGATTCTTATCTGGTCAGTGAAAGGATTATTTGGCAGAGTGGGTTTGTTGGGGTTGATAAATGAAGCCAGTTTTAACTGGGTCTCTGTGGTTGATCGGTTCCCTCTCGGGTGAAGCTTATTGCGTAATCCTACAAGTTAGAAATGAGAATAAGTGAGTGCTTGTCTGCTTCATCAGCAAGCATAATTACAGCAAGGAATTTCGTGAATGTGGACAAATTTAAATATGCTTTTGTTTCAGTTTTCGCATCATCCTTTTGCTGAAAAGTAGAATGAGTAGAATTACTTTGTCAGTATATGTGTTGTACATGTGAAGAGTTTCTGTCTGTCCGTCATTTAAAATGGCAAACTTTAAGGTGCTCCTCATCTCTGACCTGCTTATATCCTTAGATTATGTCCTTTGGACCTAGACTCCACCATTATAGAAAACATCTGCTCCACGTCCACCATCTATGCCTCTCAATATTCAAAAGGTTTCAGTGAGATTCCTTTCCCTCTCCCCCTTCTAAACTGCAGTGAGTACAGGCCCAGAATCATCAACCCTTTTATTCCCAAATCATTCTCGTGAACCTCCTCTGCACCTGTCCAATGCCAGCACATACTTTCTTAGGTAAGGGCACAAGCTGCTCACCATACTTTAAGTACAGTCTGGCCTCGGTATTACCTCTTTGATTTGGCCAATGTGCCTTCACTCGAGTTTTCCCCCCCATTTGCACTATACAAGGGGGAATGGCTGCAGCACGATTACCTGGAATGTCGTACTGTTTTTTTTCCAAACTGTTTCATGAAGTAGGGGGCATTTGGAAGACCTTGTGCTTGTCGAGTGCTGTTTCAGTGCCAGAGATCCAGGTTCCCTCCTCATCTCTGGTTAATCTGCACATTCTTCCAGTAACCATATGGCTGCCTTTCCACATCCCATAAAAATATGGGCTGGTAGGTTAAGTTGCCCATGATATGCAGATGAGTGGTTATATCTTGGGGGGGGAGATTTAGGGACTTGAAGGAAGTATAGGGAGAGTGGGATTATCGGCAAGCTGTCATAGTGGGTGAAATGGCTATCTTCTCTGGTAGTGAAAATGAGATGCAGCTATCACAGCTGAGGTCAGAATCTTTTCACTTACAAGTCCTAGTAATTGCAAGTTAGTCGATCTTCAAAAATGCTGGGACATTAGTCTGGGATATATTTGTAAGTTATGGATGTAATTTGTTTTCTGATCAGGACACTGCAGGATCAGAACGGTACGAAGCCATGAGCAGAATCTACTATCGGGGTGCCCGAGCAGCTGTGGTGTGCTTTGGTAAGAAAGATGCCATCATGCTTTGCTGTTTAGTCAGCTGGTACAGAAAGCTATGCTTTCTAGAGGACAATGAGGGACTATTCATCAAAAGAAAAGTAATAAATCTCATGCTTGGATGCTGCTACCCTTTATAGAAGTAATGAATTTAGACCTTGCAAAACAACCAGATCAATTTTGATGGCAATTAGTAACCAGTTTCAGACCTTACAAACTTGTAGTTATTATACATTAGATTACATCTTTGATCTATTATAAGAGGTACTTTAACAAATAGTAAAATATTCAACTCCATTTCAAAGTGTTTCTGATGAGTCTTGGTGTTAACATTGTTGCTATAATAGAACAGTACTGAAGGCATTGATAACACGAAAATTAGTTGGATATGTATTAACTATTGAAACAATGTAAGGTCACAAAACAAAGCATATTGGTCAGTTAGGTTGAAATAATACTAACTGATAAGTGTGCTTATGAACTATGTTTAAAATCTGCAGGATTTAAAAGACGAAGTATTAATTCAGATTTCTAGACAGTGGTGTTCTGTTGGAAGCAGACAGAGACTAGGCAGGACAAGTACATTAAATCTACTGGAAGCATGCTACACATAATGTTGTTAAAGTATGGCCAGGACACTTACAGAAAACAAAGGAGGAATTGAAACATTTGAACGGCCATGTAGCTGAAGCAAACACGGCGTTCAGAGAATAGTTCTGTCAGTAATAAGATAAGGAATGGCTCTTGTGTATTTAATATTTCAGTAATATTTGAGTAATTTTGCTTTTGGGTATATTGTTACAAACCCCGTAACTGGGTGACTTACCAGCAAAGATAGAGACGTCCATTGAAGTCTGATGATACTATTTTTAACAGTATTTATTAGCAAAAATACACAAAAATAATATCAATGCAAATATACAGATAATATACGTCGTCAATACTAAACCTAAAAGTGCGGGTATAATAATAATCAATATGAAATAAGCTGTATTGTTGTCTAGGGGATAATGAATTGACCGATGGAAATATAAAGTTCGCTGCAGTTCACACAGGCTGCTGCCCTTTTGGTTGTCGCTGTGTTGCAATTGTTGGAGAGAGAGAGAGAAAGAGAATGGGAACATTTACCGCTACGGGTTTTGCCAACCTTCCTTTATGATTTCGATCCGTCAGGTGTCTCGTTGTCATGGCCGTTCAATTGTGACCTCTCCTTTAGCTAAACCGTTCTTCCGTGATGAGCCCGCCACCCAGGCAAGGGAGGAGGCACACAAGTTCTCACCGGCTTTTTGCTATAAACGCTGTCCCTGGATCTCTAGTGTTTCTCCTGGTGCGTCTAAAGGGGTGTTCCCCAGACCCCTCTTTTATCCTTACTCACGGGGTCTCAGATGTCAATCAGGTTGGGATGATGCAATCCCTCAACCAGACCACTCTGGTTGTCCCCTGAGGGGTTTCAATGAATAGTACAGTACTCAATATACAATTCCTTCTCCAAGAGACAATGGCAGTAATCAGTGGTTCCGTTCCGCTTATGTCAGGACACATTCCACCTGGTTGTGTATTCTGTGTCTCTCTCTCTCATTTCCTGGGTCTCAGACCTGAAATAATAGCGATCTTGCCATTCTCAAAAAGGAGGGGGCGACTTTGTACCCTTCGGCCCCTCAGAGTTTCTTCACCTTCATAACAATATACTGTGTGTGTGTATATATAGGTATGTGTGTACACGTGTGTGTGTGTTCAGTGTACATGTGTATATAATATGTATATGTGTGTATTTATATATATTAGACTGGTCAGCATAGAGAATATATATATGCATGTGCTTGTGCATATTTGTATGTGTATATTGTGTGTATGCGTATAAGTACGTGTGAATGTATGCATATATACACAAGTGTGTGTTTACATGTGTGTGTCTGTATAAGTGTGTTTACATATGTGTGTATATTGTATATATGTGTATGTGAATTGTGTATATTGTATATATGTGTATGTGAATTGTGTATATTGTATATATGTGTATGTGTATGAGGCACATACATCATTGTGCCTCATGCACATATTGTTTAAAGGAAAAAATCAAAGTTTCCTGAATCTCAGTGTTTTGATATTTATCTAACTAACCTAGATGAAAGGTTGGATCACTCAGTGCTTGGACAGTCTAAACAAAAAAACATTGGCAACAAAGTATTTTTAAAACAGACCTGAGACGGCTACCAACCTGTTGAAGCGCAGTGAGACATTCAAGCTAAAAAAATGCAGCGAGGATCGGCAAGTAAAAAATAGCCCAGCATGTGCGGAGATGGTCAAGTTAAAAAAGAATCAGAAAACAGAAGGTTCATGAAGAGTGATGAAATCATTAATAAAAGAGCATAAGTGGCTAGCTACATAGGAAAGATTGACACGCTTGATTACGCAACTGGTAACTGGCTCATGTATATTGAGCTAATTCAACTGTATTTTAAAGTAAGTGAAATAGCCAATGAAAAATAAGTACCAGTTTTGCTGAGTGCATTGGGTTTAAAGGCATACTGTTTGCTTTGAAGTTTAACTGCTCCAAACAACCCATCCGGAATGAGCTTTGCTGATATTGTGAAAATAATGCAGGAACTTTTAGAACCAGAACCATTGTTGATTGCAGAACATTTTAGGTTTCATAAACAGAATTTAAAAAAGCGAGCCTAGTTCAGCATACATGGCTGAATTGAGGTGATTTAGCATTGTCAGCAAGATCGTTTAGTTTGTGGAATCTTTCAAGAAAGCAAAAATGCCTCCTAACTAAAGCACAGCTTGCATTTAGAAGAGCAGTTGAAATGGCAGTTTCAATGGAAACTTCAGACAGATGTAAATAAGTTGCAGTCAGGAGTGAAGGGTAGAGTGAACAAAATTACAGGGCCTGGCTGAACAAATTGAGTTACCATTGTGGCAGTGGCTCACGTAACCAAACAAATGTATAAAGGTGAAACTTGCAGAAAATGCAACAGAATAAGTCACATACAAACAGCATGTTAGGTAGGAAAAAAAAATGGACTGCACAGAGAAGAGAAAAAGATAACAAGTCCAAGTTGCAGTTAGTTAGAGCACTAATCAGCATACTTTTGATGAAAAATCTGATAATGACGAGAGTGACACAGGACTGCATTGCCTTGAGATTTACAGCGTGAAAACTAACAATAAACAAGCAATATGGCTTACACCAAAAGTGAATGGCAAATTAATTAAAATGGAATTGGACACTGGTTCCGCTGTTTCAGTCACTCCACAGTTTGATCAGCATTTCAAGGAGACTGAACTGAACCCTACAGATATCCAATTCAGAGCCTATACTGGAGACAAAATTTAACTCCTGTTGGAATGACATTTGTAACAGTGAAATACAACAACCAACAAACCACATTGGGCTTGTATGTGGTAAAAACAGGAAGGCCACCATTGTGAGGACATGAGTAGGTGAGACAACTACAACTTGATTGGAGATTCATCCACCATTTGCATGCCACATCCTCTGTACTGAAGCCGACAGAAAGTGAATTAGGAAAAATGCTGAATGATGCTACAATTGTCTCAATACTGTACGCCAGGAATCATTCCCCAAGAGAAGTTGGTGCCAATCACTGTGCCTCTGATTGGAAAGCATATTGGACCAAGGAGGGACCATGCTGCTCAGAGGAAACATGAAAGTAATGAAGGCGGTGGTTCGAGAGAACAGCTTTCATAGGCAGCATTTCTGAGAAAGCTTCTGTTAATCAGGCAGTTACTTGCGAAATGTGACTTGGATTTAAGCTGGAAGAGAGTTCAAGGAGCTTCAAGAAAATTGCAAGCATTCAGCCTTTGTGAGGATAAAGTACCAGAACCTGCTCTGCGTGTATTAGTGCATGAACTTTGAGTGGGAGACAGTAACCTGCTTCTAAAAGTAGAATCAAAGAACAAAGCCCAGCTAGATGAATGGAAGGTCTGAAAGAAAGAAGTTAATGTATATACAAAAATTAAGAATTTGTCAAATTATGTTATGGATGAAGAAACAAAGAGACATCAGATCGTAAAGGGAGCAATAGAAAGACTCCGGTGAACTAGTTGCACCTTCCCAAGATCAAAAGTAAAAAAGGAAGAAGAAATGTGTCCAAAGCTGTCAGAGTCAATTCTCACAGAGTCAGAGTTAACTCTTACACCACCCCAGAGGAAGCCCCAGAACCTGACATTGTTTTCACAGCCTCAAGTCTCACCTGCCAGGCAGAGTAATTCCCCTTTCAGGAAAGACGTTATCCCACAAGAGGAAGAAATCCTCCACAGTGATTAATTCTTTAGTCCTGAATGGGACAATTTAAAAGTTTTAAAAATTACTATGCTGTGGATGTCTGTATATAGTAGTTGTAGTATGCATTGAGATGTATAATCTATTGAGTAGGGGTTTATAGCTAAGCAGGGAGGAGTGTTGTGTATTTAATATTTCAATAATAATTGAGTGATAAGTGCGTGCCTCACTTAAAGCATACAGGAAGTTAAATTCACATTTTGGACTCCTGTGTCTTCCTTTGAATAAGTTCAATGTTTTGAGGTTACATAACATAATGTCTCCTATGTAAAAAGTGAAAAGTAAATATAATTTTTGAAAGAAATGAGGGTAAAGTGGCTCTTGAAATTGCTAGTTTGCAGACAGGGTAAGGAGGAGAGGGAGACAGCAGAAAGGAGAAATCCTGCAGTCTGTGCATTTTGACCTTGGGCAGATGGAAGAGAGTGTATGTCACTCAGAAGATGAGCCTCCAAGATTTAAAGAACAGTCTGTGCTTGTAGTTTTTAAGTATTGCCTCGAAGGGTCAGTAGCTTTAAAGTCCTTGGTTAACATATCTAAGGATCTATCAGAGGATCTTTCCTGGGACCAGTACATTGGTCATCACAAAGGAGACACGACAGTGTCTTCCTTAGAAGTTTGTGTAGATTTAGGATATCACCAAAAGCTTTTTATAAACTTCGATGGATGCACAGTGTAGTGTATCCACCACTGGTTACATCACGGCTAATGCTCAGAAACTGACAAAATGACATCAGGTAGAGGATACAGGCAAAGCCCTTCCTCCCATTGAGTATATTTACATGGAGCACTGCCACAAGAAGACATTCATCATCGAAGACTTCCACCCTGCCCCCAACCACCATCTAGGCCATGTCCTCTTCTCACTACTTCTGTCGGGAGGAGGTTCAGAAACAGTTATTACCCTAAACCATTAGGCTCCTGAAGCAGCATGGATAATTTTATTCACCTCTACCCAGAACTGATACTGTGATCTACAGGACTCACTTCCAAGAACTCTGTACAGCTCATTCTTAGTTTTATTTTTGCTTGCACATTGGTTGTCAGTCTTCTTCTGTTATATACAGGTTTTTAATAAAAGCCTGTTGTATTTCTTTTTGCCTGTAAATGCCTGCGAGAAAATAAATCTCTAGGTAGTATATGGTAACATATACATACTTTGATAATAAATTCACATTGAACTTTGAATTTTACTTTGAATAAATTTATTGTAGCCAGGATAGTGTGGTGTGGTTACAAACAATTCTCTTGAAAATTAACTATGTATTGACAAATCTCACAATGTTAAAATAATGCTCTCCACAGTATTTTCCAAAGGAAGGATTGTAGTGTTACGAACCCTGTAACTGGGTCACTTACCAGCAAAGATAGAGAGGTCCGTTGAAGTCTGATGATACTATTTTTAACAGTATTTATTAGTAAAAATACACAAAAATAATATCAATGCCAACATACAGATAACATACGTCGTCAATACTAAATCTAAAAGTGCGAGTATAATAATAATCAATAAGAAATAAGCTCTATCGTTGTCTAGGGGATAATGTATTGTCCGATGGAAATATAAAAGTCACTCAGTTCATGCAGGCTGCAGCCTTTGGTTGGAGTCAAGAGAGAGATTTTTAGAAACTTCCCGGCTTTTCCTTTTATGATTTCGATCCTTCCAGAGTTCCGTTGGTGTGGCCGGTCACTTGTGGCCTCTCCTTTAGCTAAAGCCGTTCTTCCGTGCGAGCCCGCCAATTCCCAGGCAAGGGAAAAGGACGCATGCGAGCCCCCCCACCGGCTGTCGCTATTAAACGCTGTTACGGGATTTCTAGCGTTTCTCCTGGTGCGTCTCAAGGGGTTGTTCCCCAGACCCTCTTTTATCCTTACACACGGGGTCTCAGATGTCAATCAGGTTGGGATGATGCAATCCCTCAACCAGCCCACTCTGGTCATCCCCGAGGGCTTCAATGAATAGTACAGTACTCAATACACAATTCCGTCTCTAAGAGACAATGGCCATTATCAGTGGTTCCGTCTTGCTGAGGCCAGGACACATTCCAAACCTTGTGTATTCTGGATGTCTCTCTCTCTCATTTCCTGGGTCCCAGACCCGAATTAATAGCGATCTTGTGTTTCTCAAAAAGAAGGGGGCTACTTTGTACCCTTCGGCCCCTCAGAGTTGTGGCACATTCGTAACAGTAGGCACTGTCAAATAAACTCTAATTTAGTTATGAAATATGATTTATGACATGAATTTAACAGTAAAAGAAGCAACTGAATTAATTTGTCTTAAATTGCTGCTTAATCTATTGGAATAGACTTCCATTGTTTAATTAAAAATTGAGAATGTGTATACATAGTTAACAAAACTGGGTTTTTAAAGCTCCTGTTTACAGTGGCTGTCCACTCTAGGATTATGCATCACTATTGAATGGGCTTCTGAGAAAAGGTGCTGAAAATATTCAAAATGTTTGGGAAAATCTGTAGTGAAAACTTGTGACTTGTCTGGCTGTTGAACTTTTATGATAACTGAAAACAGAAATGAGTTTGAAATTGCAAAGTGGGAGAGATGGAGAAAATAAAGGTCTATGATTGTGTCCTCCATCCCATTGTTGACATGATCATTTGTTCCCTTGGTTTCTTACCTTGCTCCTGCCTCCTTTTCTCTAATACTCGCCTGATACCTAATATTTCCCTGTGTGATGATAGCTCAACCATTCAACCTTCTGAGTGCCTCCAGTGTTTTGTATCTTTATTTAAGATTTTCAGCATTGTAGCATTTTGGATTACTGAATGGATTTCCTGTTTTCCAGATCTGACTGACAGTAGCAGCTATGCAAGAGCTAGATTCTGGGTGAATGAAGTCCAGAACTGCGAAGAGGTGAATTTTGTTATAATATTGAGAAGCTTGCACTAATCCTAAGGTTTTTGGAATTGATTAGCTCTTTTTTCTACTTTAATTCTATTTCAGGAAAAGTCTTGCACTAAGGGTTTATAGTTTAGAAAAGTTTTGGAATTTTGGCAGAGTTTTTTTCCATGTGGATTACATATGTAATCTGCTTGGGGTTTGTTGCTGGATTTGTGCTGTGAGTTGATTAATTTGTAACATAGGATTTCAATATCAAGTTTTAAGTTGTAGGTTTGTAGTAGGGCAGTTCTCACTTGAGTGTTTATAATTCAGATTGACTTAGTGTTCTCTGCCTTTCAGCACTGCAAGATCTACCTCTGTGGAACAAAGAGTGATCTTGTACAAAATGATCGCAGCGCTCGGGGAGTCGATTATCATGATGTTCAGGATTACTCAGATGGTAAAGTTTACTAGTTTACAAGCCACTCAACTACTAGACCTTGAAGTTAATATGTTCTTTTTTGGATTAAAGCTGGCAAGGAAGGAGGATAAAAGTCAAATAGTCCCTATTGGTAATAATTTTGAAAGGTTTTGTATGGATTTCTTTGAAGAAGAAAGAATAAATAATTGAAATACAAAATCTTGAAGATTATTAAAAGTGAACACTTGCCTCTTGCATCTATCTAGTATTGTACACATTTTCCTGGAGCAGTGGAGGCTGAGGGGAAATCTAAGGGCTTGTGAGAGGCATAGACAGAGTAAACAGGGAATATCTATTTCCCAGGGTTGAAATGTCTATTATCAGAGGGCATGTATTGAAGTAGGCTTGGGGGGGGTGGGAGTAAGAGTCGTAAGTTTATTACTCAGAGTGGTGGATGCCTGGAATGTGCTGCTGGTATGGTGGTAGAGGCAAATGCATTAGAGGCTTTTAGAGACGTTTGGATAGGCACATGAATATGAGGAAGATGGGAGCAAATGGACATTGTGTAGATAGAAGGGATTAGTGTTTGGACCTGTTCCTGTGCTGTACTGTTCTATGTTCTACTATTTCCCATTATCAATATGAACAATAGTTATGCTACTCAGCAGCAGCCAGCTCATATACAAGAAGGTTCAATAGGAAACAATGTGTGATGACCAGATAAGGTCTAACAAGACAAGAGAATATACAATAATTATTAGGATGTTGAGTAGTAAAGAAAAACTTTAGGCGTGTATGCCTGCACATCCTTAAGTGCAACAGGTCTATAGTGGTTAAATATATACAATCAGTGCTTTCTCTTCATTAGCTGAGAAATAGATTCTAAGTGCAGGGAAGTCATTCTAGAATTGTTTACATGACTAGTTAATCCAGAGCTTGAATATTGCCTATAGATATGGTTACCATATCACAGGAATGTACCAAAGGCAGTACAGAGAAACACACTCATAACTTTGTAGCCAGTAGTCTCATTAGAAAGAGCTGAAAAGTAAATTGTTTCTCCTTTCAGAATGCAGTTTCACTTGTTGAATCTTTCCGGCATTTTGTTTCTGATGTCGTGCATCATCAGTATTCTGTGTTACGTAGATGTACTTGATTAATTAGAATATTTATAGGATTTATTACATCGTAATCATTAGGCTTGTTTAAATGTGTGTTCTCTGACGCCGAACACAAGGAAAGTTTGAGGTGAATGTCCAAAAATGTGTCAATTTCAAGTGTAGCCTGGTCCTTTATTATCAACTTACTTAGAGATATTTGGCAAGTACATTCAGCAATCTTGCATTAAATGTAGTTATTGATTTCTGTTCTCTGAATCTTTATCACTGTGCAAGTCACATATGCAATATCTGTCTTTTAGAGATTAAAGCCAAGCTGTTTGAAACCTCCAGTAAGACTGGTCAGAATGTTGGTAAGTTCGTTTTTCATATGTCTTCTCACTGTGGGCAAAAGGCATACTGCCTGTTGTTCCTCTGTAGCCACCATCAGTAAGATTTGATAAGCAGATTTAGTATGATAGATTTTAAAAATAGAATGCATTATTTTATAATGGAGTTGGAGAGTTTATAATGAGACCATTATGAAGAACCAAGTGGTGTAACGCAGTCTACAGGAACTTAACTGCAAAGTTAACAAATTATTGTGTACTCTTTATTTCAGATGAACTCTTTCAGAAAATAGCAGAAGATTACGTGAATATAACAGCTTTCCAGGTGACAACAGGTAAACACTGCGGCATGACCTTCTGCCTTTGAGGTTGTGGTTATGGTGGTTCAGGCTGAATATAGACATGATAAGGGTGGGCATGTGTGTGACATGCTAGTCTTTGGGAGGTCTGGGATGCTGAAGGCTATTATTGGATCTCAAACTTTGTTTTCTGCTCTTAGGAGATGAAGCTGTGAATTTGGCTGAGAAGAAGAAATCTCCCTATTTGTTTAGCTGTTGTCATCAATAGCACCAGACTTGCCAATATTTTAAGGAGAAATTCTTGCACAAATTCCATGGACTTAATCTCCTTACTCAAACTGTTGGAATAAGCTTTCAAGAATTTAGAGGCTGGATCAACATAATGTTGATGTCTAAATGATCTCTGAGCCTCATACTGAAGTGACCTTTGTTGTTGGAATACTTCTTTTGAACTCATCGTGGAGTCCTATAGATAATCTCTACAAACAGCTAACCATAAGGCATTTAGAAAGCTCTGAGATTTTCTGCATAATGTACATTGTTTGCCTTATTTTGTGATAATTTAGTTCTTTTTGTGTTATCTAATGAAAACAGTGGCAGATCTCAGGAGTATTCAGCACACCAAGAAGGTGCACTCCACCTGTCTTGTTGCTTCACTAGGTTCTAGGACCTGTGTTTCCATATCTGGATTTTTAAACAGTGCATTAACTTTTTTTTGTTTTGGAGATTATTTTCAGCTAGTACTGAAACAGAATTGGCTATGTGAGTATTGGATGTTGATGCTGGCGAGGCCAAGTAGGAGCTGAGTAGGATGAGTTTGCACTAAGTGTTTTCTTTTTGGTCTTACTGTTCTTCATTTTGCTATGCTGTTTCTGAACATGTTCCAACACACAGAGCGTCCCAGATGCTCTAGAGTTTTGCCCCTCTCATCGAAGGGAATTCTACATTGCTGCTCAAAGGTGTAACACTGACAAAAGTCCAAACAGTCTCTGATGTACCTATGCTGCCTATTTGTCGTGAATGAAGAGGAAGAGGAGAGGCTGGGAGCTGTTGTGGGACCTGCAGAATATGAGATATCTGCAAAATAGGAAATGCCATGCTTAGACGACAGTGGTTGCAGTAGGACTTAATGCCAGTCCAAATCTCAGAACACCTTTCCGGGTGCCCTTTACTACTTTTGACTATATGAATTCTATCATGTATGAACCCTACAGGTAGTAGCCTTTGTGCCACAGCCAACATGTTAAGCATTGCAAGTTCCCCTGAATTATGATTATCTTAGTTTTTGTCATGTACACAATTATTCTGATCATTGCAGGCAGCATCGCCCCATCATTCCCAATACAACTGGCCGTTAACTCTGGGAAACTCTAATATTAGCCTTGGTAAGAGGTTAATTGTTAAATACTAATTATTTTTTGTAATGCAGGATACATTTGGGTAGACAGGAAATGCTGTTTATGCCATCTGTTCAAATTTAAGGGGACAATTGAACTCTAGCAATGGTTGGCTTTTTTACTGAAACCTGTGAAGCCTTTTAGTACAATTAGTTTTTAAATCATTTTCTCCCTTTCTGCCCTATTGTTCTGCTGTTAGGAGGAGCATTTTCCAATTGCTTCTGCCTTAGTGACCTAAGGAAGCAATATTTGCAGTTACCTCTAATTTGATGAAGCTTCCTGATTTAGTCGCTATCTGAACACTTACTGTGCCCAATTTTCAATATGAAAGTACCAAAACTTGTTCTAATACCCAAGGTGAGCTCAATGTGGTCTACTTTTTAATAATGAAAATATAAGCTAAACTAATAATTGAAAATATTTCATTACCCAAGATCATGTCCTCTGTATTTAAAACCAAATTTAGAGATATGTGAAAGTATTTGGAGTTTTAAATGAAAACAAATGACAGTTCAAATAACTTATTTGTTGGGAGTTTATGAAAGCTCTATTTGTTTAACTGAGATTGAAACTCCCAATGGCATCTTTTGTCATCGTAGCTGGGATCTTCTCCCTGTTTTGTTGAATGGCCTTGCTCAAGTTAGAATATTATTATGATTAAAGTTGTACACATAAACACTTATTTTTGGAAATGTCCTTTTGCAGAGTTAACAAGCACTGGTATACTGGAAGCTTTGAGGGTCTGAACTGGAAATATTATCAGGCCTTTAGACTAATTCTCAGGCTGAACAAAAAACAATTGCTGAATGGTTGTACAGTATTCATGCCCTTTCTGCAGGGGCAGGCAGCCACTTTTAAAAGAGGCAGTTAAATATTGCCTCGCTATTGTGAGCACATTCACTGATCAGAAAGGAAAAGGGCTGTGTGGTTGAAATTCAACTTCAAATGCAGCATGGTTGCTCGGGACTATTAATCTTTTTCTGAACTTCTAATTCACACGTTAAGGGTGATTGATTTATGGCTAACATGGAGGGCAGAGACTGTCTAATATTCTGGCACAGCACGACTGAGATACTGCTTTCAGATTGAAGTCATATTTATTCTGCATGTCCAAAGGATTGCAGTGCATTTTGCAGAACGAATCAGTGCTGTGAAGTCAGTGTATTTTATAATGTATTGGTCCTCTGAATAAACCTTAAAACCAGTTAATTCAGTTGTAAACACTATGATTGGTATCATTACTGACCGTTCTTGATTGTCACAATTCAGTAGTTTTTATTTAATGTGAGAAAAGAATTAAACATGCAAGGTTTCAACATGATGTTACTTGAGAACTGACTTTTATTTGTATTTATGCTCACTTATAACTTCTTGTTTTGCTTGACAGGATTCCTGTATGTTCTTGCTCCACTGCTGGTATGGTGTTTAACTATAGTGCTTTGCATTTTCATATCCTACAGATACAAAGCCCACCAGGTTTAATTGTCTGAATGTGTTGTTTTACATGGTCAGGAGAGTGCACACAATTAGACTCTGCTGCTGGTACAGTGTTTAACTACAGTGCTTTGCATTTTCATATACAAAGCCACCCGGTTTAATTGTCTGAATGTGTTGTTTTACATGGTCAGGAGTGTGCACATAATTAGACTCTGCTGCTGGGATGAATTTTTATCCCATTCAGGTTCAGGGACAGCTGTGACATCCTGCACTGCTGAACTGTCTTGTTAGTGCTCACTTATCCAACTTCAGGGTGCAGTTAGCACTCAGAGATACTGAGGGTTTCTTTGCAGCCGATTCATCTTAGCCAGACGTAGTTTATTGACAGCGTTGTCATTGATACTTGCATGGTCTCACACATTGCTTCATTGTAGTGCTACTTATTGGCTTGAATGTCCTCTTTAAGCTCTGTGTTGGAATCAAGCTACTAAGTTCTATAGCTGATAAGCTTTTAGAAGCCAGATTTAGATATTGTACAGTAACACTGATCGACCTACTTTCTGACTGTCCAGCTTAGCCTGCATTATGGAAATATTATTGTTTTTGTGCATTCACCATTTCTCTCTTAATAACCCCTGCTTCTCACTCACCTACATTTATTCCTGTATCACACACTAATCTAGGAAGGGGAGAAATTACTTGCTGCAATTCTGTCCAAATAATAGCATTTTTAGTTAATGTTTTAAAGAGATTTAAAATGAGGGAAAATATTAACAGTATCTTTTATGTCAGGATATTCAAGTGCTTCACACCAATTAGAATTATACAGCACAGAAACAAGATCTATGACTCAATTGGTCTACACCAGTCATGTTGTCTACCTGACTTAGCCCCAATTCCCTGCATCCCTTTTCCATCCATGTACTTGTCCAAATGTCTTTTGAATTTTGTAATTGTACCTGCCTTTACAGCTTCCTCCTGCAGCTAGCATAATGTACAAAGCTTCTCTCACCTTAAACCTATGCTTCTGTACTCGGGGAAAATTTTCATCCTTCATGATTAGATATACCTGTAAGGAAAAGTATCCCAGCCTACCCTGTAACTGGCGGAAGTCAGGAAGATCCTTAATGAATGCTTTGCTTCAGTATTCACCAGTGAGGGGGAGATCAGCACAGAGCAGGCTAATTTGCTGGAACTTGTTGAGCTAAAGAAATGTTTTGGAACTTTTGAAAAACTTCAGAATAGGTAAGGCCCTGGGGCCAGACAAGATGTACCCCAGTCACTCTGGGAAGTGAGAGGAGGTTGCTCATTTGCTGATGATCTTTGCATCATCACTAGCCACATTAGTAGCACCAAAAGATTGAAGAATGGCAAATCTTATTCCTTTGTTTAAGAAAGGTGATAGAGATAATCCTGGGCATTATAGAACAGTGGGTCTTGCATCATTGGAGTGGATTCTTAGAGACAGGATTTATGAGCATTTGGAGAAGCATAGTCTTAATTAGAGGTAATCAAGATTAGGGATAGCGGAAATGAAAGCATGGGTTACTAAATTTGCAGATGACAAGAAGGTTAGTGGTTTTATAGATGGTGTGAAAGGTTCGCATGGGTTACAAACAGATGTTGAAGGAATGCAGAGCTGGGCTGAGTAGTGGCAGAGGAGTGTAATCTGGAGAAGTGGGAAGTGATACAAAGTTGGAAGGTGGCACATGAAGGCAGAGTACAAGGTTAATGGTAGGATTCTTAGCAGTATGGAAGAACAGGGATCTTGGGGGTCCATGTCCATAGATTGCCCAAAGTTGCCATGCAAGTTGATCAGTTTGTTTCAAGGCATATGTTGGGGATTGAACTCAAGAGTACGAGGTAATATTGCAGCTCTATAAAACTCTGCTTAGAGCACACTCAGAGTATTGTGTTCATTTCTGGTCATCTCGTTATAGGAAGCATGTAAAAGCCTTGGAATGGGTGCTGCCTGGATTACAGAACATGTATTATGAAGAAAGCTTGAGCAAGATAGGGCTTTTCACTTTGGAGCGAAAGAGGACAAGAGGTGACTTGATGGAGGTGTATAGGATGATAAGAGGCATCAATAGAGTGGACGGACAGCCAGTGCTTTTTTCCCAAGAGTTGCAGTGCAAAACAAGAGAGAACATACTTTTAAGGTGATTAGAGGAACGTTCAAGGGAGATATCAGAGGTAGGATTTTTACACTGTGATAAGTACATGGTACACACTGCCGGGGGCAGTGGTAGAGGCAGGTAAATTTGGGACTTAGGTACATGTTGAAAGAAAAATGGAGAGTTATGGGGGAAGGAATTGATCTTGGAGTAGGTTAAAAGATTTACACATCATTGTGGGTTTAAGATGCTGTACTGTGGTTACTGTTCCACGTTCTATCCAGCACCCCCCCCCCCATAACTCAAACTATTCAATCCTGCAACTTCCTTGTAATTTTTTCTTGCATTCTTTCCAGCTTGATAACATCCTTCCTACAGCTCCACATAGTACCACACTGTCTACTTGTGCCTCTAGGTCTACTGTACTTTTGTACTTTCCAGGGTCCTAACAGTTGCTGTGTAGATCTGCCCTGATTCAATATACCAAGGTGTAATAGTTCCTACTTGTCTGAGTTAAATTTCATCTACCATTCCTAGGGCCACGTTCCCTGTTGATGTAGATTCTGTTGTAACCTTAGACAATCCATGCCACCAATTCTGATGTCATCTATAAATGTATTAACCATGCTAATTACGTTGATCTAAATTGTTAATATAAATAAAAATCAGTGGGCCCTGTGACTCAACACTGATTCAATCTGGAAAAACAGATCTCTACTACCACCTTCTGACTCGTGATCTAATCTTCCAAACTAGACTACCATGTGAGACCGTGCTGAAGTCCATGTTGACATTGTACCCTGTCCTCCATTGTCAGTCCTGTGGGTCAGCTCTTTAAAAAAACTGGAAGTTATGAGACATGCACAAAGCCATGCTGACTATCCCTAATTATTCCCTGCCCTTCAAGATGCTGATAGATCTCATCTCTCAGTGTCCCTTCAAGTAACTTACACACCACTGGCATTAGGCTCACCTGCCTGTAGTTCCACGGCTTGTCCTGGCAGCCCTTTTAAAACAAAGGCAAATCAGTTTCTTTTACCTTACCCTTGGCTAAAGAGTCACAGAGCATTACAGCGCAGAAACGGGCTCTTTGAGCCATCGAGTTTATGCTGTCTAGTGCCATTGACCTGTACCAGAGCGCTTCATACTCCTGCCATTCATGTAACCATATAACAATTACAGCACAGAAACAGGCCATCTCGGCCCTTCTAGTCCGTGCCGAGCGCTTACTCTCATTTAATCCCACTGACCCGCACTTAGCCCATAACCTTCCATTCCTTTCCTGTCCATATACCTATCCAATTTTGCTTTAAATGACAATACCGAACCTGCCTCTACCACTTCTACTAGAAGCTCATTCCACACAGCTACCACTCTCTGAGTAAAGAAATTCCCCCTCATGTTACCCTTCAACTTTTGCCCCCTAAGTCTCAACTCATGTCCTCTTGTTTGAATCTCCCTTACTCTCAATGGAAAAAGCCTATCCACGTCAACTCTATCTATCCCCCTCATAATTTTAACTACCTCTATCAAGTCCCCCCTCAACCTTCTACGCTCCAAAGAAAAAAGACCTAACTTGTTCAATCTTTCCCTGTAACTTAGGTGCTGAAACCCAGGTAACATTCTAGTAAATCTTCTCTGTACTCTCTCTATTTTGTTGACATCTTTCCTATAATTCGGTGACCAGAACTGTACACAATACTCCAAATTCGGCCTTAACAATGCCTTGTACAATTTTAACATTACATCCCAACTCCTATACTCAATGCTCTGATTTATAAAGGCCAACATACCAAAAGCTTTCTTCACCACCCTATCCACATGAGATTCCACCTTCAGGGAACTATGCACCATTTTTCCTAGATCACTCTGTTCTACTGCATTCTTCAATGCCCTATCATTTACCATGTATGTCCTATTTGGATTATTCCTACCAAAATGTAGCAACTCACACTTAACTGCATTACTGCAAACTCCATCTGCCATCGCTCAGCCCACTCACTCTTCTAACTGGCCTAAATCTCTCTGCAAACTTTGAAAACCTAGTTCATTATCCGCAACACCACCTACCTTAGTATCATCTGCATACTTACTAATCCAATTTACCACCCCATCATCCAGATCATTAATGTATATGACAAACAACATTGGACCCAGTACAGATCCCTGAGGCACACCACTAGTCACCGGCCTCCAACCTGACAAACAGTTATCCACCACTACTCTCTGGCATCTCCCATCCAGCCACTGTTGAATCCATTTTACTACTTCAATATTAATGATTGAACCTTCCTAACTAACCTTCCATGCGGAACCTTGTCAAAGGCCCTACTGAAGTCCATATAGACAACATCCACTGCTTTACCTTCGTCAACTTTCCTCGTAACCTGTTCAAAAAATTCAATAAGATTTGTCAAACATGAAACTTCCACGCACAAATCCATGTTGGCTGTTCCTAATCAGACCCTGTCTATCCAGATAATTATATATACCATCTCTAAGAATACTTTCCATTAATTTACCCACCACTGACGTCAAACTGACAGGCCTATAATTGCTAGGTTTACTCTTAGAACCCTCTTTAAACAATGGAACCACATGAGCAATACGCCAATCCTCCGGCACCATCCCCGTTTCTAATGACATTTGAAATATTTCTGTCAGAGCCGCTGCTATTTCTACACTATGTATAATGTACTTATCTAAATTTATTTTATATGTTGGACATCCAACCCAATTCACCACTTATGTTGGCAAATCGTTCTGTACTCTCGCCACCCAAGGAGTGAAGAAGTTTCTCCTTATGTTCTCCGTAAATATTCCACCTTTCACCCTTAACCTGTGACCTCTAGTTCTAGTCTCATGGAATCTTAGTGGAAAAAGCCTGCTTGCATTACCCCTTAATTTTGTACACCTCTATCAAATCTCTTCTTGGTCTCCTTTGCTTCAGGGAGTAAAATCCTAACCGATTCAACCTTTCCCTATAACCCTATAGGTCCCTGAAAATTTTCTCTGTACACTCGCAATCTTATATCTTAGGTAGGTGACCAACACTGCACACAATATTCCAAATTAGGACTCACCAATGTCTTATACAATTTCAACATAACACCTCAAAGCCAATATACCAATAGCTTTCTTTACGACCCTATCTATCTGTGACACCATTTTTAAGGAATTGTAGATCTGTATTCCCAGATCCCTTTGTTCTACAGCACTCCTCAGTGCTGTACCATTCACTGTGAAAATCCAACCCTAGTTTGTCCTCCCAAAGTGAAACACCTCACATTGTCTACATTAAATTCTATCTACCACTTTTCAGCCCATTTTTTCAGCTGGTCTAGATCCTGTTCCAAGCTTTGCCTTCCTCACTGTGCACTACACCTCCAGTCTTGGTGTCATCCAAAAATTTGTTGAACCAGTTATTTCTACCATATTATCATCCAGATCATTGATGTAGCTGACAAGCAACAACAGACCCTGCACCTATCCCTGTGACACTAGTCACAGACCACAAGTAAGAGAAGCAGTCATCTACTGAAACTTCTCCTGTGAGCCAATTTTGTATCCAATTTACTACCTCATCCTGAATGGTAAGCAACTGAACCTTCTTGGCCAACCTCCCATCTGGGATCTTGTCTAATGCCTAGCTAAAATCCACATAGACAACATCCACTGCCTTGCCTTCATCAACTTTTTTGGTGCCCTCCTCAAAAATCTCTTAAGGTTGATTAGACATGATCTACCAGGCACAAAGGCCTTGTTACATAGTCCTCATTAGGCCCTGTGTATCAAAACACATACACAGTGGATTCTGGTTAATTGAGATACAAAGGAATCTGTACAATTTGGTCCAATTAAACAGATGCCCTAATTAGCCAAAGTTTTATGGATTAATTAAAAAGATATAAGACAAACAAGCATTTAACAGAGTCATTCTACAGAATAAATTAGAACACAACCAATATTACTACAACGTTATAAAACTGTATTAGTTCCTAATTGTTATCAACAGAGGAGTTAATTCAGTGGGTGCTGCCATGTTTTGATTCACTGTAAATGAGCAAAACCAGCACAGACACCTGGTGTAGATCAGGCACTACCTTCACACAATTCTTTCGCTGATTGCATCCTCCCAATCTTTATTTTTATTTTAACGTTCAAGATTATTGTTGATTCCTTTAAATTCTTCATAGTTCCTAACTTGTTGGAAGTAATGAAATTGTTTAATCTTCGCCCCCGGCTGTTTTGAATTATCTTACGACTTACTTCTTGCCTACTATCAGTGACAAAAGTAACTGCTTTTTGAACAGAAACAAACGTCACTGACACCATTTAAAATCTGTTGGGCAACAGTCTCCTGTCCCAATTAACCTACATAGTGTCCCAGATAAATGAAGAGTAGCCTGGATATTTTCTTAAGTACTCTTGACTTACAGAAAATAGAAATCTACAGCACATTACAGGTTCTTCGACCCACAGTGTTGTGCCGACCATGTAGCCTACTCACCAGCAGTTTCTCCAGCATTTTTGTGTGTATTACTTTGAGTTTCAGCATCTGCAGATTTTCTCTTTGTGATTTTCTCGATTAGTTTTTGTTCTTTAACATTTGTTTCAAATAAGCAGCTGCCTTGATTCCTTATTTAACTGGAAATTCCTCCCCCCCCCCCCCCCCCCCCGTATATCCAGTTCCTTAAAATACCTTCTGTGTTGGTGTGTGGCCTAGTGGGCAAGGCATCAGACTAGTAACCTGAAGGTCATTGGTTCGAGCCTCAGCTGAGGCAGCGTGTTTGTGTCCTTGAGCAAGGCACTTAACAACACATTGCTCTGTGACGGCACCGGTGCCAAGCTGCATGGGTCCTAGTGCCCTTCCCTTGGACAACATCGGTGGCGTGGAGAGGGGAAGGCCTACAGCTTGGGCAACTGCCGGTCTCCCATACAACCCTGCCCAGGCCTACGCCCTGGAAACTCCAGGCGCAGATCCACGGTCTCTCGAGACCGACGGATGCCACCACAAAATACCTTTCAATAACTTACACACTGCTGACATCAGGGTCTCTGTCCTGCAAATTCCCAGCTTATTCTTCCAGCCTTTCTTAAACAATGGAATAAAATTAACTATTCTCTAATCCAACAGCACGTCTCGCATGGTTAAGGATGTTTTAAATACCTCTGCTAGGCTGTTACAATGTCAGCACCGGCCTCCCACAAGGTTCTAGGGGATGCTTTGTCAGTCCCTGGTGATTTATCCACCCTAATTTGTGGATACCCTAACCCCTCCCCTGTACATACTAGTAAACATTCCTACAAGGATATTATCCCCCACACCCTCATGTATATGTGCTCGTATCTGTGTGGGTGTTTTACGTGCTTCTTTGCATGTACGTGTGTGTGTGTGTGCGTGTGTATGTATATACGTGTATACATGTGTGTATAGATACGTACGTGTGTATGTATAAAAATGTATGCGTTTGCGTGTGTATATATGTACGTTGGTCTGTATATACACATGCATGTGTGTGCATCTGTATATACGTGTGTATGTACAGTGACATGAAAAGGTTTGGGCACCCCTGGTCAAAATTTGTTACTGTGAATAGTTGAGTAGAAGATGAACTGATCTCCAAAAGTCATAAAGTTAAAGATGGGGAAACATTCTTTTCAACGTTTTAAGCAAGATTAGTGTATTATTTTTGTTTTGTACAATTTTAGAGTGAAAAAAAAAGGAGCACCATGCAAAAGTTTGGGCACCCCAAGAGACCTTAATTAGCTTGTTAGGGCTATGGCTTGTTCACAGTCATCGTTAGGAAAGGCCAGGTGATACAAATTTCAAAGCTTTATAAATACCCTGACTCCTCAAACCTTGTCCCAACAATCAGCAGCCAGGCGCTCCTCTAAGCAGCTGCCTAGCACTCTGAAAATTAAAATAAATGATGCCCACAAAGCAGGAGAAGGATATAAGAAGATAGCAAAGTGTTTTCAGGTAGCTGTTTCCTCAGTTCGTAATGTAATTATGAAATGGCAGTTAACAGGAACTGTGGAGGTCAAGTTGAGGTCTGGAAGACCAAAAAAACTTTCTGAGAGAACTGCTCGTAGGATTGCGAGAAAGGCAAATCAAAACCCCTATTTGACTGCAAAAGACATTCAGGAAGATTTAGCAGACTCTGGAGTGGTGGTGCACTGTTCTTCTGTTCAGCGACACCTGCACAAATATGACCTTCATTGAATAGTCATCAGAAGAAAATCTTTCCTGCATCCTCACCACAAAATCCAGCTTCACAAGTTTGCAAAGGACCATCTGAACAAGCCTGATGCAATTTGGAAACAAGTCCTGTGGACTGGTGAAGTTAAAATAGAACTTCCTGGCCACAATGAGCAAAGGTATGTTTGGAGAAAAAAGGGTGCAGAATTTCATGAAAAGAACACCTCTCCAACTGTTAATCACGGGGGTGGATCGATCATGCTTTGGGCTTGTGTTGCAGCCAGTGGCATGGGGAACATTTCACTGGTAGAGGGAAGAATGGATTCAATTAAAAACCAGCAAATTCTGGAAGCAAACATCACATTGTCTTTGAAAAAGCTAAAGATGAAAAAAGGATGGCCTCTACAACAGGATATTGATCCTAAACACACCTTAAAATCCACAATGGACTAACTCAAGAGGCGCAAACTGAAGGTTTTGCCATGGCCCTCACAGTCCCCTGACCTAAACATCATCAAAAACTTGTGGATAGACCTCAAGAGAGCAGTGCATGCAAGATGGTCCAAGAATTTCACAGAACTAGAAGCCTTTTGCAAGGAAGAATGGGCGAAAATCCCCCAAACAAGAATTGAAACACTCTTAGCTGGCTACAGAAGGCATTTACAAGCTGTGATACTTGCCAAAGGGGTGTTACTACTGACCATGCAGGGTGCCCAATGTATATGAGTATATGTGTGGGTGTATGTGAGTGCATATGTGTGTATTATATACACACATGTATGCTTATATTTGTGTGCATATGAATATATATGTGTAAGTGTATTTGTGTGTGCAGATTAATTTAAGTGTGTGTGTATTTGGGTGTATATATATATGTGTATAGTGTGGGTGTATGTATATATACTTGTGCATGCTTGTATGTATATGTGTGTTCGTGAGCACGCATTGTGTATGCATGTGTATATTTCTGTGTATGCGTATTTATACGCACTTGTCTATGTATATGTATGCGTGTGTTTGTATGCGAGTATGTGTGTACGTGTACGCGTGTGTGTCTGTGTATACAGTCCACCCATCTCTGGATCTCCACTCCGACTGTCCACTCTTCTCCTTAACCTTCTCCACAACGTTCTCATTCATAAAGTGTACAGGACAAGTAATGTCACAGGGTAGCTGGCTGCTGATTGGCTCACACACGACCCAGCAAAGAGAGGAGGAAAAGTTGGAGTGTCTGCTGGTTTGTAGCTTTCTGATGTAAGATTAGAATTTAAAGATAATGAAATAGTTTGAGAATGTGGAATGTTGGCATTCATTTCTAGAGGTATAGAATATTAGAGCAGGGATGTGATGTTGAGGCTCTATAAGGCACACGTGAAACCACACGGAGTATTGTATATGTGTGTAGGTATGTATATATGCCTGTGTATATAGGCGTGTGTGTGTATGTGTATGAGTATGTGTGCGTGTGTATGCATATATATTTGTGTGCATATTTGTGCCTGCTTACATATGTATATATGTGCATACATGTGTGTGGGTGTATACATCTGTGCGTACATGTGCATGCGTGTGTATACATCTGTGTGTATGCTTATATATGTTTGTGTGCATACATGTATACATGTGTGGGCTAATGCTTATAAATGTGTTGCCGAATACATATAGGTGTGTGAGTGTATGTGGGCGTGTGTGTGTGTGGGCGTTTGTATGTCTATGTGCATGAGTGGTTGTGCGTTAATGTGTGTGTATGCGTGTGCAAGTATATCTTTGCGTGTTTGTGTATACGTGTGTGTATGTATATATGTTTGTACACAAGTATGTGGGTGCATATGCATGTGCATGAGTATACATGTGTGTACTTGTAATTGTATGTGTGCCCATGCATGTATGTGTGTCTATACATGCGTGTGTATGTATACATGTGTATATGTGTGTTTGTGTGTCGTCCTTTAAATTAGTTTGTTTTGAAGTTTCAAAACAATGTTGGCAACAAAGTATTTTTAAACCAAACCTGAGGTGGCTACTGACCTTTTTGAAGTGCAGCGAGAGCGATGGCAAGTTAAAAAAACAATGCAGAGATGGTAAAGTTTTAAAAAAGAGCAGCAGAGGACTTGTTCTTCAGAAGGAGAGACCCAATTAAGTTAAAAGAATTCATGGGTTAATGAAAAGTGAGTACTGGGTGCTAATCTTTTTTTTTTAAAAAAAGTGCTGGCTACGTTGGAAAGATTGACATATTTGGTTATACAATGGGTAAATGGCTGATGTATACTGAGCTAATTCAACAATATTTTGAAGTAAATGAGAAACAAGTACCAGTTTTACTGAGTTCATCGGGTTTAAAGGCCAAGTTTGCTTTGAAGTTTAACTGTTCCAACCAAACCACCCAAAATGAGCTTTACTGATGTTGTCAAAGTAATGCAGGAACATTTCGAACAGAAGTCATTGTTGATTGCAGAAAGCTTCAGGTTTCATTAGTGGAATCAAAAGGAAGGAGTCAGTTTCAGCATACGTGGCAAAGTTGAGGTGATTGTTTAGTTTGTGGAATCTTCCAAGAAAATATTCAGAAATGTCTCCTAACTGAAGCACAGCTTACATTTAAAAGAACAGTTGAAATCACTGTTTCTATGGAAACTGCTGACAGAGATGCAATTTAGTTAATGAGCGCGAAGAAAATTGCAGTGTCTGAACAGAAGCCTGTCTAGACAAACAAATTATATTACCGCTGTGGTGAGGGCTCACATACATCCAAGCAAAGCAGATTTAAAGGTAAAACTTGTAGAAAATGCAACAAAGTAAGACATGTACAAAGAGTATGCCAGGCACACAAAAATAAATGGATGACAGAGAGAAGAGAAAAAGTTTAAAAAGTCAAGTTGCAGTTGCGAAGAGAACTAATCTGCATTCTGTTGATGAAAATGCCACAGGACTATGTAGTCTTGAGACTTACATTCTGAAAACTAACAATAGACAAGCTTACACCAGAAGTGAACAGCAAATTAAAATGGAATTGGACACTGGCTCAGCTGTTTGCCTTTGCATTTCAAAGTTACTAAACTGGAACCTGCAGATATCAAACTGGAGAAAAGACGAGCAGTGGTCCGATAACAACAGTGTTTGTAAGCAACATATGGGGGGGGGGGAGAACTGATATGTTAATCAGGCATTCATTTGCAAAATGTGGCTTGGTTTTAAATGGAAAAGAGTTCAAGGAGCTTTAGGAAAGTTGTGAACATTCAGCTTTTGTGAGAATAAAGAACCAGAGTCTACTCAGCATGTATTAAGGTTATTGCATGAACTTCAAGTGAGAGACAAAAAGTTGCCTGTAAAAGTAGATGGCAAAGACCAAAGCACAGCTGGATGAATGGAAATTCAAAAAGAAAGGAGTCCATGGGGATATGAAAACAGGATTCGTCAAATGATTTTGTGGATGAGGAAACCAAGAGGAGAGATCAGATAGTAAAGGGAGCAATAGAAGGATTAACAACAGAATACTCCAGTGAACTAAATGGACTTTTCCAAGATCAAGATACACAAACTAGAAGAGAAAGGGATTGAAGTAGATCCAGAGAGAGAAAAGGAGAAGAAAGGTGTCCAGAGCCATCAGAATCACTTCCTGCAACCACCATGGAGGAGGCCCCAGAAGCTGAGATTATTTCACAGCCACAAGTCTCACCTGTCAAATGGATTGATCCCCCCATCAGGAAAGACCTTATCCCAGAAGAGTAAGAAATCCTTCACAGCAATTAAATCTTTAGGTCTAAAAGGAACCATTTAAAATTTACTATTCTGTGGATATCTGTATATAGTATTTGTATTATATAGTACACTGTGTATATAGTTGAGATGCTTTCTAGATTGAATAGGGGTTTATAGCTAAGCAGGCAGGAGTGTATTTTGATAATATTTCAGTAATCTTGTGTATGTGCATTCTTTATTAAAGTAATTCATGTATGTTTTCTGTATAAATAAGTGAATTGCATATGTCATCACACTGCCACTATATGCGGGCACCTTACTTAAAGTAACCTCGAATTTCAAAGGTTTCAAAGGTACACTTAATATCAGAGAAATGTATACAATATACATCCTGAAATTCTTTTTCTTCGCAAATGTCCACGAAAACAGATGAGTGCTCTAAAGGATGACTGACAGTTAAATGTTAGAACCCCAACCCCCCCTCACACGTAAGCAGCACAAAGCAATGATCCCCCCTTCCCCCACCAGCAAGAAAAAGCATCTTTGCTTGCGGAGTGCTCCACCGAGCACTCAAGCATGCAGCAAAGCATCAATAAAGACACAGACTTGCAGTACCCCATAGACTACTCGTTCACCTGGTAATTTGCTCTCTCTCTCTCCCCCCAATAAGGGAAAAAGAGTTGTCTCCATTTCACAGCGAGAGGGGAGACGTAACAAGCAACTGGCTGATTTACGATGTTAAAAGTCCATTGTGTCGCTTTTTCCAAGCTCTGTGCCCAAAGAACTCTGGTCTCTGTGCACACAGCCAGCAGCCAGCTCCGTCTCCCATGAAATGCCAGCTTCCTGCGGAGGGACCAACCTCGAGTCCACCCACCTCCTGGAAACCTGAAGGGGGGCTAGTCTTCTAGGCCACGTCCTTGTATATCAAATAACTGCCAGTTGTGAGACCCCGAGAGTGGGTCTGATTCCCGCAAAGAACCGAAGTCACCGTGTAACACTAGGTCAGGGTTTTCAAAAGAACTCTGAAAGGGAAAAACAGATATTAAAGATAGAAATAGAGCTGTTTCTGAAGATGCAAGCAAAGGAGTCGCCGTTAGGCACCATTGTCTATTAAGCTCCACCTGCATTCCAAGACTCTTACGTCTTCCTTTGAATTAGTTTGATGTTTTGAAGTTACAAAACATAATACCCTCCACTTCAGATGCTGTACAGTTCCCACCTTCCTTGGAGGAGAGCCCAATGATTAAAAAATTTGAGACCCTCGCTCCTGTATCGTCTCCTTAGCCACATGTTAAACTGAATTATCTTATTTCTGGCCTAAAGATGATGCAGATATCTCTGCAGGGCCCCTTAAATTTCTTTAATAGCTTTCCAGACTGCTAGAAACTCCTCTCCTGTGATATAGGTATGATCCAAGACATTACTGTTCATTTCCCTTAATTGCTGAGTTTCCAACAGATAATCACTTTGATCCTAAGGGAACATATTCTCTCCTTTTAATACACCTATAAAGTCTCATTGGATTTTCTTCTATCTTATGTCTCATCCCCTTTTTTGTCCTCTTGACTTTTCTGTCTTGGATCTACCATTACATCATTTATACTTAAGGGATTTATTTCCTTGATGCCTTTTTCCTGATGAAAACTTTAATATTCTTTGTCAGTCAGGAATATAATAATACCAATTCCTTAATAATATCAGCCTTGTCTTTCACTCTAACAGGAACATGCTGGCCCTGAATTCTCTCACTTTTAAAAGCCACCCTCTTGCCAGTCATCCTTTACCTACCAACAGCCCCTCTCAATCATCCTTTGCAAAGTCATGTCTAATGTCTTAAAATTTTACCTTACCCCAATTAGGACTGGTCCATAAGTTTAAAAAAATGTTTAACTATTTTAAAACGAAAAGAATTATGGCCACTGATCCAAATGACAGGACAAACATTTACCCTGTGCTATTTACCAATAGGTCCAGTGTCCTCCCCAGTCCCACCTCCCTCTCATAAGGCCAGCTGTATATTTTGAGAAAGCTCATCCAAGTCCTTAGCACTGCTATAACGAAGGAAGTTGAAATTACCCTTTACTTGCAGCTATCTGCCATCTCATACATTTGTTCCTCTAATTCACACCATTGAATGGCCTACACTACAGTCCCAGAGATTATCTAATTTCTGAATTCCACCCACATAGCCTCACTAGATTTTCTCCCAAGTACACCCTCCTCAAATACTGTCATCATGCGGCCCTTAATTGGAAACACCACCCCTCCCTTCTCCTCTTAATACCATGCCTACAACATTTGAACATTGGGCTGGTAGTCCTGCCCATCCCTTCAGGCTATGAAACCCAGTCCCTGCAAGCAGTCCACGCTGAATTCCTCTGCCTTACCTGTCAGGCTTTCTGAATTAAAATCAATGCATTAAGTTTGAATGCCAGTGCTTATTCGATCTACCGAATGTGCTCACTTGTATGTTTATATTAGTCTCAATTTTCCTCTCTGCACACTACTGCCCTCCAACGCACTTGCCCTTGCCAGCTTAAATACTGAGTATCAATAAATATATCTCTCCACCGGGATATTGGATCCCCTCCAGTGTGGGTGCTAACCTGTCCTTGAAGTCCCACTGCCCTATGAGAGCCCAATGATATTAAGGAACATTTTCTTCTGCACCAACTTCTCAGCCACACATTTAACTGCACTACCTTATGATACAGGGAGTAATCCTGAGACTGCAACCCTAGACATCCTGTTTTTTTAAAAAATCCCCCTATGTTCTGCTTGCACATTGCCGCCATCTTTCCTGCTTATGTTGTTGGGCTACCAGATTCTGGCTGCTCATCCTCCCTTTTCAGAATGTTCTGCGCTTAATCCTCTCACCCTGGCACCAGACCATCTTAGAGCCTCACTTGCAGCTGTCTGTGCCTCTGAGTACATTAAGACTGCTTTTCTGGCTAACCTCCCTAGGGAGGCTATTTCCCTCCATGCCCTCCAACCATAAAGCCCAAATACTGTTCAAAATGGTATACTTGTTAGAGAGGGGAATGGCCACAGAATACTTCCATACTACCTGTGTACCTCTCTTGTAATAACGCATCTTATGTAGCTGAGCCTTTGGTGTCAGCACTTCCCGGAAAATCCTCTCTATAGCACTCTATGCCATATACTTTGAGTCGGGGACTGATGAGAGCTCACCGATCTTTCCACAGGCCTGATGAAGGTCCTCAGCCCGAAATGTGGATTGTTTATTCATTTCCATAGAAACTGCTGACCTGCTGAATTCCTTCAGCATTTTGTATGTGTTTCTCTGGATTTCCAGTAACTGCAGGATTATGTGTGCGTGTATTGAGTTGAGCATTACAGCATTTTATTGTATTTCAGATTAAATATCCAATGAATGCGTCCTTTGGAATGTTTCTCAAAATAATGAAATGAATTTTAGCATACCTTTTCAAACATGAAGATCCTAAACTTATTGGTCAGTCTCTTGTTGGCCATTTCCTAGCTGCAGACATTGGATGAACATACAAATTGAGGACTGTAAAGCTGTAAATCTTCCAACAATATGAGAAGATACATCTACTGAAAGAACACAAACATGTCCCCTTAAAATATTAACATCTTAACACATACAGTACTACATACTCCCAACTAATAATGCATTTCATGCTTTCAATCTCCTTAGTAAATTTCAATTCTCTGACCCTGACTGCTTCATTTTCATCATGCATGTCCAATCCCTATGCACTTATATTCCCCAACAAAAATACTTTGATTCTCCAATTCTTTCTCAAGAAAAGAAACAACCAGTTCCCCTCCTCCAACATCCTCCTGCATTTGGCAGAACTGGTCCTCACTCTCAACAGTTTTTCTTTCACCTCCTTCCACTTCCTCCAGACTCTAAGGACATTGGTAAGGGCTTGCCTCTTCATTGGCTGTGTAGAACAGTCCATGTTCTGAGCCTTTCTAGCAATGCTCCTCAACTCTTCCTTCACTACATTGATGACTGCATTGGTACTGCTTCATGCACCCATGCTGAGGTTGTCAATTTCATCAACTTTGCTTCCAACTTTCAACCTGCACTTAAATTCACTTGGTCCATTTCTATCACCCTTTCCCCTTTCTTACCCTATAAAGTCCAATTTCACTCAATCTCTGGAGACAAACTTAATGGGCAACTTTTATAAACCTACTGATTCCCATGACTATTTTCACTATACCTCTTTCCACCCTGTCTCCTGTATAATTGTTATTCCTTTTTCTCAGTTCCTTCATCTCCACTGCATCTACTCCCAGGATGTTCTCTTTCTTCAAAAAATGGTGTTCATTGCAAACACCAATGCCCTTGAATGGAAAATCCTACATAAAGTAATGGATCTGGCCGAGTCCATCATGGGTAAAGCCCTCCCCACCACTGAGCACATTTATCTACATTAAATCCTGTCACAGAAAGTAGCATGTATCATCAGGGACCCCCACCACCCAGGACACACTCTCTTCTCACTGCTGCAGGAAGCAGGTACAAGAGTCTTAACTCACACCACCAGTTTCAAACACAGTTACTACCCCTTGACCATCAGGCTCTTGAACCTAAGGGGATAACTACTCGCCCAATCATTGAAATGTTTCCACAACCAATGGACCCAAGTTTCAAGGAATCTTCATCTCATGTTCTTGATACTTATTCATTATTGTTTCTTCTTTTTGTACTTGCACAATTTGTTGTCTTCTGTATTCTGTTTGAACACCTTAGTTATGCCTTCTTCCATTGAATCTGTAATAGTTATTATTCTATAGATTTGTTGAGTATGCCCTCAAGAAAATGAATCTCAGGGTTGTATATGTACCTTGATAAAGTTTACTTTGAACTTCCCCCCTCCACCATTGATTCTGCCCTCACCCACATCATTTCCCAAACATCTGCACTCACCCCATCTTCCACCACCTTAACAGTGATAGACTTCCTCTTCACCTTACCACCCCATGCTCTTCCACATCCATCATTCTCTGCAACTTCCGCCATCTTCAAAGGGATCCTTCCACCAAACATATCTTCACCTCGCCCCGTTTTCTGCAGGCATCGCTCCCTTTGTGATTCATTTACCCAAAAAATTGTCCTGCAAGCAGCCAAAGTGAAACTCCTGCTCATTCACCTCCTATCTCCATTCATGGCCCTAAACCACAAGACTGTAACACGTAGGAGCCGAATTAGGCCATTTGGCCCATCGTGTCTGCCCTGCCATTCAATCATAGCTGATCCTTTTCTTTTCCCCTCCTTAGCCCACTCCCCATAACATTTGATGCTGTGGCCAATCAAGAACCTATCAATCTCCACCTTGAATATGCCCAGCGACCTGGCCTTCACAGCTGTGCTCTCTTGCCCCAATTTCTCCTACCATGGGAAGCATCCTTTCCACATCTACTCTGTCCAGCCCTTTCAACATTCAAAAGGTTTCAATGATATCACCCCCCATCCTTCAAGATTCTAGCACAAGTACTGAAGCAGAGCTATCAATCGCTCCTCATATAAGCCTTTCATTCATCTAATCATCCTTGTGAACCTGCTCTGAACCTTCTCCAATGCCAGCACATCTTTTCTTAGATAAGGGCCCTATTACTCAAGGTGAGGCCTCACCAGTGCCTTATAACATCTCAGCATCACATACCTGCTTTATGTTCTCAGCCTCTTGAAGTGAATGCTAAACAGTCCTTCCAGGTCCTTCTACTTAGGTCAGCTATTGTGTCTGGTGCTCCCAATGTGGTCTCCCCTACAGTGCCACGATGAGGCCACCCTCAGGGTAGAGGAGCAACACATTATATTCTGTCCGGGTAGCCTGGAAGCTGATGGTTTGAATAGTGATGTCTCCTTCCAGTAAAAAAAATCCCCTCTTCCTTCCTCTTGTTCCATTCCACTCAGGCCTCTTCTCATCTCTGTTTGGTGCCCTTCCACTTATTCCTATGGCCCCTTCTTCTCTCCTATCAGATTCCTTCATCTTTAGTCCTTGCCTTTCCTACCCACCTATCACCTTTCAGCTAGCCCCCTTGCCCTCCCCTGCCCCCACCCTTTTATTCTGGCATCTTCCCTGTTTCCTGTCCAGTCTTTAAGTAGGTTTTCCATCTCTACTTCAATGGTTTTGTTTGGTTCCATAGATGCTGCCTGGCCTGCTGAGTTCCTCCTGCACCTTGTGTGTGTTATTTTGTATTTCCAGCATCTGCAAAATTTGCTGTGTACTTATTACTCTCAAGAACTGGATAAAGATTATGCTATGTAGTATATAAGAACCAAAAGATATGTAATCCAATATCTGACAAAAGTAGGTCCAACAGTAACTTGTAGTTCTAACAAGTGAAAAGAAAATTGTCAAATAGATATATAGCAAATAGCATCAAACTTCTGAAATTTCAGTAAATGTAACTTTTATTCTCTGACTGCATTTTCACCATGTACAAATACATAAGATCTATGTTATTTTGGTTGTTTCACAGGACAGCCTTGCTTATGAACAGTTATTTAACCACAGAACACATCCCTCACTATGGAACATGATTTGGTTTAATGTATTTCTGGTAGACATCAAAATGAAAAAAATAATAAACAGGCTTGCCACCAAAGATCAGTTGGCCTTTAAAACAGGCCTTAAAGGCAGGGTGTAAAATTTGACTACAGAGCCATACAGTCACAATAAAGCAACAATTAAATGTATATTGAGCTTTAATTATTGTACAGCCAGAACAATAGAGCAAGTTGTGCAGACAATACAGCTCAAAAACACTGCATTCCAACAGGCAGTACTTCAGGTTGTTAAATGACCTTGTTAGTCTACGATATCCAGCACATTAAGTCCAGTGCAATTTATTTTATAATCAATCAATGGGCTATTTGAACAGCGTAGGTTGTTGATTCATAGATAATGACAAATCCTATTTCATTTAATAATGCCCTCATAATTACTTCGTCCCCTTCTATCCTAAGTTCTATATAATTCCAAGAGTGTAACAGAAGTGAATTATACAATGTAACCCTGTAAAGATAAAACTTATGGGACAGTACTATTTATTAGATTTCCACTACAGTATATTCAAATGGCCAAAATAGTTTTAACAATCACAGCCAAGATGTTAAATCAAACAGTAATTTATATTTGAGTTGGCTCCCAATATTTTCAATGACTGATCTGATAATGTCTCAAGCTTCTATGGCATTATGCAATTCCTCTTCAGTGAGGCTAAGAGTACAACTGTGGCTTGTTGCTTGTATGCTTGTAACTAATGCTTTAAAATCTTCAGACAGCAGCTACCAAGTAAACACCTCTCAAAGATGTTATGAGCAGTCAATGCACCAGTTCTAGTCAAAGGCAGGAAAGTTAGAAATTGTTTACTTAAAACTGAAGAAATTTGCATATTACAAATTCCAGTAATACTGACCAGATATTCCCTATTATACAAATAGTCCTCATTACAGTTCATCAAAATTCATAAATACTTTGAAGTATTTCAGCTTCCCATAGTAAATACTTTTCAAGTCACTGAATTACGTTAAGATTATCTGCAGTCTATGACAGTAACTTGCAGTAAAATCACTTGGCTACCACTGGAAGTGTTGCAATTTATTCTTGTTCACAACTTTGAAAGAAAGCACAATGATATGCCTAAAACTAAAGCTATCTCAAATTCAACTCCATACAATGCTAGATATCAATCAGATAGAGGTTTTCTCCATTTCTTTCTCTTTGCTGCTTTCTTTGGGTGCAAAACTATGGATGCTCTCTTTGAAAACTTGTCCATTCTTTAAAAAGCCACTTAAAAATGTCCTCTCTCTCTCTCTCTCTCTCTCTCTCTCTCACACACACAAACACACAAAACATACCTTATAGCATGCATCAATGGATAGTGATCAGGGCAAGGGCGTTGGCTATTGCCCATTCAAATCTAAATGTTCTAGTTTTTTAAAAACAAATTAAGTTTAATCATTAAAAAAAAGTCAATTAGGCAGAATTCATATGTGAACAGCTGAGCAAAACATCTTATAATATAATCTGCATTTAATCCACTCATAATTAATGATATGAGACAGTAAATGTCTATGTTTTTTATAAAATATAACAATCCTATTCCAAAATAGCATCTGCAATATCACCAAAAGTAATATTACACTAATGTATTCATAACTTTATGTTCAATTAAAAACCTGTTAAGGGATAGCCAAAAGCTGATGTTGCCTTTCCCTCTATCCCACGATTTATACTCTAGTGAATTCCCTTAAAGGCAAAATATATATTTCAACTTCAATTAAACTTGTGAAACTCAATTTTGCTTCAGATAGTTGACTATCCTAACCATATGGATCATATTCATAAAAGCTTCTGAACCAAATGCAAATAGTTCAAACATTTTAAAATTTCATGTTTGCAAAAAGCTGATAGGTCAAGCTCATCCCAAACTCGCATCAACAAATCAGTTGGCAGAGTTCCTGAAATGATACTTTTTTTTGCTTTCATTTGATATACAACAAATAGGAAATTGCAGGTCTCAGAGGCAACACACCCAAAATGCTGGAGGAACTCAGCAGGTCAAGCAGCATCTATGAAAAAAAGTACGGTCAACATTTCGGGCAGGTCCTGCTAAAGGGTCTTAGCCCAGAATGTCGACTGTACTTTTTCCATAGATGCTGCCTGGCCTGCTGAGTTCCTCCAGCATTTTGTGTGTATTGCTTGGATTTCAACATCTGCAGATTTTCTCATTTGAAATCTCAGGAGTGGTGGCTTGCACCATTATGAAACTAGGCACAACTCAAAAAAATCACTTACAGTACTGATTGTAGTACAAAATCCTGTCAACTAATTAAAGCTGCCATTTAATTTGTAATCTGTTACAGTCCTTCACAACATTGGACCACTAACAAAGTAACATTAAGTAAATATTTAGATGTGAACTAATCCATATAATCTTTGAATTCATGAAACCAATAATAAACTATGTATCTGACTTATTGAAATAGATCATCCCATGTCTATGCAGTTTCATAATCACATTATTTCAAAAAGTCTTGTCTTTGACATTTAGCTTATTACACTCCATAAAAGGTTGGCATCACAATGTTAAAGTATTTATTTAAAAAGAAAATCCATTCATTTTAGTTAAATTTTTGTTCCTGTTACTCAAACATCTCACAAAGAGTGCTTTGTGCCCATAAAACTAAGAGCATCTTAATTTCACTAATGCAGCAACAAAACATTTCATTAGAAGTGCCTACTCTCTTACTAGAATAACAGGTGATTAGATTCTTAGGTTGATATTTGTATGTGAATTAGAAATATGGCATATATATTTCGATACCTCAAAGTAAGTTTGCTTAGGGTAAAAGGTAACTCTTGTGGTGGGGGGAAGAGGATCTATTTTCAGTTATTAATTACAATATATTTACCTCATATCTTTGGATTCTGATGGTTATCACCAGAGCATCTTACAGAAAGCCATGGTGGTGCCAATGCTAATGTATGAAACGCCTGATGGCATGATGAGAAATGGATAGAGTTGGTATTCTGGGAGGAAGAATCAAATGAATTTTTTTTTTGCTAAAACGATCGTGTGTACTCCATCAGATTCTGATTAATGTAAAATTTACCTTCACAGTAGATTTTAATCTGCCAAAATAATACTAAGATATACATTGGTTCTCTGTAAACTCTATAAACTATAATGTTCCTTTTAATTGCATCTTTAATAGATCTCATGGAAACCACCTTTTCCATTATTATATTTTCATTTATTATTCTTCCCCATAACTGCCTAAAGTGACTGACCTTGTTATTTGGAAAGCCATTGAAAGCAAAAGCATAATAATGCTTATTCACTGTAAATAAAATTTTGTGTAGCTATGTTATTAACTCTGTACTTCACTAACCTACACTAGCATTTTGAAAATAAATTACAATAAATTGTTCAATTCCTGTTTTAAACCTGCTCAAACTCATTGAGCATAAAACTGTAACATTCCCTTTTTTCAAAATAGAAAGGAAATTCTATCATGTGAACTATGTTTTATTTTACCTTTCAGAGTCAAATGCAACTGTTCATTAAGATGCACTTCCACGTGAAACTGACAATGATAATTTCTTGATTTCTCTCTTTCTTTCTGAGAAAGAAATTAGAACAGGGAGGACCAAATTGATTTTCGTTTGACTGTCACCTAGGAGCTCAAGCATTGAATCAAGGTGGTTCAGTGCACTGAAGGAAATAGGAGCATCATTTTATATAAACAATGTTCTATTATTGGATTAGGAAGTCTCAAAGTACCCCCTTTCCCTGAGTTAAAAGAATGCTGGATTCTCTTTTTTTTTTGCAGCTTCTGTTGCAAATGGCTGTGTGAGAATATCAATTCAGAACAGGAACAGAGAAGGACTCCACTGTGATGACCCATTAGTGTGCTTACAAATATTGGAATGTCAGGTTTAATAGTGAATAATAATTACTTGCATAAATAAAAATAAGTTGGAGGAACTGTCTCCAACAGTGAGGATATTATAACACTTAGGAAGTATGAAAGTTTAAAGCACTAAGAAAAAAAAAGCAATAAATAATAAGACCTACTGGATAGTGAAAATGTGAAAGTTAGTGAATGGGAATGAACTCTAAAACAAAAAGCCAAATATTGCAGGTGCAAACTTAAAATTACACATCGGAATGGCTAACTCAGGCAGCAACTAAAGAAAGGAATGCAGAATATTTTTGATTGAATACTTCTCATCATAATTGATTTAAGGCCAACACTAAATTAGTTTGCACGAGTGAATCTGCAGATGCTGGAAATAAATAAAAACACAAAATGCTGGCAGAACTCAGCAGGCCAGACATCATCTATGAGAGGAGGTAGTGAAGACGTTTCGGGCCGAAACTTCGTCACTACCTCCTCCCATACTCTCCTGATGAAGAGTTTTGGCCCCAAACGTCGTCACTACCTCCTCCCGTAGATGCTGTCTGGCCTGCTGAGTTCTGCCAGCATTTTGTGACTAAATTAGTTTGTCTCAGTTGTCCTATATTCGCACAATGGTCATTCCCAACCAAGAAGCGGGTACTGGCAGTGTTGTTTTTAATGCAAGGCGTTAATATCCAAGTCTTATCCTAATCTTAATATACCCTCACTTTTCAGCAACCAGAATCTAGACCCCTGAATAAAATTTACTTGCCCTCTTCTGAGGAAGCACTTTTTAATTGCACTTTTCTGTTGCAATCAATAGACCCAGTGTAGACAAAAGAATAAACTACGTCATACAGTATATACTCCAACTGTCATACTTGATATATCCTTTACACATTATAAGCAAGAACTGTTTTGCAGACTTAATAAAATTGAAGAAACATGGGGGGGGGGGGGAATCCTTGATCTAAGCATCATTTACATGAAGATGATGCACAAGTACATCTAAATCACATGTGAACATTTACTGACAAGTGTAGCAATGTTTTAAAATTATATCATCTTTTTAAGACCCCTGGTGTATGGATCCAGATTACCTGCTTTGAATAATTGCAATATAATTGATTATAATTTTTCTTTTCTATACAAGATTCCTGTTAATTTTTGCCTAATAAATTCAAATTATTACTAACACTGAGAGACTCAAACATATTATGTATAATAGTTTTAGCATTCAGTGCTTAAGGCGGCCAAAAGAGATTTGATTCAGTTCAGTATGAAAATGCTAATACATCTTAAGAAATAACAATTCAGACAGTACAAAGTTCACAATTCCATTAACAAAGAACCAAATTATTTTCCACTAATAATATTACCATGAAATAGGTTTCAAAATATAAATGGAACTTCCAATGTATAAAAATTACAGGTTTCCAACTGTTTCTCAGATAGCCAACATAACCAGAATCAAAGTCCTTAAGCCATTTAAATGGAAATCAATCCATTGGTTACATATAGAAATAACATTTCAAGGGGGTTCTCTTGCTTATAATTTGTTGTCTTTACTTTCCATTTCAGTGTAGCTATTTAGGTCTCAGACAAAGAACTATGTTAATTATTAACATGAATTAAACTATTTGGCTGAAATAATGGCATTACATAATTATCTGGAATACCAATCAACATACAGATAAGCCACTTGGATCTTTAGAAAGTCACTGCATGATGTATTTGAACAAGGTGCAACAGTATGTCCCAACTTAAACACTGAAATTTATAACATCATGTCATCAAATAGCTTGGGGTGCAGTTGACGTATAGGCTTTTTAAAATATGTACATAATGTATGTAATCATTGCCTCAAAGTTCTTTATTATTTCCTTAAAGGTTTAATTGGATACAATGAAGGATAGGGAATGCATTTGGAGGCTGTCATGAAAATAGCTCCATATGAATAGTAACATTTAAGCCTTTTTGATTGGTCAGTTGAAAGCTTGTCAATAGAGAAACTACTTAAAATGAAAGGGGGGGAAACGGGCACCTGTTCTCCTCTGACAATAATGACCAGTCATTGAATGAATTGTATATTTCAGAACATCAAAGTTTGGTTTTGATTTATTGCATCAGCTGCCATGGTGTCTTACCACTACCACAGCAGCTGGTATCTCTTAATAAGAATTTATGGGTCAACTCTAGCAGTAGTTTTTATAAAGGGTTCTTTAGGAACATAAACCCTTTGTTATATAGTGGAGTAGCGGCAACTTTATTGCATACAAATTTTTACAAGAAGAGCTGAATTGGGATAAAGATTTTATCCATCTTTATAAACTTGTGGTTTTTGCTTGATTTCAATTTACATGAGGCTCATGATTATCACCACAATTTGTCAGGCAATTTATGGAGTAAATCATGGAAACAGGGTTTCTTTAGAAAGGAATTAATAAGACAAAGTGTTTTGACAAAATATTCCATTGCTTCTTGTTGGCTGTGGATTCGAGATCAATGTGTAATTGTGGCATTTGTAATTAAATTTAAGTGATAACCAAAGCAGAAAGTGTACAATATTAATGACAGAAACTTCTTAAAAGAACTGATGAGCAATATCACTTTTGGAACTAAAGTACATCTCCAAATTGATCTGGATTCAAAATCTAGAACATCTAAACTTAAATTTTTAATTGGCATCTTTAATGCAAGATCGTTTGCAACTCTATTTTTTGGTGAGTAATTTCACTATTCCCCAATGCTAACTAATATATCCAAGAGAAATGTAGAAAAGCTATAAAGAAATACTCGGGACAATACCAAACACTAGGGGCAAGCATTTCACTGGTAGAATATATAAAGCTTATTTTAGTTGGGTGACCATTCTTCCAGTCAAGACCATCCGTAACATATAACATCCAACTGTCTTTGAAGGATGCTCATAAGAAAAAAAAGAATTACAATTACTGTTGCACTGAGGACTGAATGCTATATTATTTCCTTGAGCTTTAATAAAAACCTGAACACATATCCACCAATAAACAAGCCATTTTGCATTTGGACTAATTTAAGTACAGTGGAAATTATTAGTTACTGTTGTATTCATCAGAAAGTGCCAAGGAATGTGACATTTCCTATACTGGGGAGCATGCATTGATGATTTCCTGGTCGAGTTGATTAGTTGCAGAATAGCTGTTGCAATATCCAACGATATCCTACAGTTCAAAACTCAGGATTATTTATTTCATCACTATAACATTATTTTTAATCTTGGCCTCAAAGTAACAGACACCTTGTGCTGTATAAAGGTATGCTGAATAATAAGTCAGAGTACAAATGAGATATCCAAAGCTCATTCCATGTAAGCTGTATAACATTCAGTTGGTAGAAAAGATATTCATCCTTCAGACTAGAAAACATTTGAAATTTACTTTCAAAGGCATCTAATCCACTACATTATGTCATTAGCTTACTCTAATTTACAGGGTTAGCATGAGCACTGACTTGTGGAATGGTTAAATCTCAGGACTATATCTCTCATGTCCAGAGACAATTCCTGATAATTAAATGTTCTGCTGGGAGGTAAATTAATGTAACAGCAATCATGTACGCATTCCCGCACTCCTGAGAATCAGTCTCCGTAGGATTGTGGAAATTTAGAATAAATACAAGTTTACACAATGCTGCAAAATATGAAAGACAAACTATTATTTTGAAAGACCTTATGATTTACAATCAAAATATCTAATTGCACAGCAATTTCAAATGAAAAAGCAAGACCAGTCAAAAGTTCGGATGGCATTCAAGTTCACTTAGGAAAGACTGCTCAACAAACAAAATGATTTTGACTTGGAACTGCTCTTAATACCCAATTTTTTTTTATTAGCAATTTAGATATATTTCCTTTTGTTAAAGGGATACTGGCAATTTTTTCTCAACTTTGTATCTTACTTCCAGGAGAAGAAGCATGTGAATAGAACGTAGCTATATTTTCATAAAATATGAACTTCTTTAAATACTGAATCATCTTAATCTAAATTTTTAAATAAAGTTGAAAAAAAAGAATTAAGTTGCTGTTGGATACTTTAAAACTTAACACTTCAAAATGCTGACAGCAAAATTCTCCAGTTACATCTGCCTTCACCATCGACTGGCTAGGTTGACTGAAGTTGGCAGAGACACCACATCTCAGTAAAATACACCAGACATTTAGCATGAAACTGGCAAAGAAATATCACCTCAGCAAACAGGTGATGTTATTTGAACACCAAGGCTGTGATTTTTGTCAGCATGTTGTAGCTCAGCTAATCTTTCCACCAATGCTTAAAAAAATAACTTCTGCTTTAATATTTATTTTGTAAATGTATGCTCACAATGAGGACCAAACACACTCATACAATTTTCTTGGTTTTTTTTTGTTACACTGAGGCTTGGTATTATCCAGGGAAAATTCAAAACAGTATACCCAACTTTATTGTTCCATCAGCAATAAGTTCAATTCAGTGAGCAATATGATCAAGATTTAGTGCTGGATTCAGAGACAATTTAAACTTGGATCTTGATTGGTAAATGCTAATTCTGCACAGGTTGAAATAGAACTTTGCTTCCTGCATCTGAGCTAGTTTCATGACTACTTTTCAGAATAGATTGGACAAAGTTCTAAACCCTTGTTCTGAACAAGACATGGAGAATTTCGTTCTTCTGAAATGAAATAGATTTGAACTTGATTCTTGAAGTGAAATAAAAATGCCCCCTAAATTTGTACCATCCACTTCCCGGGCAATAAACTTGAGTGACGGATAATGATTTTCATTTATCAATTTGAATGAAGTGTTACTATGATGCCATTGTTGAACAAGTGCTAGGAGAAAGCAGATTTAATCAATTAATCGAATTTACTAGTCCACAAGATGCAGTGATTACAGCACATGGCAACTACTGCTTTCAGTGATCACCTACTTCTAGGTATGGAACTAGAATAAGCATACAATTCAAAAACATGCTAGATGAATTTCCTGATCCTATGTTAAGTGAGCATTATAGTACATCACATTAAAAAGCTACACATAACTAGGTTCACTGGGGTCAAAAAAAATAACTGGCCTTGCTGTTGGTTTAACCAAAATTCTTGTTTGACCTGAGTATGCCTGTTTTATGTCCCAGGTATAAATCCAAGTATAATTGTTCTGAGGATATTAGGAAGATGAACATGTGGTTTAATTTTACATTGTCCAAGTTCATTTAATTCAGTACAGGTAACCTATAGCTAATGGAATTATGCATCTTGCATCTGCCAACTAAACTGACTCCATCCATATGTGTACACTGGCACAAATGCACACTCCAGCAAGAAGGACTGCATAAATGGGCACTCCATTCACCGAATATACAGGGATTCTGATGACTGTAAAGTCTGTAATAGATGGCTGTTAGGTGGTGGCATAATCTCTCTAATTTCTCCTGGTTCCAAAGGAACTGGGCCACATGGATCATGTTCATTACAGCTAAGTCGGCCATCTAGTTTGGAGATGAATAGTGCTCCGTCCCTATGATCCGTGCAGAAAGAACTGGGGCACAGCTCACAGAAAGAAACTGCCTCTTTCCCACACACGTCGCACTGATGCCATGGACATTCCCATTTACCTAATAACAAAACAGGAGAAGTGATCAGAAATTTTGTGTAGGCAGGAATATATGTCAACATAATGTGCACCAAAAGCACTAGTAATCATACAATAATAGAAATTGCTTTCTCCCCCACCCCTCACTTCCTCACAAACTGATACAAGGACAATCTGTAAAACTTGTCATAACAATAATAAGCTAACTTAACTCACCAGCAGTCATCGCATGAAAAAAATCAACCAATTTATGCACTTCACTACTTTACTCAACTTTAAAAATTAAAAAAAATTAACTGCTACATCCAAATTAAAGCCACTGTCTCTAAGAAAACAGCATTTTCTTAGACTGACATTTTCAGTCAAGGATTCTATTTCATTATGTTATGTGCATCAAACAGGAATAGAAGTGAAAAATTTAATTTTCTGGCTTCTGGAAGGTCAAATTTGATCTACATAATAAGGAACCTGTTGTTGTTGTGGGAGGTAAGCTCTTAATTCAGTGACAATCCAAGGAGGAATTTAAATGCAGAATTAGTAAAAGCCTACAAGACTAACGATGTGAGAGCATTTAAGTTTAAAGAGCAAATCACAGTTTAGCACTTAAGTAATTTTATTTTAAGAGATTGGTTACATTTAGATGTTCAATCTGATCAAACTCTGGACCAGTTACTCTTTTTCCTTCACTGCATTTATAAATAATTGATTTGCAGATATTAAGCAGGTGTTGATGTGGTTCAATATCCTGATATGGATTCAGGAAGATAAAGAAAGACGAGGTCAAGCCAGGATAGAGAAAAGTGGGAAAATTAGGTAGTTAGTCTTTTTGAATGAATGAATGAATAAATGAATGAATGAAATTAATCTATCTATTTATTTATTTATTTTGGTCAGTACAAACATAACAAAAAGCATCATTTACAATGATGATTTCATAATGATAATTTCATAGGCCAAAATTACAACAAAAAACATAGATATTCTTTGAAACAGACCAAAAGGATGTAGGCTGAAGCTACAGCTTATTACGCCTGCTTCTCTTACTTATACAACATATTTGATGTCAATCATCACATCAAAAACAAAAAATTTCATATAATCTTTTAACACAAAATCCAATTCCAAATATAATTTATTTACATTGCTCCCATTCATTTTAAATCATGTATATTTGTTCATTAAATAATTTTTTAAACTTAAGTGCAGTGCATGTTTAAATTCTTACGACAACTGTTCCATAGGTTCACCCCTCTGACTGAAATACAATGATTTTTTTACATTTGTTCTTATCCTTTGTTTTTGAAATATACATGTTCTTCTCAAATCATGTTGACTTTCTCTCATTTTAAACAACATTTGGATACTTTGTGGTAGCTGTTTCTTTTACTATTTCTATAGTAAAACATACTGCTTAAACAATACAAATAAAAATCCAGAATATTAGAAGATAGGAAAATTAAAAGATGAGAAAAGAAAGATGTGATTGAGTTTTAAGAGATAACACCAGCATATCGTGGAAATTAGAGCATTATAAAATAAATATGTTCATCAATTTATAAAAGGATTGCATCCCTGGAAAACATTTAAGCAAAAATTCTTTAATTGAGAAGGCTGGATGAAATCCAGTGTGAGAACAATGTACTACTTTGAAAGCGAGACATTTTGTAATGGCTTTGCAAATCAATGCTCTCTAAATAATTTTTAGTATTTTGATCTAACTTGATGAATTCCCATATTTAAAATAGCCAAGATCGTTCAGCTCCCATGGATAAGCAAATTTAGGCATTTACTTCCATCAGTAGAGAAAAACAAAAAACACAAAAGTTCAACAATAACAGGTGAGTAAGTTACCATTTATGGAATTACAAATAAAGATTGTCACAACATGAGGATAAAATTCAGCAACTATTAGGAATGAATTACTTAATTTTTTGCATGTAGAGACCCATTTCAGATTAGAGCAGAGAAGATAACCCATATGACAAACTGGCTATATAGATGTTACAGCAGAATGGTAACACATAATATTTGACACCACTTGCAAAACTGTGCCACACTTTTCAGACCTCAAAGTAGGCTTCATTGAAAAGCTAAGGTTTATTTTGGCATCAAAGAGATAGATTCCATCTGGACCATTGTCGAGGTCCCTGTGGTAAAGTTCTTCCTCCGGGTTGATGTCTTTGTTATTATTTCACCAATTATGTTCTGAGTACCTACTCCACCAAGTTCAACCATACCTACACCAACAATGAATCTGTCTGATCACTTCCAACCCTCTAACACAGTCTCTTAGATTCTCCTGCACTCCCTCTCTCATATTGGGTCTGCAATTCTGCATGTATCGGACTCCAGTCTGGTAGTGATACATTTTCTTTACATGACAACAAAACTGACGCTTCACCGTAATCAAATTTGATCGGCAACACCTACAATTGGAGAGTGAGGGTCAATCTAAATGGATCCATAAGACCATAAGACATAGGAGCAGAATTAGGCCATTCAGCCCATTGAGTCTGCTCCACCATTTGATCATGGCTGATCCCTGATCCCATTTAACCCTATACACTTGCCGTCTCACCGTATCCCTTAATGCCCCGACCAATCGGGAATCTATCAACTTCCGCTTTAAATATACGCATGGAATTGGCCTCAACTGCAGTCTGTGGCAGAGCATTCCACAGATTCACCACTTTTTGGCTAAAATAATTACTCTTTACTTCTGTTCTAAAAGGTCACCCCTCAATTCTGAGACTGTGCCCTCTAGTTCTGGATACACCCATCAGAGGAAACATCCTCTTCACAACCACCTTATCTAGTCCTTTCAATATTTGGTAGGTTTTAATGAGATCCCCAGGCATTCTTCTAAATTCCAGTGAGTATAAGCCCATAGCTACCAAACACTTCTTATATGTTAACCCCTTGATACCTGGAATCATCCTTGTGAACCTCCTCTGAACTCTCCAATGACAATGCATCCTTTCTCGGATAAGGGGCCCAAAACTGTTAACAATACTCCAAGTTTGGCCTGACTAGTGTCTTATAAAGCTTCAGTATCATCTCCTTGTTTTTATATTCTACCTCCTGAGAGTCTTGCACAAGGATTCCGAAGTCCCTTTGCATCTCTTGGCTCCATGCTCCCCCCCCCCCCCCCTTGCAGAAACCTCATTCAAACACAAGTAACTATTATTTAGTAATAAACCCCAAGATCACTAATGGTGCAGCTAAGGAATAAGCACAACGTATGAATTGGAGGACCATAAATATGCCAGGGTTGTTACAGAGAACAGCTTAAGTTCACAGAAAGATTTGAGCAAAATGATGCTTTCAAATTTTACTTAAAGTTATAAGAGACAAGAATTTTCCAATGAGACATTAAATTCAAGTGTTTCAAAAGAACAGTATCTAATTACTCAGAAATCTGAAGGTCTGGTGACTGGCTCATCAAGCTATGTTTATATTACCTCCTTTCCACTGCCTGATTATAATTATTGTAATTATAATGCATTATTTATAATAATGTTAACACTTGAATTCACATCTAAAAATGTGAATTCAAAGCGTGTTGGTGTAATCTAGTAAATTTGTAGTTTGGCAGCAAAGTCTAGAGTGTGCTGGATTAGTGGAATTTTAATGTACTGGTATTTTATTTAAAATTGCAACTAATTTCAATTAATTACTTTTAATCCTATCCTATGATTAATTATTGACTACTGAGTAGCAGCTTTATTTTTCATCTTTCGTGCAAATTGGAGAGATGTGTTCAGTCACTCACCAGCAGGGCGCTTGCTCAAGACCAGACAATCAGCATGGTACACCTTAGGACATCCAGGCTTCTTGCAGATGACCAGTTGCCCACCATCTCCACAACGGAAACATTCTTCCTCATGATCTCTCACTATTTCAGACTGCTGTTTGCGCTTTCTTGGAGGCATTTGCCTTTTCTTTACCTTCTTTTCATCTGCGGAGCTTGGTATATTCTAATGAGGTAAAAAGATGTGCAAGTTATTAAAAACATTGAGTCAGAAGTTTTCCCCAGAAACCCATTAGCTTCATTATAGAAATAGTAATTATTTTTACTAAATCAACTTATCTCAGGTAATTAATGACAAAAACAATAATTCAACATTCTAAGTACATTTTATGGGTAAATGTTTCATACACTCAGTGAACACTTTATTAGGTACAACACACCTGATTGTTAATATCCAATCAACCAATCCTGTGGCAGCAACATAATGCATAAAAGCATGGGGATATGGTCAAGAGATTTGGTTGTTATTCAGAGCAAACATCAAAATGGGGAAGAAATACGACTGTGACTGTGGAATGATTGTTGATGCCAGATGGGTGGTTTAGGCACCTCAGGAACTGATCTCCTGGGATTTTCCAAACAAGTCTCTAGAGTTTATAGAGAATGCTACAAAAGAAAGGCAACAGTAACTCAAATGGCCACTTTACAACAATACTATGCAGAAAAGCATCTTGAAATGTACAGCAAAATCAATCCTTGAAGTGGATGAGCTACAACAGCATATACTCAGTGGCCACTTTATTAGGTACAGGAGGCACCTAATAAAGGCCACTGACTACACGTCACAAGTGCAGGTCATGATACTTGCTCTGAATATCATGGAAGTTCAACCCTTCAAAAAGGGTCTTTACCAAAGTAACCTGACAGAAGCAAATAGATAGTACGGTTGCTATTTAAGATAGAGCAGGAAGGAAATGAGTAACTTCCCCTTTCACTACTTATAATCACCACCTTTGTTCATAAAATATGTGATGGAGTATGAAGCTATGTACAAAGGAGTCACAAGGATTTGAAGACTAGAGTGAGAAGGTCATGGAAGTGTTGACCTCCAGGATTTAATTGGAGCAATTCAGGCAAGTTACCATGACTTCAATGATAGGACAGATCCAGCACTTAAATCTACCCTCCAAAGACAAGGCCTCCTGCTCCAGCACTCTGTGACATACCCTTCCTTCTTGAACTCCCCCCCCCCCCCCCCAACCCAACACCCCATAACCATCACCTCATCCACACCAACACAATACATCCACACAACCATATATATTTAACTACTGAGATACAGCGCAGAACAGGCCCTTCTGGCTCACCGAGCTGCGCTCCAACTCACCTAGCCTAATCACAGGACAATTTTGAATGACCAATTAATTAACCTACCCACCAGTATGTTTTTGCACTGTGGGAGGAAAACGAAGCACCCAGGGGAAACTCACGCTCACAGAGGAAGAATGTACAATCTTTCTCACAGACAGCACAGGAAATGGACTCCGTATTGTAATTCCCCAAGCTGTAATAGATTTGTACTAACCGCTATGTTACCATGGTGCCTCAAATGCAGAGCTTCTCACTCATAACAAATACAAATATGTAGTTTTATGAATTTAGCAATGTCATTAGTTAATTACAATGACAGCAGTGAATTATTTCCTATGTATTTCAGACTAATGGTTTCAGTAAACATGGACCAATGAGAGAAGAAAGATCATTCTATGCTCAGTGCCTGAAGGCTGTAGGGCAAGGTTTTCTCCCTCCTTAGTCAATGTGCAACCCAAGTGAAAGGTGAGGCTGAACATAGGACACTGCAAATCTACACAGTTAACACATGTTTATATTACCTCTATTCACCCATCTATTCCATAATAAAATCTTTGTTCACTCTTGACACGCACTTACACTGTTGAATTTCCTAAGGTGTACCAGGCACACACCTTTTAAATATGCTTGCCTTCATTGCAAGTGATCATGACAGATCATATTAATTTCATATTAGTCCTAACAACCTCCCCACTATAAATCCCCTTAACTTTACTCCCCAATCCAAATGTATTGGGTCTGACACCTAGAGTAATACAGTCAAGCGCCCCTTGGTCCTCCACACTAATCCCAATCTTTTCGTCCACCTAATTGATTCTATTTGCCTGTATCCAGATTGTATCCTTCTATAGCGATATGAAGCAAGATGAAGAATAAAGGACAGGTGGGGACTACACGGTTCCGGAATATTAAGTGTGTAGTAAAGAAAGGTGAGGCGGAACAAGTGATAAGGAGGACAGATGTACAGAGGGATGGTCTGACAGAACATGGAGTTAAATGTGCAGAAAGAATAAGTAAATTTAGGAAGGACAACAAAATTCTAGGGGCGTATAGCCCAATGGGAGTTCGGGGAGCTGGGTTAAGCACAATAGGCAGAGATTCAAACAGAGAGAGGAGAAATGGGCTAAAGATTCTCTATCTGAATGCACGAAGTGTCAGAAATAAGGTGGATGAGCTTGAAGCTCAGGTGCAAATGGGTAACTATGATGTTGTTGGGATAACGGAGACATGGCTGCAGGGAGATCGGACCTGGGAAATGAATGTACAAGGGTATACGTGCTATCGTAGGGACAGAAATGTGGGCAGAGGGGATGGGGTGACCCTGTTGGTGAGGAATGAGATTCAGTCCTTTGCAAGGGGGGACATAGGATCAGGAGAAGTGGAGTCTGTGTGGATAGAATTGAGGAACAGTAAGGGCAAAAGGACCCTAATGGATGTTGTCTATAGGCCACCAAACAGTAGCATGGATATTGGGTGCAAGTTGAATAGGGAGTTAACATTGGCATGTGGCAAAGGTAATGTCGCAGTAGTTATGGGGGATTTCAACATACAGGTGAACTAGGAGAATCAGGTTGGTGCTGGACCCCAGGATAGGGAGTTTGTAGAGTGCCTAAGGGATGCACTCTTGGAACAGCTTGTACGAGAGCCGACCAGGGACAAGGCTATTCTGGATTTAGTGTTATGTAATGAACAGGATTTGATAAGCGATCTTGAAGTAAAGGAGCCATTAGGAGGTAGTGATCAGAATATGATAAGTTTTTATCTGCAATTTGAGAAGGATAAGGGCAGCTCGGAGGTGTCAGTGTTGCAGTTGAACAAAGGAGACTATGAGGGAGGAGCTGGCCAAAGTTAACTGGATGGATATCCTAGCAGAAAAGACAGTGGAACAGCAATGGCAGGTATTCTTGGGAATAATGCACAAGGTGCAAAATCAGTTCATCCCCTGGAGAAGAAAGGATTCAAAGGGGGGAAAGGGGCCACTGTGGTTGACAAAGGAAGTCAGAGATTGCATAGCATTAAAAAAAAGGAAGTATGACAGAGCTAAGGTGAGTGGGAGGACAGATGATTGGGAAATTTTTAAGGAACAACAGAACTTAACTAAAAAGGCAATACGGGGAGAAAAAATGAGGTACGAACGCAAGCTAGCCAGGAATATAAAGGAGGATAGCAAAAGCTTCTTTAGGTATGTGAAGAGAAAGAAGATAGTTAAGAACAATGTTGGGCCCTTGAAGAATGAATTGGGTGAAATTGTTATGGGAAACAGAAATGGCAGAAGAATTTAATAAGTACTTTAGATCCGTCTTCACTAAGGAAGACACAAGCAATCTCCCAGATGTATGGATGGGCCAAGGACATAGGGTAACAGAGGAAATGAAACAGATTGACATTAGGAAGGAAATGGTGATGAGTAGACTGATGGTACTGAAGGCTGACAAATCCCCAGGTCCAGATGGTCTGCTTCCTAGGGTACTAAAGGAGGTGGCCCTGGAAATTGCGGATGCATTGGTAATCATTTTCCAATGTTCCTTAGATTCAGGATCAGACCCTGAGGATTGGAGAATGGCTAATGTTATCCCACATTTTAAGAAAGGAGGGAGGGAGAAAACAGAGAACTATCGACCTGTCAGCCTAACATCAGTAGTGGGGAAGATGCTATTATTATTATTATTGATTAAAGATGAAATAGTGCCATACCTAGATAGCAGTGATAGGATTGGGCCGATAGGATTGGGCCAAGGGTAAATCATGCTTGACTAATCTATTGGAGTTTTTTGAGGATGTAACCAGGAAGTTAGACAAGGGAGATCCAGTGGATGTAGTGTACATCGATTTTCAGAAGGTATTTGATAAAGTCCCACATAGGAGATTGGTGGATAAAATCAAAGCTCATGGCATTGGGGAGAAAACATTGACATGGATAGAAAACTGGTTGGCAGATAGAAAGCAAAGGGTAGCGGTGAATGGGTGTTTCTCGGAATCGCAGGTGGTGACTAGTGGGGTGCCACAGGGCTCGGTATTGGGACCACAGCTGTTTATGATTTACGTCAACGATTTAGATGACGGCATTGAGAATAACATCAGCAAGTTTGCTGATGATACTAAGCTGGGTGGCAGTGTGACATGTGATGAGGATGTTAGGAGAATTCAGGGTGACTTGGATAGCATGGGTGAGTGGGCAGATAATTGGCAGATGACGTTTAATGTGAATAAGTGTGAGGTTATCCACTTTGGGAGTAAGAACAGGAAGGCAGATTATTATCTGAAAGGTGTAAAGTTAGGTATGGGAGAAATATAAAGAGATCTAGGAGTCCTTCTTCATCAGTCACTGAAGGTGAATGAGCAAGTGCAGCAGGCAGTGAAGAAGGCTAATGGAATGTTGGCCTTTATTACAAAGGGAATTGAGTACAAGAGCAAGGAAATCCTCTTGCATTTGTACAGGGCCCTGGTGAGACCACACCTGGAGTATTGTGCACAGTTTTGGTCTCCAGGGTTAAGGAAGGACATCCTGGCTGTAGAGGAAGTGCAGCGTAGATTCACAAGGTTAATTCCTGGGATGTCAGGACTGTCTTACGCAGAGAGGTTAGAGAGACTGGGCTTGTACATGCTGGAATTAAGGAGATTGAGAGGGGAATCTGATTGCAACATATAAGATTATTAAGGGATTGGACAAGATAGAGGCAGGAAATATATTCCAGATGCTGGGAGAGTCCAGTACCAGAGGGCATGGTTTGAGAATAAGGGGTAGGTCATTTAGGACAGAGTTAAGGAAAAACTTCTTCTCCCAGAGAGTTGTGGGGGTCTGGAATGCACTGCCTCGGAAGGCAGTGGAGGCCAATTCTCTGGATGCTTTCAAGGAGCTAGATAGGTATCTTATGGATAGGGGAATCAAGGGAAATGGGGACAAGGCAGGAACCGGGTATTGATAGTAGATGATCAGCCATGATCTCAAAATGGCAGTGCAGGCTCGAAGGGCCGAATGGTCTACTTCTGCACCTATTGTTTATTGTCTATACTCTGAATATTCAAGAGCCTAGCTCAGACACTAGCACTAAAAGGCAAAAAAGATAACAGGTTGGACTTGTGCAGTAAGGGAAGAGGTGAAAGATATCTGGTGAGAGGGCTTGCATCTGTACTCTTCAGGAAGAATGAAACAAGGAATATGCTAAGGAGGCAGTAGGTACATGTTTACAATGGTGATGAATGTGTTGTTACACCTACCTGGTTAAATCCATTCTCCATTCACTATACAAGTCATGTCCTGGTCCAAATGCATCAATTCACACTTATCAAAGCTGAAATCCATTCGCTAATCCATAATTCATCCCCCTAACTGATTGTGATCTTTTTCTGGTTCATTGTAACCTGCAAGGCTTCCTAATTTAGTATCATCAGGAAGCTTGCTAATCATACCATGTACATTCATATCCAAATCATTTACATACATAAACAATAACAAGTAACAAAAATTCAAACACCCACCCCTAGGGTACTCCACCAGACACAGGCCTCCAGTCAGAGAATTAGCTTTCAACCATCACCCTCTTCTTCCTATCATTGAGACAATTCTGAATCAACCTTGCTAGCTTCTCCTGAATCCCATGTGCAGTTCAGCCTATCACGTAAGATCATGTCAATGTTCAGCATTTAATGCCATCATCCTCTCAGTATTAATCAACAAGCTTCTAAACCTGGATTTCTGTACTTCTCAAAAGCAATCCTCAACTTTCTCATTGGGACACCATGGATAAGGAAGTTGAGAATCGCTCACTTACAATCAACAAAGGTGCATCACAAAAATGTGCGCTTAGCCCATTGCTCTACTCTCTCTATACTGTGTGGCTATGCACAGCTCAAACAGCCTCTGTAAATTTGCAGATGGCATCACTGCTGTTCACAGAATCTCAGATGTCAACGAGGCGGTGTTCAGGAATGAGTCAGATCGACTAAAGGAGTGGTGTCGTAACAACAATAAGTATTCAATGCCAACAAAACCAAGGAATTGACTATATGGCTTCAGAAACAGGAAGTCAGGAGAACACATGCCAGTCCTCACTGAAAATTTTCTTCATTGAAATGTGTCAATTGCTTTAAAGTAGTGGGTGCCAACATCTTGGAGGATCTGTCCATCACCCAACACAAAGCTACATGCAATCACGAAAAAGTTATTTAAAAGCAGCTCTACTTCATTAAGACGTACAAACAAGATGGATGAACTCAGCAGATCGGGCAGCATCCGCTGAAATGAGCAGTCAATGTTTCGGGCCGAGACACGTTGACTGCTCATTTCAACAGATGCTGCCCGACCTGCTGAGTTCATCCAGCTTGTTTGTACGTGTTGATTTGACTACAGCATCTGCAGTGTACTTTGTGTCTACTTCATTAAGTGTTTGAGAAGATTTGGTATATCACCAAAGTTTCTTGCAGCTTCTATAGCTGTACAGTGGAGAGCGTTCTGACTGATTGCATCACCGCCTGGTATGGAGGCTCCAATGCACAGGATTGCAAAAGGCTGTATAAGTTTGTAGACGCAGACTGCTGGATCACAAACAGAACCCTTCCCATCATCGACGACCTATTTAAGAAGTGGTGCCTCAAGAAGGCAGCATGCATCACCAAGGACATTTGCTCACCATCTGGGGACTTAAACCACTTTTTATTACTACCATCAGAGAGGTGGTACAGGAGCTTGAAAGACCATAGTTAATGATTCAGGAACAGCCTTTTCCCTTCCAACATTTGATTTCTGAATGTTATTACTTTTGTTTTGCACTATTTATTTTGTACCTTATAGTAATTACTAATTACTATGTGAGAGAGGTAATAAACCCGATTCTAACTCCACTGGTAGATGGTTCCAGATATCACCCACTCTACGTGCAAAAAAACTGTCCTTTGAAACTCTTTCCTCTTATCTCGACACCGTAACCATGGAAAATACATTCTGACTACCTACCCTGTCAATTAATATGTACTGTGCCTATAAAAAGTATTCAATGCTCTTAGAAAAGTTCATGCTTTATTGTTTTACAGTATTGAATCACAGTGGATTTAACTTAGCTTTTCTTAACACTGATCAACAGAAAAAGAATTTTTTGTAACTTAATTACAAATATAAAACACAAAATAACTGATTGCATAAGTATTCACTCCCCCCCTTAATATGATACACAAATCATCTCGTGGTGCAGCCAGTTTTTGAAGTCACATAATTAGTTAAATAGAAATCAGCTGTGTACAGTCAAGGTGTTTCAATTGATGTAGTAAGTAAAAATCACCTCTAGCTGGAAGATCCAACTGCTGGTAAGTCAGTATCCTGGCAAAAACAACCACCAGGAAGACAAAAGAACACTCCCAGCAACTTCGCAAAAAGGTTATCAAAAAGCATCAGTCAGGAGTGGGATACAAGAAAAATATCCAAGTCACTGAATAATCCCCTTGGAGTACAGTTAAATTAATAATCATGAAATGGAAACAGAAACCTAGGAAACCTACAGCACAATACAGGCCCTTCGGCCCACAAGTTGTGCGGAACATGTCCCTACCTTAGAAAATACTAGGGTTACCCATAGTCCTCTATTTTTCTAAGCTCCATGTACCTATCCAAAAGTCTCTTAAAAGACCCTATCATATCTGCCTCCTCCACCGTTGCCAGCAGCCCATTCCACTAAAGAAACTGAGTGACCATGCAAAAGGGGACTAGTGAGGGAGGCCACCAAGAGACCCATGCCAACTCTGGAGGAATTACAAGCTTCAATGGCTGAGATGGGAGAGACTGTGCATGCAACAACTGTTGTCTGGGTGCTTCACCTGTTCCAGCTCTATGGAAGACTGGCAATGAGAAGCCACTCGGAAAAAAAAACACACATGAAATCTTGGCTAGACGTTGCCAGAAGGCATGTGGGAGACTCTGAAGTCAGCTGGAAGAAGGTTTGATGGTCTGATGAAACCAAAATTTGAGCTTTTTGGCCATCAGTCTACACGCTATGCTTGGTGTCAAACAAGCCAAACACCACATATAATCAAAAACAAACCATCCCTATTGTGAAGCTTGCTGTGGCTGCATCATGCTGTGGGGATACTTCACTGCAGCAGGCCCTGGAAGGCTTGTGAAGATAGAGGGTAAAATGAATACAACAAATACAGGAGGAAAGTTAAAAGTCCTGGAGTGGCCAAGTCAGAGACCAGACCTCAATCCAATTGAGAATTTGTGGCTGGACTTGAAAAGGGCTGGTTCACTCATGGTCCCCATGCAGTGTGACAGAGCTTGAGCAGTTTTGTAAAGAATGGAGAAAAATGCCATGTCCAGGTGTACAAAGCTGATAAGAGACCTATCCACACAGACTCAAGGCAATAAATGCTCCCAAAGGTGCATCTCCTAAATATTGACTTGAAGGTGAGTAATTATGCAATCAATTATTTTGTGTTTAATAACCATAACAAATTTAAACCAATTGTAGAAACTTATTTTCATTTTGACACAAAAGTGTCTTTTCTGTTGAACAGTCTCAAAAAAGCCAAATTAAATCCACTGTCTTTCAGGTGCTGTAAAATATGAAAACTTTGGGGGGGGGGGGGGGAGAGAGAGAATACTTTTTACAGGCATTGTAACTCTTTTTCAGGTCTCCCCCCAGTCTCTTTCGTTTCAGGAAAAACACGCTGAGCCTATCCAATCTGGGATAATCCCATAACTGAAGTCCTTTTACCCCAGCCTGTTAAATTTCCTCTACATCTCCTCAGCACAACCACATCCTTGCTCTAGTGTGGAGACCAAAACTGTACACTATACAAGTGCAGTTTAATCAGTGTTTGATAAAGCTGCACTTTTCATCACTTTTCTATGCTTTCACCTGTAGAGATATATCATCACCCTATCTACAGGTGTTGCCACTTTCAAGGAACACTTTCAAGGAACCCCCAAGGTCCCACTGTACATCAACCTCTTTAATGCTCTACCATTTGTTCATGCCTAGTAATTCTCTGTGCACCTACTTTGGAAGCAATTTATAGATGTTAATTAACATATACAATGGATTCCAGTTCATTGGACCATTGGTTAATTGGGGCAACCATTTATTTGGAACATTTCTTAAAGAACAATAACTAGTCCAGAAAAGAGCCTGCATTCCCCGTTTATTTGGAAAAACTATTCTGCTTAATTGGGACAGAAGGCTGTTTCCAAACAATTTTGAACTAGCATCAGTCATGTACACTCTGTGGCCAGCAGACTATACCGTGCTCAGAGCAAAGAGTTTTTAAAGTAACATCAGCTGTGTGTATTTGTGATCAAAAAGCAGTGATTTTTGTCACTCATAGTTGGCAAGAAATAAGCAATAAGACAATTCAGAACCGTTTTGCTCACTGTGATTTCAAGCATCCAGGCTTCGAGATTCCAGGAACAGCCATTAGAAGATACAAAGCAAACAGTTTTTTAAACAGGGTCAGTTGCATGTGCTTTGGGCTGAATGATGCAGACTCAAAAGTGATTTCTGATCATTTTGGGTTTTTTTTTAATATCTACTTTATGCAGGAAGGAAAAGAAGGTAGTCCATTGTCTGCACTGATTTTGTTCATTTTCAGTCAAAAGAACATCGCAGCAATTTCATTTAGATGCACAATTTGTTACTCAGTTAAACCATATTTTGTCTTTGTAATGCCTTTCAACTATTTCCATTAAATTCTGGATCATGGGGCAGTTGCTTAATTAGTGTCCCAATTAACCACAACCTGTATACTATAGAACTTGTTGGGGGGGGGGGGGGTGGAGAAATGTTCACAATTACATGGATAAGGTGTAAGCTTCTCCACAGACAGCTTGAAGATCACTGGAGCTATGGGGCAGCAGCACTCTCTCCTAATCAGATGCTTTTGCATTCTGTACAGATTATTCCAACACATTAATGTTTGGTTGAGCTGCTAAACCCAGCCATCTCCTCCTGTTCAAGAAACTGACACAAAATAAAGAAAAGGATCTCCTAGCATTCAAGTTCAGATTAATTTCATAGCCTGTAACATCAAAAGCAGATTAACTAGCTACCTATCTATTTTCCATGTTCAAATTGGCTGCTATGTCTTTCTACTAGGTCAAGGTTCAAATTAAATATCATTACCAAAGTATATGTAACTTGAGATTCACCTTTCTTGCAGGTAGAAACAAAAGAAGCACAACAGAATCCACGAAAAAAAATACCCACACAACAAAGACCAACAAACATCCAATGTGCAATAAAAACAAAAAAATCCAGCAAACAATATATTAAAAAAAATAAACATACACAGAACATAAACTGCAGCCTCTCAAAACTGAGGCAACAGCCATGGAGCCAGTTCAGTCCTGAACCAAATGAAGCCAGTTCAGGATAATGATGGCTGCCAGCCATTGCTGCAGAGTCTGTTCAGCACTGAGGTGAGTAAAGATGGTCCAGGAATCCAATGGCCATGTGACAATAACTACTCCTGAACCTGCTGGCATGGACCCAAGACTCTTGGCATCTCCTGCCTGTTAACAGCAGCGAGCACGCAGGGACGGGTCAACCCCAAGCAGATGGGACAGGTTCAGGTGGGGAATTTTGGCTTGATACAGAGAAATAAAGTGAACACCCGTTCAACTTCTGCCCACTGCACCTTAATCTTTTAATCTGGCTCAGCGCTTAAATCAGCTTAACATCAGTTCATTTTTCACTTTTGGGCCCGATACTTCAATCCGGCCTGAAGTCTGCCCTGGTAACACCTGCCACAACAATGGTGTACCTGCATTCTCAAGAGTCCAATTTACTGAATCCTTCAGGATACCACAAAAACACCAGATTGTTCAGACTGTTTAAAAGCACTCCCTCAAAAGAAAATACAGGCTGTGGATTGCAGTGGTCACAGTTCATAAGTAGTATATTTAGTAAAATAGCTAGTAGTTTTGTAAGCTGCCTACAAAACATTGCCATATTGCCAGTGTCATCTTGGATAGTATTCAATTGGCTAGTAAGTACATTAGAACAATCTACAGAAGTGAAAAGCTGCTATGTGATTGCAGTGTTTTTGCATTCTTGTTCTAATTCATAGCTAAGTTTAACCTCTACCATATAGAAAGCTAAAGTGGACAACGAAGGAATAAGTCTTCAAATTTGTCTTTAAGTCACTATATTACGAAATATATCTAGCTTAGAAAGTGATGTACCTCAATAGTTATAGCAAGTGTGAGGAACTGGACATCCTACCTTAGGCTGCACGCCTAAATAGCCACTGCAGTTTGGAGCTCCACATTTACATACTGTCTTTCCAGTGCCCAAGCATTCCAAGTGATAATTAAACGTTAGCTCAGATCCTGCAAAAAGTATTAATGCCATTAGTTTTATACTTGGACTCGCTGCATAAGTGTTGATAAATAAACTCAAACAATAGCATCGAACTTCCTAAATGTTATAATTGTATTTTCTGATGAATTAGCTAAGTTGAAGGTACATGTTTGGATATTATTTTTCAGCATTAAACTCACATCACAGAAAGATCACTCACATCACAGAAATAAGGTACACCTCAGAGATTATCACTTATTAAAATTAATTGAGATTTCTTATAATAAAATAGGAGACTATTTGGCCCATTAAGCCCATACTTGCTCTCAGGATAACAATCTCAATTGAGTCACGATGTGCTTTCATTCTATTGTGAACATTCCACAGTGATCACATGCTGCAGTTAGCTAATCCAATTTATGCCGATAAGGCGTTTTGCACATATTATTTACTACCCTCAAAACAGAAAAAAAACCATGAAAGTACCATGAGTAGTTAGTGATTGGTTTAACTTCACTATTTCAATCAGAAAAATGTCTCCAGCACTATTTAACTGGGTAATGCTGTAACTGGATAGTGTAGCACCCAAAAACAGATGCTATACTATTAAACTTATCTTCTCCATTATTAGTTTGGGATCTTACTCCATCTATTTCTGTATTAATTCAATTGCATGTATATTCTGCATGGATGTATGTCCTTAAACCCTTAACCATATAACAATATTTCTTACCAACAGCAATATCACACAAAGCAAACAGTCCAACTCTAGTGTCACCATTCACTGTCCACTTCTGTGTCTCACAGTTTGGCTTGCAGCTGTGATTCATGAAGCGCGAATAATTTCCTTTTGGGCCTGCATCAATTATACGATCCTGTTAATAATAAATTTACAGGTAAACTTGCCTCATTTTGTAGAATTTAGAAATTCACAATAGAAACTTGTCAAAAACTGTTTGGAAGTCTGTATCGTAAAGATTTTTTAAATCTCTAGTATAAACATAGTAATATATAAATACTTACAAAATCAATACTTTTCAAAGGGATAGTGCAGGAACAAATATGAAAATGATTTTTCAATAACAGTTAATGATTCACAACAGCTAGGTTACTGTGTGTAGTTTTAATCACAATACATGAAGGGTATAATTGAACTGGAAAGGGAGCAGAGAAACTTCGCCAGGATATTGCCTGGGATGGAGTGTTTCAGTCAAGAGAACAAACTGAATAGGCTGAGTTTACGTTTCCTTGTGTTTGTTTGGGTAATATTCTATACAATGACTCTAATGTATTTTGGAAACCTTTGGTTTCAATAAGTTGAGGGATATTAAATGCTGGCAAAACGGTTAACTGGAGCAGAGTATGGTGAGGATGGAGGAAAAAAAAATTCAACAATGAACTCATAATCCCGAAGACAGTAAAGGTACGTGTTGAGTGTTGATGCTTAGAATCAAAATTTAAAAAAAGAATGACAGCTCAGATACAGATGGTTGCTTAAGGCAATGTAGCTTACAGTGAATGTCAGGCCATTTTATCCTTAACAGTAAATTATCTGATTTCCTTGAAAAAGCTTTCCTTCATAACTTTTGGCTTTGTAGTCTCTCAGCTTTACCCAGTAATTACCATAATGATGAATAAACTCTTCTTGAGCTTCCAGCTGGATACAGGTATCAATTAATAACCGACATTTTTATGACAAGCTCTGCCATCTTCTTCCAGGGATGATGCTTCGGCATGTATTGGCCTGTGGTACTTATACGCCCCATAGTCTGTCCCTCCTGATTGGATAGTCCTCATCCAATCAGGTTTTCTACTCTCCCAATCTTGCTTATAATTGAATTCCAGTTCTTACTTAAAGCGAGACCTTTGTCTTTGTTCAAGTTCTTTTCTTCTAGTTTTATTTCAATGGCTTCCTTTAACCAGGCAGTTACACAAAAGCCATCTGCAAATGCAGATGGCAAGGGTTTGTCATTGAAAGTCAGTTATAATCAATTATCTATTCCTAGCTGGAAGCCAGAGAAGAGTTTATTCATCACATATACCAGGAAAACATTAGATCCTTTTTTACTGTAATGATACACAAGCAGACTTTTCCCAGCAGATTTCTTGTTTGACACTATTTACACCAAACTTATTTCTTCCTAATTTGACTTCATCCTTTCTTTCCTACTCCAACCACTTCCCACTAAAGCCATTACATTTTTGATGGCCTCCTATTATTTTGATTACTATTCCCTGGTAGAATGTGGAGTGTGTTTGAGTTGGGTGGTACTGACTTTACACATATTTCGGGAACATTTGGTTTCAAGAAGCTGAAGGGTTATTTAACACTGGTAAAATGCCCAACTGCTTATTTAAGATTTGGAATATTCTCTCCGGGTGATATCAATCACCGCAACTTCATACATAGCACAATCTTTCTGAAATTACTTTTTATTGTGATTGAGGAACAGCTTTATGCAATAGAAACAATTGTGTAGTACGTGTTTCCCAATCCTAATTGCCCATGGCAAACCATCTTCCTGAACAGCTGCAAAACATCTAGTTCATGTTTTCACACTGCTACTGGGAGCGAACTTCAAAATTTAGACCCAGCAAGGACGAAATGGCAAAAAAATTTCCAAAGTCATAATAATTGTGATTTGGGACTGGAACCTTCAGCTGGTTCTGTTCCTATCATTCCGTAATTCTGGAAGTGTTGGGAGGTAAAGTAGCTTTGTGAGTAAATGTAGCAAATTTGTAGATAGTCATGATGTGCTACTATTAGATGGAGTGCAGATCACAGAAGTTGCTTTCTCTGAATAAACTGTTCTTCAGTGCTGTTGGCGCAAGACACGTACTGTATGAGCAAGCTGCAGATACTACATCATAAGACCATAAGACAGAAGCAGAATTGGGCCATTTTGCCTATTGAGTCTGTTCACTCATTCCATCATGGCTGATCCCTCTCAACCTCATTTTCCTGCCTTCTCCCTGTAACCTTTGATGCCCTTACCAATCAAAAATCTATCAACCTCTGTCGTAAATGTACTGTACTCAATGAATTGGCCTCCAAAGCTGTCTGTGACAATGAATTCCACAGATTCACCACCCCCGGCTAAAGAAATTCCTCCTCATCTCTGTTCTAAAAGGACATCCTTGTAATCTGAGCCTGTGCTCTTTGATCCTAGACATCCCCCCCCCCCCAACCTATAGAAAACATCCTCTCCATGCCCACTCTGTCTACGCCTTTCAATATTTGATATGTATCAATGAGATCTGCCCTTACTCTTCTAAACTCCAGGTGCAGCCCCAGAGTCATCAAATACACCTTGCATGTTAACCCTTTCATTTCTGCAGTCATTCTAGGGAACCACATTTGGACTCCCTCCAAAGCCAGCACATCCTTTCTTAGATAAGTGGCCCAAAGCTGCTCACAATATTTCATGCGGTCTGACCAATGTCTTATGATGCCTCAACATTACGTTCTTGCTTTTATATTCTAATCCTCTTTAAATGAATGTTGACATTGCATTTGCCCTACTTACATTGTATTCCATCTACCACTTCTTTGCCTGTTTTCCTATTCCAAGCCCTTCTGCAGCCAACCTGCATTCTCAACACTACTTGCCCCTCCATCTGCAAACTTGGACACAAAGCCATCTATTCTGTCATCCAAATCATTGACATGTAACATGAAGTGTTCCCAACATAGACTCCAGCAGAACACCATTAGTCACCAGCAGCTAAACAGAAAAAGTCCCCTTCATTCTGCTACTTTGCCTCTTGGCAGTCAGCTAATCTTCTATCCATGCTAATATCTTTCCTGTAATACTAATGGCTCTTATCTTGTTTAGCAGCATCATATGCGGCACCTTATCAAACTAATGACTTGTGTCTTGTAGTAGGTGAAAAATTTTAGATTGTCAGGAGGCAAAATAAAAATTGTCACAGATTGCCTAGTTTTTGACTTGCTAGTATTGATGGCCAAATTGAGGTACTGATCAGTGCTAGCCTTCAGGATATTAATGATGGCTCAGCAATGATAACACCACTGCCTACAAAGAATATTCTCTGTTGTTTAAGATGGTTCCATAACACCCCTTAATTATGAATCTTTGTGGCAAACTAAGTTTGCATGGATTCATTCTTTCTCACTGAGAATTATTGATTTTCAAGACCCATCTTTCAGATTTTGCTTACTGATTAGTGTCCAACTGTGTGGGTCGACATGAGTTGAATTCATAGTTTTATTACTTTCAAGTTACTACCTTGTCAAGAGTTAGCATGTAGAAGTTGGTGATGTCATGTTCCTGTGCATATTTGATTCGAGCATAACACTCCTCTTCATCTATCACCTCACCAACATATTCATTCACAAATTGTCCCTGTAAAAGAGTTACATTTAACAATGAAAATAAACATGCAAGTTATCAACACTTAAAATCCAAACTAGAAATAGTGGTAGAACTCATTCAGTCAACCACATGCTGAGAAAAGAGAAACCGTTTAACAACTTGGGTCACCAACCCTTTCTTAGAACTATGGAAGATGAGGGATGGGCAGTATAATTTCAACAGCTATCAAGAATTTTGTTATTAAATGATGTTTTAAATAAAAATATAAATAACAAACTGCTAAAACATTGTCAAAATTATTCCTTTGAAATTTGCAGGTTCTTATAAACTTCAGATCAAAATAGTGTTAGTTTTAATTCAAACTTGAACAGCTGGAGAAATTATACGAAGAATGATTACCTCATTCTAAAATACAATTTTTAAATGAAATGGATAGTTTGGCCCAAGATGAGAGTTTATACTTTACCTAAGCTTTCTCCCATTGCATTGTGTTTCATGTCTAGCTTTTGAAAGCTTAAAAGATATTGGTCTCACCTACTTCCTTTACAATAAACTAACTGCTCCAAAAAATGCTTCCAATTTGCCCATTATCTACAAACATATTTTATTTATGCTTTGTTTTAGATTTACTCAAATTGAAATATTCTCTTCATATCTGATTTCCATCAAGATTTCTGAATTTTCACTTCTAAACAAAAAACAATAATAAATTCCCAGCCTATTCATTCATTATTTTCACCACCCCCTGAAATTCATAGAATAGAAACCAGAACCGTATTCAATGTAAATCTATTACAAACGTGCTCCAAATTCTGAAGGTTTTCAGGTAAGGGTATTACTGATGTAAAACACTTATGTTAGGATTTTGATTTTGGAAAGAGTGTAATTTCTATTCCCAAGTTCCTGATAGCTTTGCCATTACTACTACTACAATCAGGCCTAAACTTCATTTTCCTGCCTGATCGCTATAATCTCTTTAGAACAAATATCCATCTGTGAGAGAGGAGAGGGGGAAGAGAGAGGGGGGGGGAGAGAGGGGGGAGAGAGAGGGGGGAGAGAGAGGGGGGAGAGAGAGGGGGGAGAGAGAGGGGGGAGAGAGAGGGGGGAGAGAGAGGGGGGAGAGAGAGGGGGGAGAGAGAGGGGGGAGAGAGAGGGGGGAGAGAGGGGGGGAGAGAGGGGGGGAGAGAGGGGGGGAGAGAGGGGGGAGAGAGGGGGGGAGAGAGGGGGGGAGAGAGGGGGGAGAGAGGGGGGGAGAGAGGGGGGGAGAGAGGGGGGAAGAGAGGGGGGAAGAGAGGGGGGGAGAGAGGGGGGGAGAGAGGGGGGGAGGAGGGGGGGGAGAGGGGGGGGAGAGAGGGGGGAGAGGGGGGAGAGAGGGGGGAGAGGGGGGAGAGAGGGGGAGAGAGGGGGAGAGAGGGGAGGGGGAGAGAGGGGAGGGGGAGAGGGGGAGGGGGAGAGGGGAGGGGGAGAGGGGAGGGGGAGAGAGAGGGGGAGGGGGAGGGGGGAGGGGGGGAGAGGGGGAAAGAGAGTGTGAGAGAGTGAGAGTGTCAGAGAGTTGAGAGTGTGTGAGAGTGTGTGAGAGTGTGAGAGAGTGTGAGAGAGTGTGAGAGTGTGTGAGAGTGTGTGAGAGTGTGTGAGAGTGTGTGAGAGTGTGTGAGAGTGTGTGAGAGTGTGTGAGAGTGTGTGAGAGAGTGTGTGAGTGTGTGAGAGAGTGTGTGAGTGTGAGAGAGTGTGTGAGTGTGAGAGAGTGTGTGAGTGTGAGAGAGTGTGTGAGTGTGAGAGAGTGTGCGTGTGTGTGTGTGTGTGTGTGTGTGGGTGTGCGCGCGCATATAAAAATAAAAGATTTAGCATGACATCTCAGCAGCACAAATTGATTCACAATCCTCATTGAAGAACCTAATTTTTACATCAACCTTAAATAGACCTTTTTTTCCTGAGATCCTGAGACCCATAATCAAAGATTCTCCCACTCAGGGAAGCATCCTTACAGGATCTCACGGAACTTCATAGTTCATGCCCTTTGACCCACAGTGTGGTGGTGACTTTTTAACCTACTCCAAGAAATGTTTCCTTCCTGCAAAGTCCTCCAGCCTTCTTTCATCCATGTGTCTATTTAAGTCTCATAAATGTCCCTAAAGAATCTGCCTCTACCACTACCCCCAGCAATATATTCCATGAACTTACAACTTTTTTTTTTAAAAACTACCTTTGACAACAATATCCTGCCCCATTCTTTCCTCTAATCACTTTAAAATCATGCCCTCTTATTTAAGCCAATTCCACCCTGAAGAAAAAGATGATGACCACTCATCATCTTATAAACTTCTATCAAGTCATTCTCATCCTCCTTAGCTCCAGAGAAAAACCCTTGCTTGCTCAATCTATCCTCATAGGGCATGTCTCTAATCCAGGCAGCATAATCTCCATTGCACCCCCTCTGAAGCTTCCACACCCTTCCTATAATGAGACCAGAACTGAACATGATATGCCATGTGTGGTCTAACCAGGGTTTTATAGAGCTGCAACATTACCTTGCAGCTCTTGAACACAATCCTCTGACTAATGAAAACCAACACGACATGCCTTCTTAACCACCCTATAAACTTGTGCAGCAATTTTGAGCAATCTATGGGTGTGGACCCCAACATCTCTCTGTTCATACACTTTGCTAAGAATCCTGCCATTAACTATGTACTCTGGCTTTAAAGTTGACCTTCCAAAGTGTATCACTTGACACTCCTCCAGGTTGAATTCCATCTGCCACTTCTCTGCCCAATTCTGCATTCTATTAATGTCCTGTTGTAATCTACGACAACCTTTTACACTATTCACAACACAACCAACCTTTGCATTCATCTACAATTTTGATAACCCACCCTCCCACTTCCTCATTCAAGTTATTAAAAAAAAAATCACAAAAAGTATCCCAGAGCAGATCCATGTGGAACACCACTGGTCAACGACCTCTATGCAGAATATTCTCCATCTACTACAAATCCACACAGTCAAGTTTCCCTAGATTCCATGCCATCTGAGTTTTTTGAATAAGTCTACCGTGGGGAGCCTTGTCAAACACCTTACTAGAGTCCATATACCACACGCAATTCCTTTTAGAATTAAATCAGGCTTGTGAGGCACAACCTGCTCCTCACCGCGCTAACTATCTCTAATCACACCATGCTTCTCCAAATGCTATTAAATCCTGTTTCTAAAACTCCTCTCCTATTACTTTCCTTGAACAAAGGAATACTATTTGACATCCTCCAATCTTCTGATACTACTCCTGTGGCCAGTGAGAACACAAAGATCATTACCAGAAACACAATTATCTCTTCCCTCGCTTCCCATAGTAACCTGGGGTATAACCCGTCTGGCCCAGGGGACTTATCAATGATAATGTTTTCAAAAGTTCCAGCACATCATGTTTCTTAACCTCAACATGTTCCAGCACATTAGCCTGTTCAACAATTACCTCACATATGTGGTTAGTACACACTTTACAGTACCAGCGACTTGGGTTAAATTCCTAATGCTGCCTATAAGGTGTTTGTACATTCTCCCTGTGACTGCATGGATTTCTTCAGGGCTCTCCGGTTTCCTCCCACAGTCGGTTAGTAGGTTAATTGGTCATTGTAAATTTTTCTGTAATTAGGCTAGGATTATTCAGGGGATTGCTGGGTGGCGTGACTCTAAGAATTGGAAGGGCCTGTTCTGTGCTGTATGTCAGTAAATTTCTCTATAAAAAGTAAAAAGATCCCTTTACTGGTGAATTCTGAAGTATTCACGAAGGACCTCACCTACTTCCTCTGACTTTAGGCATGATTCCTCTTATCTCTGATTGATCCTACCCTCACTCTAGTTATCTTCCTGTTCTTCATGTACATTTAGAAAGCCTTGAGGGTTTTCCTTATTTCTTCTTGCAAAGGCTTTCTTGTGCCTCCTCCTAGCTCTCCTAAGACACTTCTTAAGATCCTTCTTGGCTACCTTGTAACTCTCAAGAGCTCTGTCTGACTCTTGTTTTCGAAATCTATACTCAATCTAACATCTTTTTGCAATCATTAATCCTATTTGTCTATATTCAATTGTGGACAATGGCTTTTTCACAACCTGCTTCCTTACCTACCTTTGTGTTATATGCAAAGAAGTGCATATTTCTTAACATAGACTCTAAAATAGCAGGGCCCCAGCACCAATTCTCAATATATCCCCTTAATCTTAACTTTCTTTCTTGACACTGATCCATTTTTCTCATCGTGTTTTCTGACTGTTAATCAAACCTGACTCATAATTGCCCTCAACCTCAAACATCTTTATCTTGTGCAGTAACTTCTCATTTGGGCCTATATTGAATACCATTTAGGAATAAAAAAATCTTTACAATCTTTAAATATTCTGCTATATACATCTTCAAAGAATTAATAACTTTATAAGTTCTTTATAAAAAGAATTTCTCTCTCAGATAACTATCAACAGTGTTTAAGCATGATGGGTTTCCTGGGAACTTTGTTATTTGATGGATTCTACCATTTTTGAACTGCTGTTTCCCATTTTCTTTCTCCATTCTTTCTGTTGGACAATCACAATTACGACATCACATCCATAGACTCAGCAATTATTTTAAGAACATATCATATGGTCTAAGGGACTTATCTGTTTGTAAAGCCTGTCATTTATCCGCCAAAAAAGCTGTAACTTTTGAAATTAAAACTACTTTTAGAACAATGATAATAAGGTAATTATAATTACCTTAAACATAACCATTTACAATATTCTGATAATAAATCTTTTTTCCAACAAGACATCACCCCACAAAGGAAGTTATTATCTTTAATTTAGGCAAAAGTGCTCATCCAATGGAAAGCAACTTGTTATGGCTCAACTCCAAATTATTTCAAGTCTCCTTGGAAACTATAACTACAAGTGAGGTATGCAGTGGACTCCAGTTTCCAATTTGTATGGGAAACCATAAAATAGTGAACCACTCTAAGACCTCATCTCTCATGTAACAGTCTCTTCTTTCCCAAATGCAACTTCTAATTGCTTTCAATATTCAGAAAGATGTGAAGGTACATAGCTTCCCCCCACCCGCCCCAGATGTGAGCTCCATGGTAACGTAGTTGTAAGCATGATGCTATTACAGCTCGGGGTGTTCCGGAGTTTAATTCTGGCACTGTTCTGTAAGGAGTCTCTGTACGTCCTCCTCATGGAATGTGTGTGTTTTCTCTGGGTGCTCAGGTTTCCTCCCACAGTCCAGATACATTCCACGCTGTATTGCTAAATAAATATCTCACCTTCTTAATATTATATTTTGCAAGTAAACCCCATCCTCTCCCTGGAGTTCTTAAAATTTCCACTTCAGGATACTGCCGCTTGGTGAAGCACTGGTTCTGACATTTTTCTCCTGCAGGACATACAGCTGGATGGCATTCATACATTAACATTCTGTTCAGGCATTCAGAGTCTACCCCACAGGGATTCTCATCAGTTGGCTTACAATTACATCTTGGAATCTCAGAGAGATCAGCAGTGTAGATCTGAGCTTTACCCACGGCCTTGTTTACCTTGACAAAAAAGCAGATAGTTAAACCTTGAGGTCTTAATTGAGTATCTCTTCACATTTCCTATGAAAAGAAAGTTAGTTAAGTTGTAAAATATTGCAGTGTGTCTTTACTCAGTCATTCACTAAAGTAAAAACCAGCTGGACACCAAGGTCTTATAATCTATATAAAAAAAATTGGATTCATCTATAAAAATAATCTGAAATATATACCAAACAACGATGCTTAAAACTCCTAACTATGTGACTAGGGATGCTGTCTGGCCTACTGAGTTCCTCCAGCATTTTGTGTGTGTTGCTTGGGTTTCCAGAATCTGCAGATTTTCTCTTGTTTGTAAGTATGCGACTGTCAATCTATAGTAAATGGTGAGATTATCATCTTTTTTCTTTTTACAATATTTTTATTCAGAAGGAAAAAAAGATTTACAGAGTGCAACACATAGATACATCTCAACATAAATTGTGTACATTCATATATTGTAATAAAATTGATCAAAATGTTATAGCATAACACATAAAGGTATACCACTCTGTAATCAAAATTTTAAAGATAGGTCATACATCATAAAATAAATTTTTTATATAAAAAAAGTCAACCCCCTACCAACTATCAAAGAAAAAAGCTGATGGATGATAATGGATAATTAGGAAAAAAATTCGCTTAAGAAGAGAAGATAAAAATATACATAAAAGTCTGTGCACTGCTAAACTTCATAAATTGGAAAAGTAATTTAGGAAAGGTCCCCAGATATCATAAAAAAAAATTGTTTCAAATTTAAGACTGAGCAGCAGATCTTCTCTAAATTTAAATAAGACATAATATCATGTAGCCATTGAAGATGTGTAGGAGGGGTAGACTCCTTCCATTTAAGCAAGATTGCTCTTCTTGCTAAAAGAGAGGTAAGAACTAAAACCTGTAGGTTAGGAGTATTTAAAGTTATATTTTCATTTGCAATAATACCAAACAAGGCAGTAAGGGGATTTGGGTCAAACTGGACCCTAAAAAGTTGTGAGAAGGTATGGAATACTTCCCGCCAAAACTTTTCAATTTTAGGGCAAAACCAAAACATATGAATTAAAGAGGCATCAGCAGAGTTGCATTTATTACAAAGTGGAGAAATATTCGGATAAAAACTGGACAGCTTCTGTTTAGAAATGTAAGCTCTATGAACCACTTTAAATTGTAGAAGAGAATGACAAGCACAGAAAGATGATTTATTAACCCGTTTAAGAATCTTATTCCATTTATCATCAGAAATCTGACTATTTAGGTCATCCTCCCAAGCTTTTTTTATTTTATCTAAAAAGTCTTGTCTAGAATCAATCAACAAGTTATAGATACCGGTAATAGAACCATGAACAAAAGGTTTTAAATTTAAAAGATCGTCCAGTAAATTTTTATCAGGACCTATAGGAAAAGTAGTTAATTGGAAACGTAAGAAATCTCTAATTTGAAGATATCTGTAAAAATGTGTTTTTGGGAGTGCAAATTTAGTTGACAATTGGTCAAATGAAGCAAGAGATCCTGAGATAAACAGGTCCCAAAAACACTTAATACCTAGCTCATCCCAATCCTTAAAGACTTTGTCAGTCATGGAAGGGATAAAAAAAAATAATTAAGAAGAATAGGAGATGATAATGAAAAATTCGCTAAGCCAAAACAATTTCCTAAATTGAGACCAAATCCTTAAAGTTTGCTTAACAATTATGTTATCTGTTATTTTATTTGCTGAAAAAGAGTATGATCCAAGAAGAGAGACAATAGAGGAATTTTTTTTACAGAAATAACTTCTAAGGAGACCCATGATGGGCAATCTTTACGATAAATAGGACCAGAAAGTAATATTCCTTATATTGGCAGCCCAATAGTAAAACCTAAAATTGGGTAGGGCTAATCCACCCATCTCTTTATTTCTTTGTAGGTAAACTTTACTTAAACGAGCTTGTTTATTATTCCAAATATAAGATGTTAAAATTGAATCTAAAGAATCAAAGTAGGTCTTAGGAATAAAAATAGGTAAGGATTGAAAAAGATATAAAAATTTAGGAAGAATCTTCATTTTAATCGAATTAATTTGGCCAATTAGGGATAAAGAAAGAGGAGACCATTTAGAAAACGTCTTTTTCACATAGTTCAATAAGGGGTTTAAGTTTTCTTTAAATAAGTTCTTGAAGTTTTTAGTAATTGTTACACCTAGATATGTAAATTGACTTGTAACAACTTGGAACGGAAATTTGGCATTTAATGACATTAGGTCATTTAAAGGAAATAGCTCACTTTTATGTAAGTTCAGCTTATATCCTTAAAAAGAACTAAACTGGGAAATTAAAGAAAGAACCGAAGGTAAAGAAGTTTCAGTGTTAGAGATAAAAAGTAAAATATCATCAGCGTATAACGAAATTTTATGAGTCATACCTTCCCTTAGTATACCAGAAATATCCTTGGATTCTCAAAATGCTATTGCTAAGGGTTCTATAGCTAAAGCAAAAAGTAAAGGACTAAGAGGGCAACCTTGTCTAGTTACCTGCTATAATTTAAAGGGCTTAGAAATTTGAGAGTTTGTAATGACCTGCGCGGTAGGAGACAAGTAAATTAATTTAACCCAACGAATAAAATTAGGCCCAAAATTAAACTTTTCTAAGGTCTTAAAAAGATAATTCCACTCAATCCTATTGAAGGCTTTTTCTGCATCTAAGGATAATATACACTCTGATATTTTCTTGGATGGTGAATATATCACATTCAATAAGCGACGTATATTAAAATGTGAGTAACAATTTTTAATAAATCCTGTCTAGTCATGTGATATAATAGATGGTAAAATATTTTCAAGTCTTCGAGCTAAGATTTTGGATAAAATTTTTGCATCAACATTTAATAAAGAAATCCGTCTGTATGAATGACATTCAGCCGTATTTTTATTATTTATTAGAAATAAAAGCTTCATAAAAAGATTGAGGGAGTTTACCTGATTTAAAGGACTCTGATAAAACAGAGGATAAATAAGGTGTAAGTAACGTAGTGAAAGTTTTATAAAACTCCCCAGGAAAGCCATCAGGTCCTGGGGTCTTACCAGAATGTAAAGCACATATAGCCTCAGCCACTTCTTCATTGGAAATAAGCTGATCTAACTGTGTTAGACTATCAGCAGACAATGTAGGAATGTTGATATTACTGAAAAAAGCATTCATATAGGTATCATTTGAAAAAGAGTCAGACTGATACAACTTAAGGTAAAAGTCTTTAAATACGTTGTTAATTTCAGAATGGTCGGATATCTTAGTACCATTATCTTTAAAAATTTCTGTGATTTGACGATTAACTGTAAAAGATTTTAAGCGATTGGCTAATAACCTGTTCTATCCCCGTGAATGTAAAATTGAGTTTTATCTCTCAACAGCTGTCGTTCAATTGGGTAAATCAGCAGAAGATTATACTTGGATTGGATTTCAATACACTTATTATATATACTTGGATCTGGAGATTGGGCATACTTTCGATCAAGATCTTTTAATATCGCTGCTAGGTCAGACCTTTCTTTGTCAGCTTTTTTCTTTATATAGGTAGAGTAAGAGATAATTTCTCCACGAATATATGCTTTAAAAGTATCCCAGACTATAGTACCAGCAGTATCTCCTTTAAAATTTTCTTTAAAGAAAAAAGTAATATGGTTTTCCAAAAACTTTAGAAAATTTTTATCAGATAACAATGATAAGTTAAAATGCCAACTTCTATTTGGCACAGAGTAAACAGGTAATCTTAAACCCAGAAGCACAGGTGCATGATCAGACAAAGCAATCTCCTTATAATCACAGGATTGTACCAGTGGAAGCAAGTTTCTATCTATAAAAAAGTAGTCAATCCGAGAATACATATGATGAACCTGAGAGAAATATGAATATTCCTTTTCTTGGGGGTGTAAAAAACACCACACATCGAAAATACCACATTGAAATAGAAAAGATTTAAAAAGTAGGACCGATTTATTAGTGACAGGGGTTTTACTTGAAGAGCGATCTAATATAGGGTCAAGCCAAAAATTAAAATCTCCACTCATCATTAAGGAATACCGATTCAAATCAGGCAAAAAAGAGAAAAGACGTCCAAAGAGAATATCATCTAACAAAAGAGGCCTCAAAACTGGTGCTCCAAGCATATAGGAAGGAGATTGAAAATCTGGCTGAGTGGTACCATAACAACAACCTCTTACTCAACGTCAGCAAGACCAAGGAGCTGATTATTGACTTAAGGAGAAGGAAATCTGAGGTGCATGAGCCAGTCCTCAATGGAGGATCAGAGATGGAGAGGGTCAGCAACTTTAAATTCTTCAGTGTTATTATTTTTTGGAGGACCTGTCCTGGACTGAGTACATAAGTGCAATTACGAAGAAAGCACGGCACGGCCTCTATCTACGTCCTTAGGAGCTTGCGAAAATTCAGCATGTCATCTAAAACTCTGACCATCTTCTATAGATATGTAGTAAACAGCATATTGATTGGCTGCATTACAGCCTGATATGGAAACACTAATGCCATTGAATGGAAATTCCTACAAAAAGTAGTGGATATACAGCCCAGTCCATCACAGGTAAAGCCCTCCCCACCAATGAGCACATTTACATGCAACACTGTCACAGCATCCACCTTCATTATCATCAGGGACCCACCAAAACATGCTGTCTTGTTGCTGCTGCCATAAGGAAGGTACAAGAGCCTCAGGACTCACACTACCAGGCTTAGGAACAGTTATTATCCCTCAATCATCAGGCTCTTGAACCAAAGGGGATAACTTCACCCACCCAACTTCAGTTGCCCCATCACTGAACTGCTCCCACAACCTATGGACTCACTTTCAAGGACGCTTCATCTCATGTTATATATTACATATATTTCTTTCTCTTTCTTTTTGTATTTGTTGTTTGTCTTTTGCACACTGGTTGAACGCATCCAAGTTCGTGCAGTCTTGCATGGATTCGACTATGGTCATTATTCTAATATGGACCTGTGGAGTATGCCTGCAAAAAATCCATCTCAGGATTGTATATGGTGTCATATATTTACTTTGATTCTTGCACCCAAGAGCTAACTATCCCAATTACAGTAAACCTTGCACTGGGCTTTTCAAAAAAGCCTGACTTGCATCACTAATTCACCTCATAGTGAAGTACTACCATGTAAATTAACATTAGTATAGCAACAAGTTGTGCTCACTCCTTATCTTGTTAGCTTACGTCTAACTTCCATGCTTGGTTGTTGAAACTTTGAAGTCAAGTTAAACTCCATAAGGGCCAGATACATCTCGTATTTGACCCCTCAGCTTTGAACAGACTTACTGCTCCAGCTTGGAAAGGTAAGTAATTATGTGGTTATTTATTTTTCTATTTTATCTTAATGCTTTATATTTCCAGAACTTTAAGATACTTTTTATTAAACATTTATAAATTAGCTGTCAAAAAGCCATCAGGACAGTCCAGGGTGGGACTTCAGGACAACACTTGCTTGGTTAGCCTTCTGTATCCAGATCAAGTTAAGGTGGGCAGGCAGATGTTGGGTTGGATCCAATATGATCTGGCCCACTGATCCAAATTCAGCGTTTCATTATAATAAGATTATGATTAGCAAACATTGTAAACATAATCAGTATTTACCCTATCAGATCAAAGGTCAAAGGGTTTCAAGTAGCTAGAAACAGAACTAAGAGTACAGTAGTCTTTGTTAATGTTTCAATTTATTAGAAAAGTAACTTAATATATAAATAATCTGCCTTGTTAATAAAATTATTTAGCTTTTGTCAAGCTATTGGAAATTCCAAAAACTAGAGAGCTGCAGCAGGAAAGAATTTAATAAAGAACAAGAGAATTTTTCTCCCTTTTTTCATTCACTTAAATTCACACACCATTTACAGAGATATGCTAAAAGGTTTTGTTAAGAAGGACTGACAGAGGCAACACACCTACAGATATAACATTATGCAAATGTTAACAGGAAGAGAGGTATTTTAGAGCACATGAATGGAACTGGAAGGGTTGCATGCCATTTGTTATGATACATGTCAAAAATCCACCAAAGGATAGGGAATCCAATATCTGGTTCTCTCCCAGGGCAAAATCCTTAGCATTGGGTTCTGATCATATTCACTAAGTTGAGCATGTAATGAAAGAACTTTTCTGAGAGACATCCCAAGTTATCTCCTCTGCTCAAGTTCAAGGCATACACTATGTGTTTAGCATAAACCCATGAGGATCTTCTTAAATTAACTTCAGTTGTTCTGTTAATCAAAAGATCTAAACAATAACTTGATAATAATTTGTGAGAACCAAAACTAAAGCCAAATAATATCAATGTAACCCAAAGAATCTAATTGCAAAACTTAAAAGAGAAATACAGTGTTGTTTGACATAATGCATCCAGGACACCAATCTTTACTTTATAAACCTGATTATAACCGTCATCAACAACAGGTCTTTCATTACAATAGGTTTAAATATTGTTAACGTGGCAAATCCCACATGATGATATACAGATAGTGCATATCATTTCAGTAAATGTCTTTCAGGTAGTTTTCAGATTCTCATCCCAGGCACATGCAAAAGCCATTGGTATTAACATTTTGTTGATAACACAATGCTGACACATAGTGCAAGTGTTGCAAAGAAGAACAAGAATAAGATCCATTACATTAAATATTTTAAAATTTCTGTCATTTACACCATCATAGCCTCTCCACATCCTCAGAGCTGGAAGTTCCAAAACCATGCCATTTCCCATTGACTTATGGGTCTATTTAGTATCTTTAAGGTGAACTTCTGCTGTTTTCCCCAATTTCATGTGAATGATTCTGAAAAGGGCAAGCCTGTTATTTTTACATGAGACTTGGAACTAAATGGCTCAGAAGATGTAACAACAAACCTGATACTTGCCCCAAACTCCAAATTAACCCATATTTAAAGTGGGGCTTGGGATGCCGGTTGGTGTGTTTTAATAAACACACAATACTTTGAGGTATTTACAATATTTTTATCAGCATCGTACTGCTACCACCTTTGTGTACAAGTTATACAGCTTCAGCACTCTGAATGTGCACCTAATACAGTACATTCCATCCATTTATTCTAGGAGCAATTGAAAAATCACTACCTTTATATGTTTGTACGGTGGTGGTTTTTTCTCATTCCGTTTGTCTTCCTGCGCCTGTCTCGTCTCTCTTTGAGCTTTCAACTCCTCAAATCTTTCTGCCGCTTCTTGTAGTGCTATTGAGAAGCCAATGTAAAATCTCAGACATACTACTGCAGTTACAATAGCATTAATAAAGATTACAACCATGCCCCGTCATCTTGTGACTATATACTTTCCTCGATTAATTATGAGAAGGGGAGATCAAGGAGAAAAGGATTGGATAAGGGTCTGTTGGAGATTTAGGTGACTTTTTTTTCCTCTCTTCCATTTCACAAGGGCCACCTGGAGGGATCAGTCTGTTGCTAAGAGTAAAGTGGAACAGAAAGCTGAAAAAGAATTCCAAACAATGCTAACTATGCAAAATAACAATTTACATAGCATGTATGTCAGTTGTAATATACAGAAGGTATTTCCCATTCAAATGACAGCCGTTGTCTGCCTGAATGCAGAGAATGAGGGTGGAAATATTCAACTGATTTTTAATACAGGGAAAAGGCAACCAAGAGAAATAAGACTTTAGAAGGTTATTAGTTATTGACAGTGTGCCAGTTTAATCATGTTTGGAAAGTTGCATTTAAAATACTAGTTTATTTCAAGAAAAGGACTATAAAATGCAATAATTGTAGTCTCTAGCAAATATAAATTTTGGAAAAGATAACCAGCAAAAATGAAATCCTCTAGCCATGTTTATTACAGCCAAATGAAGAGTCCAATGATTAGAAAAGTTTCCTGAGTAGGCATGAAAAACTTGAGCAATACATTAAAATACTGAAGACAACAAAAATTACAGCTTAAAAAGCATAATTTGTGATAAACTGTCCTTTGCTTGAATAGAATCAGAATGATAGTATTTGAAAACAAGCCATTCAACTCTTCAAACCTAACACGATCATCAACCCATTTACATTCATCTCTGGTCAAGTTATAAGCATTCCTCTTGCTCCAAGCAATTAGAACCCAATACCGCTGACTATTTAAAAACCCAATTATTAAAGATACCTCGCAACAAGTTATAAGAAACTTTCCCTAATTCTTCACATTGAGATAGGATGCTTGAAATTGTAGAGTTCCATTAATTCTAAATTCTAACTGATTTACATAAAATTCTCCAAATGTTCCTGTAATTAATATTACCTTTTTTAAAAATGGTGTTAAGACCTTTGCATTTTTTGTCTTTGTTCCCTTTGTCCCCTTCCATATACGAAAACACTCGTGCCTGGTAGGTCCAGAAGTAGTCATTGGATCCAAAGAAGCGGACAGGAAACTCGCCAATTTCATGTTTCATCTTTTGGATATTTACAGGTACGTTTTTGGGATGACAAATTTCAGCAGGCCACCATCTGACAGGAAGGTTTAAAATACACTGGAATTAAAATTGATGCAAAATTTGTGGTTCATGACCAAAAAACTGAATCTCAGGAAGTAAATGGATGGAGAAGTTAGGTGATTTTTTGCCAATTCTACTGATAAATGCGTGGCTCTTCAGTGCAGCAAAAAGCAATTCAACTTTAAATATGCCCACCACAACTTCCGAAATAACATTTTCTACTTATTCTGCTTTGTTGCTACTGAAAATTAGAACAGTGCCACACAATTTGAACATGACATCTGCTGTCATTTCTGTTTACTACATGATTCGGATCTCTTTTTTATTCCATCTCCAACCATGGACAAAAATATTCACATTTTCATTAATATAATGCCCACCAAAAGGGGGCATTATAAAGCACATGAGATATGCTGGAGTGAGTAATATAGGTGTCAATTATTTAAACTGGATTAAAAACACAGAACTGAGGTTAGCAAAATAAAATATTAAATGCCTCCAGTAAAATCTTAAATTTCATTACATACGGAAGTTAATAAATAAATGATGTATTTTTGTTTTTTAGCGTTGCAAAGTTAAATATGACAAGACTGACATCAAGGTGAGTTCTTGAAGTGAGAGAAGCTAGGACATAAAGACTGATTTATTCTATGATTTTGATAAAACAAAATATAAACCAGTATTCAGAAGTTGTGAAATTTCTTTATTTGGCTAGGAGGAAAGTCTATGAAAACTTTTCTAGTTCCTTGCTTCTGTTTTATTGAAGTTATCGGTATTGAGACTTTTCTTTTTCAAGACTGACCTGTATCGACCAAGTTTTACCCAGATGATGTCCTTGTAGTGCGGCTTTTTTCCAGCTTTACAGTCATTACAGTACCATTTTCCTTTAGGCATCTCAATGTTCAGGCACTCACGGTGAAATGCAGCAGGACAAGACTCACAGCAGAGCAAGCTGCCACCTGACAATAAACAAATAATTTACAATTTAGATATCCAAGCAAGATAAGGTGAAACTATGTTTGGATTAGACTGTACAACTACTCAGCACTGAGTCATATATTTGTCCTGATGTGCTTTATCATAATTTGCATCTCTCTTACTTGTATAAAGACGATCATTAATAGAGTAGATCAAACTCAAGTGTGCCTACTTGCAATCTACCTAACAATGAAAATAATCCTATGAATACATTTTGATATTTTTGCAATTTATGTAGTTTTTTTTAGATTACTTTATACTTAATGTAGATACCACAAGTTTATCTTGCCTCTAAATTTTTAGATGTAATGATTCTAAATGTGTGATTTAGAATCGGGGGGGGGGGGGATGTTGGATTAAACTGCATAATTGTTACTTTCTTTGAATTTCTTATGCCGCTTCTATTTCATTTATTATATAATTAGCCATGTATATGCAATTGTTCAGTGTGTTTCCTAGCAGTTATAGTTCTTTGAATTAGGAAAGCAACATAAGGAAAAATATGGCTTCATTGCATATATCAAGCTGTAGTCGAGTCTAGAAAACGAGCAGAGAAAAACTCCAATCTGTGTAAATGGGTCAAAGGGAACATCTATGGGGTATACAAAATTATTACCAAAAGATTCCATTGTGAATGTAGCAAGAACATTTACAGTATTTTACTAACAAAAAAGGTATTTGAGGAGTATGAAAGTGTTTCGATATTTGAGGATTAATAATGACATCAAGAACTATTACCGTTTGACATTTCAAAGTTCAATGTAAATTTATTATCAAAGTACTTCTATGTCATTATATACTATATATACACTATATACAAGATTGATTTTCTTGCAGGCATTCACAATAGAACAACAAAATACAATAGAATACAACAAACAATACTATCTCAAGCATATTCTTGACAGTCAAATTCGTTGAGTCCTCCTAGAGATCATAAAATCACTAGTTTGATCACTATGATCACTAGAGATCATAAAAACCCTAAAGTATGTTTCTTAAAAGGAAATTATGGGCTGGGATCGCAGCAATCACAATTCGGAAGTATATCTAGTAGTTTTATGAGCTGCCCAAAAAATGTCACCAGCGCCATCTTGAAAAATACCTACCATTTTAAAATCCACCAGCGCTCATGCCTAGAGGACTGATCTTCAGCAAAAAATTGCTGAATCTTCACTCAATTTAATGTGATCAAATTTTCCAACTTAGTTGCTCAGATATTGCAGTAGGTTGGTACTGTGTGAACTCTACGAGTAGTGTTAGAATGATAGTGATAATAACACCTCAGGAAATCATGACTTCCATATCTGCATGAGTTCCTTTTTAAATAATTCAGACTATTACTCCATGCTTAAAAACTTGTTCACCATTTTTCTATGTCTACTCCAGAAAAGTATTTGAATAGTAGGAAAATAAAATGGAATTTTAAGAAGAGAGATTCACAAGATAATGAATAAACACAGCTAGTAATACAGAAAATAAAAGGGATGATTTAAGATAATAATGAGAAACACTGAAATAATGACTGCTACCTTTCACTGAATTAATTGCATCTGCTCATCTTAAATCCCAGACTGTTTTCCATGTTGGGGGAAGGATTAGCATTATACCACAATACTTAAATGCACTGAAATTCATAATGTACAAGATGTATCTATGATTCTAACAGAAGTATCAAATTTGTTATATTGATAACATTAGAAAATCCCAAGGGATTTTGACAGGGTAGATATGGAGACTATGTTTTCTCTTGTAGAAAATCTAGATGTGGGAGAGTCACTGCTTTTTTTAAAAAAAAGTTTCCCACCTAAGGCAGGTATCAGGTGAAATATTTTCTCAGTCACGAGTCATTGTTTTTTTTTCCCTCAAAGTCTCTTTGAAGCAGAATCTTTGAATATTTTTAAGGCAAAGGTAAATAAAACGCAAGGAAATGAAACGTACAATGATAGACAAGCATATAGAGTTGAATTACAATCTGATCGGCAGGTTTGAGTGGTCCCAATTCATACGTTTGTAAACTATCAGATAAGGAATTGTGTCAATTAGCACATGAATAATGAAATAGATCCAAGATTTGGAAAAGTAAGCTTAATATGGATAGAAGAGTATCAAAAGTACCAAACATTTATTTCCAGTTTTATCTTACCTTCAGAACACACAAAGCACCAGCTGACATTGACATGGCCATGATGTCTGCAACCCCTCCTTGCAGTAAAGTGGTTAGTACAGATGATACTGTTTGAAGCCAGGACCACACATCCAGCTGCCAGACAATTATCACTAGCATGATAAGCGACAGGACACCGTACACAGCGCATCATTCGACCTGATCATACAAAAATACATGAATAGAATCAATATTAGATAATATAGTGGATCCTGGTTAATTGGGACACATCGGTACATTTTGGTCCGATTAAGCGGCTGCCCCAATTAGCCGAAATTTCATGGAAATAGTTAAAAAGACGTAAAAAGGACAAACTACAGTTTAACTGAATATCAAATTTAATACATTTACATAAAATACAGAACAAATTAGAACATACAAAAGCTACTATAGTACTATAAAACTATGTATCAGTTCCTAACAGTTACTGATAGAGGAATCCATCCAGTGTATGCTGCTGTGCAAGGGTGTCCAGGGAGGGGGTAGCACACTCACCTTTGGTCCCCACCAGACACTCAGCTCTCACCTGTCACTCCAAGTAGCTGTTTGCATGTGATAGTGGTCGCACCCTGGTACACTGCTTCCAAAAACAGGCCAAACCAGTTGAGGATAACTGATGGGCCTCATACCCTGGTGAAACAGGGACATGGCTGTCCTAGTAGGTAAAGTCAGCTTTGGCGCAATGGGCTGATGAGAAGAACAGTGAGATCCAACGGTCAAGAAGGTGGTTCTGCGATGCTTTGTGGAGAGCGAGAAACATGAGAAGGAACAGAAATAGTCATGGCTATCCACTGTAATCGAGGAAGCCCCTAGTTTGTGACGACTACTTGTACCACTGGGCACAGACTTCCAAGGTCGAGAGAGTGGAAATGTCCAGTGCAATAGCCTTTCCACTTTAAAAACAGGTTTCACTGTCATTGTTGACTACGACAGTCAGCCAAAATACTGCCATGTTCTTTTGATAAATAAATTAGTGCAGACACTAAGTGTGGATACTGAACTGCCTTCATATAATGCTTTTGATGACTGCATCGTCCAAATCTTCATTTTCATTGTAACATGTCAATACCGTCAAATTCTTTGTAGTTCCTAACTTGAGGTAGAGTATTCATTTCTAGCATCTCCAAGCCTGAATACTTGAAATCGCAGTAGACAAAACAATTCTAAATTGTATGCTGCCTATTTCTTGGCAAAAATCGGTGACAAAAATCACTGCTTATTGAACAGAAACACATGCATCTGATACAATTTAAAACTGTTCACTCTAAGCATAGTGTAGTTTCTAACGGCCATACAAGTTCCCATGACTAATGCTAGTTAGAAACTAATCAGCAACTACCTCCTGTCCCAATTAAGCAGTATAGAGTCCCAAATAAACAAATGGAATCCCAGCTATTTTCTTGACTAGTTTTTGCTCTTTACGAGTTGTCCCAAATAAGTACCTAGTTAACCGATGGACCAATTAACCGGAGTCCACTGTACCTAATTTTGGCTCATTCTATTTTGATACTGTATATGGCTGTGACGATACCTTACATAATGTTAATTTGCTCTAATTATAGTATTACAAAGCTATGCATGCATTACTCAATACTTAATACAAAGGCAACTTATATTAATACAGTACTGTTATGATAGCCCAAGATTCCAACCTGCCTTCCAGAAACAGTATCTGATAAAGCAATGCAGAGTAAAAAAATATATTACTCAGGTTTAACCAATGATTAAAAAATATCTAACAGTTCAACCTTTAGCCAAGAAATGCAATAAAACAGATCATAGCAGAACCTTTTCACAGTATGAAAGACAATGTTTTTAAATATTAATTTTTCTATAAATTTATCTTATTTGTAAAGATCATTTTCTCTGTATTGTACCTTTTGTTGCTCTTGGATTGGAAGGGTTGCAGGCATAACAAGATAGACAAACGTGGATTGAGCATCTGAATCCTTTGTTCTGCAGTACAGTGGGGGAGTACTTCTTAATGCATTCCAAGTGATAAAACTTCCCACAGAGTGGCATAAGACATCGCTTCACATCTTTCTCATTTTCTTTACATACAAAGCAAGTATGAATACCTAACAAAAACAAACACAACCATTACTTTTTGAACTAGTGTAAGTGAATTTAGAGAGGATCATCCAATGACAGATGGTTTCACTTGTGAAGATAATCCTGTATAACAAACAAAATCGGAGCAAGGCAGCTGCGAGTGAACTGTTGATTTTTTGGAGCGAAGGGAGTTTTTTTTTACAACTTGGGTTAAAGAGAGGCGAGACTGCACAGGCGCGTGACGTCAGCCAGCAGAGCGTGGAAGTTTTAAAAAGAAGGCCGCCATATCAAGCAGGCAACAGAGTGAGAGGGCTTTGGCTCAACGGGATCAGCTGGTAACGGAACGAGGCGAGGTAGGAAGTATGTATGTGAGGCCAGTTTTCTGTGCTCAGTGTCAGATGTAGGAGGTCCTGGAGTCTTCCAGCCTCCCGGATGGCCATACCTGCGCCAGGTGTGTCGAGTTGCAGCTCCTGAGGGACAGAGTTAGGGAACTGGAGATGCAGCTCCATGACCTTTGTCTGGTCAAGGAGAGCGAGGTGGTGATAGAGAGGAGTTATAGGCAGTTGTCACACCGGGTCCTCAGGAGACAGACAAGTGGGTCACAGTCAGGAGAGGGAAGGGGAAGAGTCAGGTACTAGAGAGTACCCCTGTGGCTGTACCCCTTGACAGTAAGTACTCCTGTATGAGTACTTTTGGGGGGGAGAACAGCCTACCTAAGGGATGCAGCAGTGGCCGTGCCTCTGGCACAGAGTCTGACCCTGTGACTCAGAAGGGTAGGGAATGTAAGAGGAAGGCAGTAGTGATAGAGGACTCTATAGTTAGGGGGTCAGACAGGCGATTCTGTGGATGCAGGAAAGAAACTCAGAGATGGTAGTTTGCCTCCCAAGTGCCAGGGTCTGGGATGTTTCAGATCGCGTCCAAGATATCCTGCGGTGGGAGGAAGGACAGCCAGAGGTCGTGGTACATATTGGTACCAATGACATAGGTAGGAAATGGGAAGAGGTCCTGAAAAAAGACTATAGGGAGTAAGGAAGGAAGTTGAGAAACAGGACCGCAAAGGTAGTAATCTCGGGATTACTGCCTGTGCCACGTGACAGTGAGAATAGGAATAGGATGAGAAGGAGGATAAATGTGTGGCTGAGGGATTGGAGTAGGGGGCAGGGATTCAGATTTCTAGATCATTGGGACCTTTTTTGGGGCAGGTGTGACCTGTACAAAAAGGATGGGTTACACTTGAATCCCAGGGGGACCAATATCCTGGCGGGGAGGTTTGCTAAGGCTACTGGGAAGAGTTTAAATTAGAATTGTTGGGGGGTGGGAAATGAACTGAAGAGACTGGAAAAGAGTAAGTTAGCTCACAAATAGAGAAAGCTCGTACACAGTGCGAGAGGGAGGACAGGCAGGTGATAGAGAAGGGACGTGCTCAGACCGAAGGCTTGAGATGTGTCTATTTTAATGCAAGGAGTGTTGTGAACAAAGCGGATGAGCTTAGAGTGTGGATCAGTACTTGGAGATATGATGTGGTACAGGATCCTATGTTGTACAATACCAGATTCAGGAATAGTTATTACCCCTCAACCATCAGGTTCTTGAACCGCAGGGCATACTTCACTCACCCCAACACTGAATTGATCCCATGATCTATGGACTCATTTTTAAGAACTCTACAACTTGTGTTCTTGATGTTCATTGCTTATTTATTTGTATGTTTTTTTATTTTTGTACTTGTACAGTTTTCTTTTGCACATTGGTTGGTTGTCCATCTCTGCCGCGTGCCGTTTTTCACTGATTCTGTTGTGTTTTTCTCTATTTACCTTGAATGCCCACAAGAAAATGAATCACTGGGTTGTATACGGTAACATAATGTATGTACTTTAATAAACTTTGTACTTCAAGGTAACGGCAGAGACAAGAGACCTAGCAGATAACTTTTTTTTAATAACACAGAATATAATGAGGGCCTGGAATGAAATGCCAGAGGAAGTGAACAAGGCACGTACAACTGCATCATGTAAGAGACATCTGGATAGGTAAGTGAAGAGGAAGGGCTTGGAAGGTTGTATGATTATGATAAATAGCTCATTTTATAAGCACTCCAATAGCTAAACAAAGTCTTTCCTCAAAGACTTGCAAACAATATGGTCTAAGTTCTCGTGATGAACTAACAAATAAATCATTTAATTGTGCAATGCACATCATTCCAGGAAGCATCTGATTGAACTTCTCGGAACATCCCAGAAATGATCAATTGCGTATCTTTAAATAAAACTGAATTATAAAATTGAATTTCTATGTGCTTCTCTACTGATGTCTTCATAATAGTGAAGGCCTTCTTTAGGAAAATACTCAGCCTCTCCCATTGATGATCCCAAAGCCTTAAGGCAGAAAAAAGTATTTAATTTAACTATATGTACAATCTTAAACTTTTATTGCACAGGAAGTGTTACATTTTAATTCTATATTTTACCTGTAGTACATTCACTGCACATAAATTTTCCTTCGGGCATTTTGCTTAAACCTAGGCACGTTAAGTGGAAGGCACCACAGCACTGTCCCTCACAAAGCAGTAGCTCCCCAGGTTTCTCACATAGCTTTAAATAGAGGGAGGAAGACAAGCTGTTAAAATATTTCAGCAGCATTGGAGGTAAATTCCAATAAGTCAAAGTCAGCAATTAATTGTAGATGTATTAAGTGTCAGAGTTTAGCAGTTCAATCTTAAGTCATTTAATATAACCTTTCTTTATCAATCTTTTTTATTGAGTTTCGAGTAGATAAACATAACAATGATAATGATACAAAGAGATCGGGATTATATTAATGGCAAACACGAGGAAATCTGCAGATGCTGGAAACTCAAGCAACACACACAAAATGCTGGTGGAACACAGCAGGCCAGGCAGCATCTATAGGGAGAAGCACTGTCGACGTTTCAGGCCGAGACCCTTCGTCAGGACTAACTGAAAGAGATTTCAAAGTAGGAGGGGGAGGAGAAAATGCGAAATGATAGGAGAAGACCGGAGGGTGGGGTGAAGCTGAGAGCCAGAAAGGTGATTGGCAAAAGGGATACTGAGCTAGAAAAGGGAAAGGATCACTTCTCTAACTTCCGTTAATGCCCCTCCTCCCCTTCTTACCCCATCACTGATATATTTAGTTCTCCCCCCTCCTTTTTTCTTCTTTCTCTCTCTGCCCATCACTCTGCCTGTTCTCCATCTCCCTCTGGTGTTCCCATCCCCCTTTCTTTCCCCCTAGGCCTCCCGTCCCATGATCCTTTTCCTTCTCCAGCTCTGTATCTCTTTTGCCCATCACCTTTCTGGACCTCAGCTTCACCCCACCCCCTCCGGTCTTCTATCCTTTCGCATTTCCCCTCCCCCTCCTACTTTCAAATCTCTTACTAACTTTCCTTTCAGTCAGTCCTGACAAAGGGCCCAAAACGTCGACAGTGCTTCTCCCTATAGATGCTGCCTGGCCTGCTGTGTTCCACCAGCATTTTGTGTGTGTTGCTGGGATTACATTAATAATGGTTAACGTATACAGAAACAGAATCTGAGTAACATGTGTAATCTAAGCCTGCCAATCTCTTAGTAACTAAACATGAAAAAGATTCAAAGAAAAAAGTTAATTCCTTTTATATAACCTATTAATCAAAAATTCCATTAATGCTATTTCAGAAACAAAGATTGAAGACAAAATGTCTAAGCATTTAAAATGTCAAAATATAGGATGGGAAAGGATGAGTAATTGTCTGAGTTTTATTCTAATATTCTGGATAGAAAACAATATAATTAGGAGATTGTGAAAACAGTTTATGAGAATTTATAAGCATGGAACTCCGAGTATTTTGAAGAATGGCAACGCAACAGAATTCTTAATAAATCACGAGAATTCCAAAACACAAGTCTAACAAAGTGCAAACATAATTGGATAAAGCCATTTAAAAGAACTGTCTGACCGCCACAAAAATGTACTGAATCTAAACCACTTACAATTTCAGTAGAATGACAGCAAGGAAGGAATCAAAAGCCAGGTAACTTAATAATAGCGGTTAGAAGACTAGTTCAACGTAAGATACAGAAGGACGGAAGCAAAACTTCATATAGTTCAACTTCATACATTTACAAATTTAAGATCAGGAGCAGAATCAGGCCATTCAGCTCGTCGAGTTTGCTTCGCTATTTCATTATAGCTGATCCATTTTCACTCTCAAACCCATTCTCCTGGACGTCACGTGATGACGTAGGATCGAGACGTGGGAATCCAGCTTTCCCGTAAAAAAAATCAGTAAATTTATGTTAAAGTGAAGAAAAGTTAGTAAATACTTTCTAAAAGTTACTTATAAACTACTCCGGATTGTTTCAAACTATGTCTCATAAACAGAAGCAGAAGAAAACTATTACCTTGAAGACAACGCAAGTTGGAACAGAATCAAGGCCCGCCGCTACGAAAGAATCGCGGGCTCAAGTACATCTTACCTCCGGCGACACAGAACACACAGAACAGGAATCTGCGGCAACATCAACCATTTCTAAAGAAAAGACCAACAAGAATTGCGCAAACGTGAAGGAAGGAGCATGCGCAAACGCGAGCAACCTGAACTACAAATCCCAGTTACGATTGAAACTGGAAGTGAAAGTGAATTTGAGGTAGATTCAGATTCTCTGGATAAATCAGACGAAGATGGAGGTAAAAGTTTTTCTGGAAATATAGAAAAGACTTTGATGCAAATCATGCGTAAATTAGAAAAATTAAACGCATTAAAAGCAATAAAAAAGATATGGAAAAATATGAAGATTATGTTTGACAAAATGATAAAAAGACAGGACAAAATGGATAAGAGAATTACAGACTTGGAAGTAACAACGGAAGACATTGTTGAAAGAATGGACAAAATGGAAGATAATATCTCTACCTGGACATCAGAAAGAAAACAGTTGTTGGAAAAAGTGGATATGCTTGAAAATTTTAGCAGACAAAACAGTATTAAGATTGTTGGACTTAAAGAAGATATAGAAGGAGAAAATCCAATAAATTTTTTTCAAAAATGGATCCCAGAAAACTTGGAAATAGAAGAAGGAACTCACTTAATTGAAATTGAAAGGGCTCATAGAGCCTTAAGATCAAGACCTCAAGTTGATCAAAATCCACGATCAATTTTGATAAAATGCTTAAGATATCAAGATAAAGAAAAGATCCTGAAGGCCGCTGCCCAATGTGCCAGAAAGAGAAACGGGCCTTTGATGATAGAAGGGAAAGCAGTTCTTTTCTATCCTGATATAAGTTATAGCCTTTTGAAGAGAAAGAAGGAATTTAACCCAGCGAAAAATTTTTTATGGGAAAAGGGTTATAAATTCATAATACGTCACCCGGCAACACTGATAATTTTTTTGGAGGATGGAAAAAGAAGAATTTTTACCGATTAGAGACGTGGAAGAGTTTGCACAAAAACTCCCAAATATTCGCGAACTACACACAAAGATTTCAAAGCGAAACGGATTAAAGATGAAGACAGGGACAGTGAATGGAATTGATGGACATTTAAGGACAGAAGAATATTTAAATATATTCTTAATTATATGATACAGGGGGAGAAAGGTAAAAATTTGATAAATATTAATTGAGAGTAGTGATATTATTTTTTTTCTTCTCATATATATACTTTTTTATGTTGCGGGGGAGCTTCGGATCGATTGCTACAGGATTCACGTGTGTAATCATGGCGATTGCCATGACCCATACAACACAGGGGGGTAATGTGTTTTTTTTTATCCACAACATTAGTAGGGGGGTATTTTGTTTTTTTCTTTATAATCTATTTTTCTTCTATCTTTCTTTCTTTGCCTGGATGATCGGTGGGGACACACACAGCAACATGGAGAATTTTAAAAAGACTTCCCACAGTACCACGAAAGTTGAAAGATTAGGTATTATTATAGATTGGAGTAACCCAATTAAAAACAGTGACTAATTTACTGAATTTTTAAAGTTTTAATGTTAATGGGCTTAATAGACCGGTGAAAAGAAAAAGAATTTTAACATACATTAAGAAAATGAAAATAGATATAGCTTTTTACAAGAAACACACTTAACAGAGATAGAACATCAGAAATTAAAAAGAGGTTGGGTTGGAAATGTTATTGCGGTTTCATTTAACTCAAAGGCGAGAGGAGTTACAATTTTGGTTAATAAAACTTTACCAATTAAAATACAAAATGTATTAATTGATTCGGTGGTGAGATATGTAATGATACATTGTCAAATTTTTTCAGAACCATGGACTCTTATGAATACTTATGCACCAAATGAAAATGATGTAAAATTTATATAAGAGGTCTTTTTGAATTTGGCTGACGCACATGACAAAATATTAATAGGTGGAGATTTTAACTTTTGTCTAGATCCAGTTTTAGATAGATCAACAAAGGTTGTTACAAAATCAAAAGTAGCAAAATTAACTTTATCATTGATGAAAGATTTAAATTTGATTGATATATGGAGAAGAATTAACCCAAAAGAAAGATTATTCATTTTATTCAAATAGACATAAAACTTAATTCAAGGATAGATTTTTTCCTATTAACAACAAATATTCAAGACAGAGTGAAAAATATGGAATATAAAGCAAGAATATTGTCAGATCATTCTCCTTTGATAATGATAGATAAAGAGGAATCGATTTATAGATGGAGATTTAATTCAATATTATTAAAACGTCAAGATTTTATGAAAAAGGCAGATAGTTTTTTTTAGATACAAATTCACATTCAGTTGATGATAAATTTGTATTGTGGGAAGCAATGAAGGCATATTTGAGAGGCCAGATAATAAGTTACACCTCTAAAACTAAGGAATATATGATAGAAATAGATCAATTGGAAAAAGAGATTACAAAATTAGAAAAAGAATCTCAAAGATATATGACAGAAGAAAAACGAAGACAACTTGTTAACAATAAGTTACAATATAATACACTTCAGACATATCGAACAGAAAAAGCAATTATGAGAACTAAACAGATATTATGAACTAGGTGAAAGATCACATAAGGTTCTTGCTTGGCAGTTAAAAACAGACCAGACTTCTAAAACGATAAATGCAATCAGAACAAGAGTAAATAAAATTACTTACAAACCTTTAGAAATTAATGAAACTTTTAAGAATTTTTATTCCGAACTGTATCAATCAGAATCACAAAATGATAATGTCAAGATAGAAAGGTTTTTAATCACAAATAACTCTTCCAAAATTGAATTCGGAAGAACAGAAGGGATTAGATATGCCTTTTACATTAAAAGAGGTCAAAGAAGCTCTAGGATCACTTCGAAGTAATAAATCCCCAGGAGAAGATGGTTTTCCGCCCGAATTTTACAAAAAGTTTAAAGATTTACTAATTCCTCCTTTTATGGAGTTAATACATCAAGCGGAAAGAATGCATAAACTTCCAGAATCTTTTCCGACAGCTATCTTAATAGTATTGCCAAAAAAAGATAGAGATCTTTTAAAGCCAACATCATATAGACCTATTTCTTTGTTAAACACTGACTATAAAATAATAGCAAAACTTTTATCTAGCAGATTGTCTAAATACTTACCAAAATTAATACATATGGATCAAACAGGATTTGTCAAAACAATTGGCAGATAATGTAACCCGGTTACTTCGCATAATTCATTTGGCACAAGAGGGAGGAAATGAGTGTGGCAGTTGCTTTAGATGCAGAAAAAGCATTTGATAGATTGGAATGGGATTTTTTATTTAAGGTATTGGAAAAATATGGATTAGGAGCATCCTTTATAAAATCAATTAAAACCTTAAATACTAATCCCAAAGCTAAAGTAGTGACAAATGGTCAAATTTCAACACCACTTCACTTAAAAAGGTCAACTCGGCAAGGTTGTCCATTATCACCTGCTTTATTTGTGTTGGCGATAGAACCATTAGCTGGATTAATTAGAATGGACCCAGATATTAAGGGTTTCAGAGTTAACCAGGAGGAATACAAGATTAACTTATTTGCTGACGATGTTCTGCTTTATTTAACAAACCCATTGTACTCGCTGCGTAAATTATCTTCTAGATTGGAAGAATATGAGAAAATATCAGGCTACAAAATAAACTGGGATAAAAGTGAAATTCTACCTCTTACTAAAGGAGATTATAGTCAATGTCGATTAATAACTCAATTTAGATGGCTGATAAATGGTATAAAATATTTAGGTATAAGAGTTGATAATGATATAAAGAACTTATATAAATTAAATTATTTACCATTATTGAAAAAAATTCAAGAAGATCTTGATAAATGGATGATATTACCAATAACATTAGTAGGTAGAGTAAATGCCGTAAAAATGAATATATTCCCTAGATTACAATACTTATTCCAATCACTACCAATACAACTACCCCAGAAGTTTTTTCAATAGTTAAATAAATATATGAGGAAGTTCCTTTGGAAAGGCAAGATGTCAAGAATATCGTTGGAAAAATTGACATGGAAGTTTGATTCAGGAGGGTTACAACTTCCAAACTTTAAGAATTATTATAAAGCAAATCAACTTAGATTTATTGCATCTTTTTTTGATAAAGATAAACTGGCATGGATTAGAATAGAACTAGATAAAATAGGAGAAAATACACCAGAAGATTTTATATATAAATGGGAATCTAAATGGATATGGGAAAAGAAAGAATCTCCTATATTAAAACATTTGATTGATCTATGGAATAAATGTTGATGATGAGATAAGGAAAACTTTATTAGCAAAGAGATCTTTAATTCAAAATAAACTTACTCCTTTTACAATGGATAATCAACTTTTATACAACTGGTTTCAAAAAGGGATTAGATATATAGGAGATTGTTTTGAAGGAGGTATATTAATGTCATTTGATCAATTAAAGAATAAATACAAAATATCAAACAACACTCTTCTTTGTTATTTCCAATTATGGGCTTATTTAAGAGAAAAATTGGGTCAAATAATGCTATTGCCGAAATCTAATGAAATAGAAACTTTAATTCAAAAAGGAAAAATTTAAAAATTTATTTCTTGTATGTATAGTTTGATTCAAAAACAGGCAATTAAACAAGGAATCGATAAGTCAAGCCAAAAATGGGAAACTGACTTGAATATTAAAATTGAAGAAACAAGTTGTTCAAGACTATGTTTTGATAGTATGACAAATACAACAAATGTCCGGTTAAGATTAGTGCAATATAATTTTTTACATCAATTATATATTACACCACAAAAAATAAATAAATTAAACCCAAATTTATCTGATCAATGTTTCTGATGTAATCAAGAAATTGGTACTTTTTTTTACCTTCTACTTGGTCTTGTTCTAAAATTCAACCTTTTTGGACAAATTTAAGAGTTTTACTGGAACAAATTATTGGAACACAACTTCCACATAACCCAATATTATTTTTATTAGGTGATATTGAAGGGATAAAACCGAAACCCAAATTGAATAAATATCAGAAAGAATTCATAAAAATTGCATTGGCAGTAGCCAAAAAGACTATTGCAGTTACTTGGAAATCAGATTCGTACTTAAGTACAGATTGTTGGAAGAACAAAATTTCCAACTGTATTCCACTTGAAAAAATTACTTATAATTTAAGAGATAAATATGAAACATTTCTGAAAATTTGGCGCCCTTATTTACAAAAGACAGGATTAAATATATAGGTGCTCCGAAGATAAAATAATTGGTTATTTGGGGAAAGAAAGAAATATATATACTAAAGCTATTATGAATTCCATGGAGCATGTGGAGGTCTTCCGATATCCAGGCATTCTCTCTTTCTTTCTTTCTTTCTTTTATTCTTCTTTTTTTTTCTCTTTCTTTCTATAGGGATATGTTAGGGGGGAAGTGTTAAGGGGAGGGGGAAGGGTTGATAAATTTTTTTCTTCTTTCCGTAATCATTTGAAAACGCAATTTTAAAAAATTTAAAACTCATTCTTCTGCCTTCTCCCTGTACACTTTCACACCCTGACTAATCAAGAACCTATCAACCTGCGCCTCAAATACACCCAATAAACTGGCCTCCAAAGCTGTTTCTGGCAACAAATTCTAGAGATTCACCACCCTCTGGCTAAAGAAATTCCTCCTGATCTCTGCTCTGAATGGATGTCCCTCTATTCTGAGGCTGCATCAACGACTCCACCAAAGGAAACATTCTCTTCACATCCAATCTACTTAAGCCTTTCAACATTTGATAGGTTTTCATGAAATCCCCCCCCCCCCGCTTCATTCTTTTAAATTCCAACAAGGACAGGACCAGTCATCAAAAGCTTTTCATACGATAAACCTTTCATTCCTGGGATTCCTGTAGACTTCCTTTGAACCCTCTCCAAAGTCAGCACATTCTTTCTTAAAAAAAAGGATCCAAAACTGCTCACCAGTACCTTACAAAGCCTCAGCATTACATCTTTGCCTTTATGTTATACTCCTCTTGAAATGAATGCTAACACTGAATTTGCCTTCCTTTCTTTTCTTTTTCAATCTTTTTATTATTATTATTATCAACAAAATAAAATTCATACATAGATAATGGGATTACAAACATACACATTTCAACTGAACATGAAAGAATACATAAGCAATGATTACAGTATAAATGAGTATTCCCAAATCATGGACGATACAATATACAAATAAACAAGGCAAACCTAGGTACATCATATATATTTTTTTAAAAACAGAAAAAAGAAAAAATATGCAAAAACTAATCTAATAATCTAACTAATAAGGAGGAAAAAAAACAAAAAAAGAAAAAAGAGAAAAAGAAAAAATGGGGAAAAAAAGGGCTGTTTATAATATCTCACAAAAATACAAAATCATCAGTGTCGTCAACTCCGATCCTCTCAACATATATAAAATCGAAACTGGAAAAACAAATAGGCTTGGAACAGGGTCATATTACATCATATGAAAATATTGAATAAATGGTCTCCATATCTTTTCAAATTTAATAGAAGTATCAAATACACCACTTCTAATTTTTTCTAAATTTAGACATAACATAGTTTGAGAAAACCAATGAAATATGGTAGGAGGATTAATTTCTTTCCAATTCAACAAAATAGATCTTCTAGCCATTAATGTAAGAAATGCAATCATTCGACAAGCGGAAGAGGATAAATGGAGGGAGTCCATCATTGATAAGCCAAAAATTGCAGTAACAGGATGTGGTTGTAAATCAATGTTCAATACCGCAGAAATAATATCAAAAATATCTTTCCAATATTTTTTCCAAAAGCGGACACGACCAGAACATATGAGTTAAAGACGCTATCTCAGAATGACATCTGTCACAAATAGGATTTATATAGGAATAAAAACAAGCCAATTTATCCTTGGACATATGAGCCCTGTGCACAACTTTAAACTGTATTAATGAATGTTTAGCACATATAGATGATGTATTAACTAATTGAAGAATTTTATCCCAATTCTCAATAGGGATAGTAAGGTTAAGTTCTCTTTCCCAATCATTTTTAGTCTTATAAAAGGGCTCTGAACTTATCTTCATAATTATATTGTAAAGTTTTGATATTAGCCCTTTCTGAAAAGGATTTAGTTCAAACAAATTCTCCAAAATACCTGAAGACACAAAATTTGGAAAAGTAGGAAGTACAGTATTTAAGAAATTCCTAATCTGTAAATATCTAAAAAAAAAATGAAATCTAGGCAAATTATATTTATTAGATAATTGCTCAAAAGACATAAAACAATTATCCAAAAATAAATCGGGAAAATCGTAGTAATCCTTTAGTCTTCCAAGCTGAATAAGCTTGGTCTATAATAGAAGGATAAAAAAAGCAATTGGATACAATAGGAATATTTAAAACAAACTGAGTCAACCCGAAAAATTTCCGAAATTGAAACCATATACGTAAAGTATGTTTAACTATCGGGTTGTCAATTCGTTTCGGCAATTTAGAAAGAGCAAAGGGAAGAGAAGTCCCTAAAATAGGACCCAATGCAAATCCTTGTACAGATTTAATTTCCAGGTTCACCCAATGAGGGCTAAAAGATATATCCCAATCCTTTAACCAACATATCAAATATCGGATATTAACTGCCCAATAATAAAATCTAAAATTAGGCAATGCCAATCCACCTTCCTTCCTTGCCTTCTGTAAATAAATTTTACCTAACCTAGGATTTTTATTCTGCCATATATATGAGGAAATTTTTGAATCAACATTAGCAAAGAAAGATTTCGGAATAAAAATAGGTACTGCTTGAACTATATATAAAAACTTAGGTAAAATAACCATCTTAATAGCATTAATCCGACCTATCAGAGATAAAGATAGTGGTGACCACTTAGTAAACAAACATTTAATCTGATCGATTAAGGGTAAAAGATTAACCTTAAATAAGTCTTTATAGTTTTTTGTGATTTTAATCCCTAAATAAATAAGTCATTAACTAATTTAAAAAGTAAATTTCCATAAATTGGAACCTGTCTATTTAAAGGAAACAATTCACTCTTATTAAGATTTAATTTATACCCGGAAAAAATCACTAAATTGAGCCAACAATGATAAAACTGCAGGAATGGATTTCTCAGGATCAGAAATAAATGATAATAAATCATCTGCATATAATGATAACATGTATATCTGTCCCACGATTAATGCCAAAAATGTTCTGTGATTCTCTGATAGCAATTGCCAAGGGTTCTAAAGCAATATCAAATAATAATGGACTAAGAGGACAGCCTTGTCTAGTACCCCGAAATAAACGAAAAAAGGGAGATCTTTGATTGTTAGTAAGCACCGAGGCGTCTGGAGTATGATATATCAGTTTAATCCAAGAAATGAATGTCGGACTAAAATTAAACTTCTCACATTAAATAAGTATTCAACTCTATCAAATGCTTTCTCCGCATCTAATGAAATGACACATTCTGAAGTGCTATGTGAAGGAGTATAAACAATATTCAATAATCTCCTAACATTGAAAAAAGAATAGCGATTTTTAATAAAACCGGTTTGATCTTCCGAAATAATTTGGGGTAATACCTTCTCCAGCCTGGATGCCAGTAACTTGGAAAAAATCTTGGAATCTACATTCAATAAAGATATTGGTCTATAGGATGCACAGTCAGTAGGGTCTTTATCTTTCTTCAATATTAAAGAAATGGAAGCTCTATAAAAAGATTGTGGCAAATTGCCCAATCTAATTGCTTCTTCAAAAACCCTGCATAACCAAGGAGAAAGAGTAGCGGAAAAACATTTTAAAAATTCTACTGTATACCCATCTGGACCTGGTGCTTTCCCAGAATTCATAGAGGAAATAACCCCTTCAATTTCTGCATCCGTAATAGTAGTTTCTAATATTGAAAGATCATCTGATGATAATTTTGGAAAATTCAATTTCCCAAGAAAATCACGCATGGTATTACGATCATGAGGGAATTCGGAATGATACAGGGAGGTATAAAAATCTTGAATTGATTTATTTATCTCATCATGGTTAACTGTCAGATCCCCATTCTGCTGACGGATCTTAGTAATTTGACGTTTAACCAAAGCATTCTTCAATTGACTAGCTAACAGTTTACCTGATTTATCACTATGTATATAAAAATCAGATCTGGTTTTCATTAATTGATTTTCAATCGAAGATGTAAGTAATAAACTATGTTCCATTTGAAGTTCAACCCTTTGTTTGTAAAGCTCCTTACTAGGAGTAATCGAATATTTCTTGTCAATCTCTTTAATTTTATCAACCAATAAAAGAGTTTCCTTCTTGATGCGTTTTCTCAGACCAACAGAGTAGGAGATAATCTGTCCACGTATATATGCTTTAAAAGTGTCCCAAAGTGTTCTGCAAGAAATATCATCCGTGGAATTAGTTGAAAAGAAGAAATTGATCTGTTCCTTCATAAATTTAATAAAATCCGGATCTTGCAGTAAGGTAAAATCAAATCGCCATTATCTAGCACTAGAAGCTGTATACGTAAATTTAATAGAAAGTTTTAATGGAGCATGGTCAGAGATGGCTATAATATCATAATTACAACCAATTACCGATGGAATAAAACAAGAGTCAACAAAAAAAAATCAATTCTCAAGTAGGAATGATAAACATGTGAGAAAAATGAAAACTCTTTGTCCTTAGAATGCCGAAATCTCCAAATATCAAAAATTCCATTATCAGTCAAAAAAGAGTTAATACAAGTGGCCGACTTATTAGGTAAAGTCTGAGTAGATATAGATTTGTCCATCAAAGGATTTAAACAACAATTAAAGTCACCACCCATTATTAACTTATATTCATTTAGATTAGGTAGAGAAGTAAATAAGGACTTAAAAAATCGGGACAATCCACATTTGGAGCATAAACATTAACCATAGCAACATTTTTTTGTTAAAAAGTAAGCCAGTAATTAACAAAAATCTACCATTCAAATCCGAAAAAATATCATGTTGGACAAATGCAATAGAGGAGTCAATAAAAATTGAAACTCCCTTTACTTTGGCATTCGAATTCGAATGATACTATTGACTCCTCCAAAACCTTAAAAAGCAATAATTATCCTCTTTCCTCACATGAGTTTCTTGTACAAAAATAATATGAGCATTAAGTCTTTGGAATACTTTGAAAATCTTTTTCTGTTTAATCGGATAGTTTAAGCCATTAGTATTCCAAGAGACAAAATTAATGGTCTGAGCCATATTTCTGAAATCAACCCTTTGGTATACAAAGGGTTAAACAAATTATGAACTCATGCACCCGGAAGAGGAACAAAAATAAGGGGCAGACCCGGAAGTGACGACATCGCGGACATTTTTGTAGTTTAAAATCAGCCCAAATGAAAAAACTAAAAAAAACTGATAAAAGAAACATAAGATTTAGAAAAAGAGCTCCCACCCCCCACCCAAGAGGGAAAAAAAAGATCACTCCAGCCAGGAATAGGTTGGGAAAAAGAAAAGATGAAACTAAATCTACCCCCATATCAGCAGAAGACAACTCCGTATATAAAGGATTAAAAAAAAGATCCACCCAAACTCTAAAAAAATAATCACTATACTAAAACCAAACTACTTAATATAATTGGTAGTAAAAAAAAACAAAAAGAGTATAATCACTAGTAACTTATAAATCGGGTTAAAACCCAAACAAACCAAAAAAAAATTTTAAACTGTGATAAGAGATGCATTATAGGAAGAAGACGCGAGAAAATAAAATGGTGAAATCAAAAAAAAAAAGCCAAAAATATTTTAAAGAAACCGCCATCTTAGTAAAAAAAAATTTACCTTTGAAGGATTAATAATAATGACCAAAGATAAAGTACAGTGGTTGAAGTAAGTAAAATAAAAAGATTAGCATGTCGAGAAAAAAAACTTTAACTAGAGTATAAAATATAGAGTAAACCTACACCAATAGCCAGAAACAAAATCTGGTTTTGGAAATAAAAACCATCTTGCAGGATCAAAATCACTCATTTATTTGAAATGAGTGTCCATAGCAGTAGGGAAGTTCTCCTTCAGAAAGCTGCTCGCTTCAGATGTAGAAAGAAAAACTCGCCGTGGAGCATTCGGAGGCAATATTCTGAACTTCGCTGGGTGTAAGAGCGCAGGTTTTAGATTTTTCTCATAACATTCAGACATCAGACGTTTAAAAAGAAGCCTTGCCTTCATTACTTCTGGACTAAAATCTTCTACTAAACGAAAATTGTGATCTTGAAATTTGACCATCCCTACACGCCGAGCCACACGAATAAGTTGCTCTTTAACATGCACATAGTGAAATCGGACAATTACAACCGGTGGTTTAGCTGAAGCACTTGGTGATAGACGCATAATTCTGTGAGCGCGATCGAGTAACGGAGGACTGTCTAGGAATACAGAAGGGAATGCATCCTTTAAAAGTTGAGCAAAGTACTTCGAGGGGTCCCCTTGTTCAATACCTTCCGGGAGACCAAGTATGCGTAGGTTCTGTCTTCTGGACCAATTCTCAAAGTCGACACTCTTGGCTTTAAGTGTTTCCATCTGTTTAATCGTCGAAAGTAAGTTCTGCTCCAGTTTTTCAATTATCAAATCTCGCTTCTGAGCGTCTTCTTGCAGAGTTGCGATTAGAACTTGCTGCTGGTTGACTACTGAATCCGTCTTATCCATATAATCTTGAAAAGCCTTTATATCTTGTTTAAAAATTTGTCGTTGTTCTTCAAATTTTTGATTTAAAACCTCCAATAACATTTGATAAGTCAATTCAGTGCCCTTAGGATCAGTCGTCTTCTTCTTCCCGTTCCCGTTAGGATCCTTCCCGAGTTCTCGCCCTCTAGATCTAAGGGCCATTTCTGTATTCCTTTCTTCAAAAATTCACAATAAACTCTTAAAGATAAGTCCAAAAAAGTAACAAGAATCTTTTGGTGTCGATAAAAATAAGTTAAATAAGGGTGATCATAGGTTAAAAAAAAGTAAAGGTTATGGAGCGAATCTGAAACAGTGCTCACTCCATGAGCGTCTCCTGCTGACTTTGAATTTGCCTTCCAATTCAATCTGAAAATTAACCTTCTTTAAGAATCCTGCATGAGGATTCTCCAGATAATTTGCACCTCAGATTTTTTGCATTTTCTCCGTTTAGAAAATAAGACTTTGCTTTTATTCCTTCCACCAAAATGCATGACCATACACATAATGACACTGTGTTCCTTCTGTGACTTCTTTGTCCATTTTCTTATTCTGACAGAGTCTTTCTGCAGTCTCCCTGCTTCTACAACACAAGCAGCCCCTCACCTATCATCCACAATCTCGTTCACAAAGCCATCAATTTCACCATCAGTTCTAACATGACCCCTGAATTGACAATGGCTGCTGTTGATTAGAACACCAATAGTCACTGGCAATTAATCAGACAAGGCCCCCTTTATTCCCACTTTTTGCCTCCTAATCACTCAATGGTCTATCCATCTTTCTTGTAATACCATAGGCTCTTATTTGGTTAAGCAACCTTATGTGCATTATCTTGTCAAAGGCCATCTAAAAATCCAAGTACACAACATCCATCAATTTTCCTATGTCTATCCTGGTTGTTATTTCCTCAAATAATTCCAACAGATTTATCAAGCAAGATTTTCCATTGCAGAAACCAGGCTTATTTTATCATGTGCCACTAAGTACCCCAAAACCAATTGATTCCAACATCTTCCCAACCACTGAGGTCAGGCTAACTGGCCTATAATTTCCTTTTTTCTGCCACACACACCCCCCCCCCCCCAACTTCTTGAACAGTGGAGTGACATTTGTAATTTTCCAGTCCTTTGAAACTATTGCAGTGATTCTTATAAAAATCATTACTAACACCTCCACAATCTCTTCAGCTACCTCTTTCAGAACCCTGGAATGTAGTCCATCTGGTCCAGGTGACTTATCCAGCTTTAGACCTTTCAGTTTTCCAAACACCTTCTCCCTAGCGATAGCAACTGCCTCGACACACTCAAACTTCTGGTATGCTGCTAGTATCTTCCCCAGTGAAGAATGATACAAAAAAACTTATTCAGTTCAACTGTCATTTCCTTGTCCCCTATTACTACCTCTCCAGCAGTCCAATATCTACTCTCACCTCTCTTTACTCTATACATCTGGGGAAAATACTTTTGGTATCCTCTAAATGCTGAAGTTTTGTTTTAGGTTAAAATTGACTAATAGACAATAGAAGAGTGGAAGTTTCAAGTCTATAAACATTCAGAAATAGCTACGGAGAGGGAGCCTCTCAAAGGTCAACAGTTTGTAGATTTTAGTTGGTGTTTTGAGTGTCGAAGAATAGGGAGGATGGGAAGTCATTAGCTATTAGAGGATGTTGTTGAAGTTCAAAAAAATTTGGTGAGAACCTAAGTAATTAGGTAATTATAAAAAAAAGGCAACAAAAGAAGATTAACTAATTGCAGTATCAAATCCCAAGGTACAATGCAATGAATTCCAAGGTTGCAGGGGTTTATGTAATTATAATCTGTCTGGTTTGCTTTATAAGTAGCAGTATCACTTCAGAACTCAAATTCCCAAGAAACTTAAAGACTTGGCTCTACAGATTCCAACAATCTAGACTAGAACTTCATTGCAGTACTGAAAGTTCTGCATGAGAATGGGGTACTGTGAATCGGTTATTTAGCTCATAGATTCTGTGATAACAATTAATTGAACGATGGTTGATTTATACTTGTCATTAATAACATCCTTTTGAAAATCTGACCAGATAAAAAGTTATCTAACTCAATTCTGAAAGTATCAAATAGTCCTTACCCACTACATTTGAATAGAAAAATACCCCTTCACATTTTGAGTTTGAAAATGTGTTCTTTAATTTCACACCTGGAACAGCTTTAATATTAAAATTCTGGGTAACTTTCTCTCTAGTTATACAAACTAGCTTCATTAAGCAAGCCTATGCATCTTGCTGACATTGTTGAAGATTTTAGAACCAAGCACTCCCCCCCCCCAACATTTCAGGAGGCTATAAAGGAACTTTGAAGGTCATGCTGTCTATAAATTAAGTTTATTTTCTATAAAACAAATATGAACTTACTTCAAAAAACTATTTAAGAGACTAGTCCACCCAAAAGCTCATACAGCAGAATATTGCAAAAGCTCAATTACCAGCACTTGACTAACAACATTTCAGCAACCAGTGCTTCTGAGCCAGCATGAGGTTAATGCAGATGAAGCTGCTGGCTGACACTATTTTAAATGACCACATTCAAGTCAGCAAATCCCAATTAACAGAACTATTTTTTGTATAAGCGCTTCTCTGTAAATGTTTTAATCCATCACAGCAATAAATCCTGGTGGCACAAAACTGAAGTGTATTGTAAATCCCAGCCATTGAAATAAGCAGATAAAAAGATACATGCCAAGCCAGAAGAAGTGGATATGATTTTGACTACTTCCAGAATGGCCGAGTAGAACATTTCTGAAATTGAAAACTTGTTTAAGGTACATTGTTATCTCTCATAATGGAGTGAAGCTGACTGATGCTCAAAGTACAGTACATTATTTACCATACATTATTTACCATAATATGCTTCAGTTTGCATTTTGTTGCGTCTCTTTCAGATTCTGTGTTTGCTACTCCACCTCCTACGTTTACATCACACAAAATAATGGAAACAATCACTGTATATCCAAGTTACTCATTTTGTGAATACTTAGCTAAGATTCAGGATTTTGATTCATAGCAGTTATGTTTATGGAAGAATATCTGTGCTAAATAAATAAATTCTACAAATTTATGCAATGAGTTCTGAACAAATTTATTAATAATTTGCCAAATGTGCCACATCTAGCAATTTATGAGAAGGTTTATAATAGATATATATCCCTCAATGTCTTGTAAACATAAAGTTAAAGGAAAAAATGATTGGTAACTTGTATAAGAACATAATGCAAGCTCTATCAGTTAATAAGCCGACTTTCAAATTCCAGTTATGAAAGAAACCAATCTAATAGTTCTGTTGCAGTATCTAAAGAACCACAGTTTATAATGATCAAACTAACACTATATTCTAAAGAGACCTAGACACACCATATTCACAATTACTATCACTTAGCCACATGAATCCCAGCTCGCTTAAGAACGTGGAAATCAAGAATCTGCTGAAAAGCCTATTGCCATTTTGTGGCTGAAGTTCCCCAGCATTTCAATCCAAGGGAATCTGGCACGGCTCACTTATACATTGCAACTGTAAAGTAGCAAAAGTATCAGATGCTTTACAGAGCATTTTGAACCAATTAAAAATAAGAATTCTCAGATATGAAAAGATAAAGCAGTGTTTAACACTTTTAAATACAATCTATTAAATAAAAGTTCTGCTTCAGGGCCAAATATGCAGCTCGACAACAGTTACGGTTGATAATGCTGACAACTTAAAAATCATACAGCTAATGTTACTCAGCATGAGATTGCCAGGGTACTTTATAGCTGGGTTATTTCATAAATAAATTCATGTCTGTTCAAGTGACTTTATTTTGACTGCTGTGGAAAAGATTGTAAAAGAAAACCAACCTGATGAGATGTGCTAATTCACTGACTCCACATTTTAGTTTGGAAAACACAACACTACATAATAAGTATCTTATTAAGCCTGCAAAATCTGAGATAATATTTGAATAGTACAGTAAGTGGTCCTCACTTAGCTTTTGTCTTAACGCACTGAGCATTATACGAATACTTTCTGACTTATTTTCACCCTACTAACTGGGTTAGAAGTGATAATGCAGCTACAGTGCCAATAAGTATTCACCCCCCCCCCACAGAAGTTTTCACAATTTATTGTAGTACAACACTGAATCACAGTGGATTTAACTTAGCTTTTTCTTTGACACTGATCACCAGAAAAACTTTCATGTCAAAATGAAATCACATATCTAAAAAGGGATCAAAATTAATTACAAACATAAAACACAAATTAACTGATAAATATTCACCTCCCTGCAAGTCGGTATTTAGTAGATGCACCTTTTGGCAGCAGGTACAGCCTTGAGCTGAGTGGATAAGTCTCTTGTCAGCTTTGCAAATCTGGACACCACAATTTTTACCTATTCTTTACAAAACTGCTCAAGCTTTGTCAGATTGCATGGGGATCATGGCTGAACAGCCCTTTTCATGTCCAGCCACAAATTCTCAATTGGTTTGAGGTCTGTACTCTTGACTCGGCCACACTAAAACATTATTTTTGTTGTTTTTAAGCCATTCCTGTGCATCTTTGACTTTATGCTTGGGGTCATTTCTTGCAAGTCACAATTCTTTTGCAGACTGCATCAAGTTTTCGTCCAGGATTTCCCTGTTTTAATTTTACGCTCTACCTTCACAATCTTTCCAGTGCCTGCTGCAGTGAAGCATCCCCATAGCATGATGCAGCCACGGCCATGCTTCTTAGTAGGGATGGTATATTTTTGATGATGTGCAGTGGTTGGCTTACACCAAACATACCATTTAGTTTGATAGCCAAAATGCTCAATTTTGGTTTCATCAGATCATAGAAACTTCTTCCAGCTGACTTCAGAGTCTCCCACAAATGCTTCTGGCAAACTCTAGCCAAGATTTCATAAGTTTGTTTTCCAACAGCAGCTTTCTCTTTGCAACTCTCCCATCTCAACCACTGAAGCTTGTAATTCCTCCAGAATTGTCATAGGACTCTTGGCAGCCTCCCTCACTAGTCCCCTTCTTACATGGTCACTCAGTTTTTGAGGATGGCCTGTTCTAGGTAGATTTACAGCTGTGCCATATTCTTTCCATTTCTTGATGTTTGACTCAACTGTACTCCAAGGGATACAGACAGACATACTTTATTGATCCCGAGGGAAATTGGGTTTCATTACAGCCACACCAACCAAGAATAGTGAAAAAATATAGCAATATCAAACCATAAAAAATTAAATAATAAGTTAATCATGCATGTGGAAATAAGTCCAGGACCAGCCTATTGGCACAGGGTGTCTGACATTCCGAGGGAGGAGCTGTAAAGTTTGATGGCCACAGGTAGGAATGACTTCCTATGATGCTCAGTGTTACATCTCGGTGGAATGAGTCTCTGACTGAATGTACTCCTGTGCCTAACCAGTACATTATGGAGTGGATAGGAGTCATTGTCCAAGATGGCATACAACTTGGACAGCATCCTCTTTTCAGACACCACCGTCAGAGAGTCCAGTTCCACCCCCACAACATAACTGGCCTTACGAACAAGTTTGTTGATTCTGTTGGTGTCTGCTACCGTCAGCCTGCTGCCCCAGAACACAACAGCAAACATGATCGCACTGGCCACCACAGCCTCGTAGAACATCCTCAGCATCTTCCGGCAGATGTTAAAGGACCTCAGTCTCCTCAGGAAATACAGACGGCTCTGACCCTTCTTGTAGACAGCCTCAGTGTTCTTTGACCAGTCCAGTTTATTGTCCATTCGTATCCCCAGGTATTTGTAATCCTCCACCATGTCCACACTGACCCCTTGGATGAAAACAGGGGTCACCGGTGCCTTAGCCTTCCTCAGCTCCACCACCAGCTCCTTAGTCTTCAGTGACTTTGGAAATTTTCTTACATCCATCTCCTGACCTGAGCTTTTCAATATTTATTCACAGAGTTGCTGGGAGTGTTCTTTTGTCTTCATGGTGTGGTTTTTGCCAGGATACTGACTCACTGGCAGTTGGACTGTCAGAAACAGGTGTATTTTTATGACAACCAATTTAAACACCTTGACTGCACACAGGTCTCCAAAAACAGATCTCCATTTAGCTAATAATGTGACTTCTAAAGCCAATTGGCTACACCAGTGATGATTTGGTCTGTTATATTAAAGGGTGGGAATGTATATTTAAGCAATCAACTATTTGTGTTTATATTTGTAATTAATTTAGATCACTTTGTAGAGATTTGTTTTCACTTTGACATGAAGGCCTTTTTCTGTTAATCAGTGTCAAAAAATGCCAAATTAAATCCACTGTGATTTAATGTTGTAAAACAACAAAACATGAAAACTTCCGTTGGGGGGGGGGGGGGGGGCAGTGGAATTCTTTTTATAAGCACTGTATCTACAGTGATCCACGCAAATAGCTAAGGGGAAAAGATGTACAAATGTGATCATCCTCTAATTCTAGACTTTTTTCTAACAAATGCTGCATGAAATCTCAAATTTGTGTCACAGAGCTTATCCAAAAGTGGATCAAGTGGATATCTTGCAAGGCGCTTTATGGACTTCAGACAATTGATACTTATGTTACACATACTGCAAGTATATGATCAAGTACAAGAGAAATAATTATACTAAACTTTGTGGTTTCTATGTAATGAGCTGAACTTCCAGCTTATGCATCTACCTTTTGCACATTACTCATCTTAGATGCACCTTAAAATCTGTGTCCCTTACTTTAGAAAAGATAAATACTTAGGCTTATACTAAATTCAAATTGATCAGAGTTGGGTAGGTTGCTTGCGTGTTTAAGAGCCACAACCTGCTTTTACAACTAACATTCATGAACATATGGATGTGTTTATTGGGATTCAAATATGCCCTCGGCGTTGGTGCCTCTAGCATGAACTATAAAAGAATAAATAGTATAATGGCAAAGAAATGCAGTAAGAATTAGCTAATACTTAGCAATGTTATGCACAATAGTGATAAGAATTTCAGTCCTCATGTGCCAATTTACAGTGGATGGTTACAATGCTAAATGCAACTGACTAGTGGTATTCCACAGGGATCAATGTTGGGACCACTTCTTTTCAAGTTATGCACTAATGATTTGAAAGACAGAATTGATGGCTTTGTGGCCAAGTTTGCCAGGTAGTATAGAAGAAGCAAGGAGGTTAAGAAAGGGCCAGAAAGATTAGGAAAATGGTCAAAGAAGTAGCAGATAGAATATAGTAGGGAAGTGCATGGCCATGCACTTTGGTAGAAGACATACAGGCACAGACTATTTTCTACAAAGGGAGTATAGTCAGAAATCAGAGGTGCAAGGCGACTTGAAGCTCTCATGCAGGATTCCCTAAAAGTTAACTTGCAGGTTGAGTCGGTGGTAAGGAAGGCAAATTAAATGCTAGTATTCATTTTGAGAGGAATGGAATACAAAAGCAAGGATGTAATGCTGAGGATTTATACGGTATTGGTCATACTGCACTTCGAATATTGTGGGCAATTTTGGGACTATTATCTAATAAAGGATATGATGGCATTGGGGATGGTCTAGAGGAGGTTTATGAGAACGATCCTGGGAATAAAAGGATTGGCATTTTAGGAGTGTTTAATGACTCTGAGCCTGTACTAAGTTTAGAAAAATGAGGTGGGGGGGGGGGGGGAGGAAATTGCATTGAAACCTATCAAATAGTGTAAGGCCTAGATAGAGTGGACATAGGATGTTTAATGAGGAGGTCTAAGACCAGAGGGCACAGCCTCAGATTAGAAGGATGTCCCTTTAGAACATAGATGAGGAGGAATTTCTTTAGTCAGAAGGTGGTGAATCTGTGCAATTCATTTCCACCAACTGCTGTGGAGGGCAAGTAATTGGATACAGTATATTTAACCTGGAGGTTGATAGACTCTTGATTTGTAAGGGCATCAAAAGTTATGAGAAGGCAGAAGAATGGAGTTGAGAGGGATAATAAATCAGTCATCACTGAATGGCAGAGCAGACTTGATGAACTAAATGGCCTAATTCTGCTCCTATGTCTTACGGTCTTAATTTTATTTTAATGTAGCAACTTTGAAAATAAGAAATGTATATTTAGTATTTGTAATCTCTATGAAATAATCTTTATTGCAAGTTCATTATGAACATTCATACTTCCAGAAAGGGAAGATGACAAGAAGTTAGCTTGTTGTTCCAGTTAAAGAATTAACATTCATTTTTCACTTTATTGTATCTAGAATGATCATGTTTTTTAATATTAAAATCTGCCAGTCAACTTAACCATTTCCTTAAATCAAAAGCAAAATGCTACAGATGCTAGAAATTCAGAATTAAATCAGGAAATGCTGAGGACAAATGCTCACCAGGTCATAACACATCAGTAGAGTGCTGAACTGAGAACTGAAAACTGAAAAAAACAAACATGGTTTAAAGTTGCAGAAGAGGAGGGAGGTCTAGCTTGCGTATGTGGTAAAATTGTTTGTAAAGATGAACAAGGGCAGTAAAAATAGAGACAGAAATAAAACATCTGCTGACACTATGAGATGCTGAACACGACATTTGCTGGAAATCTGAAATGACAGAATTCTGTTATTTCTGAGGAGCCTCAAGTGGCAGCAGAACTCTCAATGGATATGATCGAAAATTCTATTTCAGCCTGATAACAGCTAAAAATCACAACTGCTTCCAAGGTCAGTAGAGTTAACAAAGATGTCTTAATGCAATTAAATGAGCTATCACTGGTTAAAACTGACAGAAACAAAGGTGATTGTGGACATAGTCTTCACCAGATTTCACATAGGAAATGTGGCTGCAGGTCAGATATACAAGTGAATTTAAGGAAATGGGATTTTAGACTTCCAATATTGACCATCTTGCTACAAACATGCAGTCTCTAATGAATAAAATTGACGATCTCAGAGCTAGGGTGCTGAAACAAAGGGACATTAGGACCACGTGTGGAATTAGGAATCCTGGTTAACCGCTTCCAAACCAGATGCAGCGATTCAGATCAACGGATTTACTATACACCGCCATGATATATCTAGAGCCTCTCAAAAGCAGAGATGTAGGAATATGTCTCATGATCAATTCCTCTTGTTGCGCAAATATATCAGTGCTGTCCCAATTCTGCTCACCAGACCTGGAGTATCTCTCAATTAACTGCCATCCATTTTACCTACCACGGGAGATTTCCATGATCATTTTGATATTGGTATACATTCCATCTTAGGCCAATGTAAATCAGGCTTTGGATGATCTGAGTAATGAAATCAACATGCATGAAGCAGCGTACCCTAACACCTTCACCATCATCTTGGGGGATTTTAACCAGGCCAGTCTGGGGGAAAAAAATCACTAAACAATTACCATCAACAGAACAACTTGAAATACCAGAGGAAACAAGACCCAAGACCATTATTAGACCACCATCAAGAATGTCTACTGTGCTATTCCACACCCTCATTTCGGGAAGTCTGATCACCTGGCTGTACTTCTACTCCCTGAGTACAGGCAGAGACTGAAGACTGCAGCACCTGTGGTGAGGACCAAGAAGGTTTGGACAAGGGAAGCACAGGAGTGCTTACAGGACTGCTTTCACTCTGTGGTCTGTACTGTATTCAGGGATTCATCTTCGAACCTGGATGAGAATGCTGCAATTGTTACTGACTTCATTAAAACCTGTATGGATGAGTTTGTGCCCACAAAGACTCACTGTACATTCCCATCCAAAAGCCATGGATGAACCAGGAGGTATGCTGTTTGCTGAAGGCGAGATCTGTAACATTCAAATCTGGCGACCCATGCCTGAACCAGAAAACCAGGTACGACTTGTGGAGGGCTATTTCAAGGGTGAAGAGACAATTTTGAATGAGGTTGGAGGTGACATCGGATGCACAGTAACTCTGGCAGGGTTTGCAAGACATTACTTCCTACAAAGCGAAACCCAGTAGCATGAATGGCAGCGATGTTTCACTACCAGATGAACTCAATGCCTTCTTTGCCTGCTTTTAAAGGTAGAATATAACTGCAGCTGTGAAGATCCCTTCTCCACCTGGTGATCCTGTGATCTCCGTCTCAGAGGCCAATGTTAGGCGGTCTTTAAAGAGGGTGAACCCTCACAAGGTGGAAGGCCCTGGAAAGCCTCTGAAAACTTGTGCCAACCAAATAGCAGGAGCATTCAAGGGCATTTTCAACCTCTCACTGATACGGGCAGAAGTTCCCACTTGCTTCAAAAAGGCAACAATAATACCAGTGCCTAGAAAGAAGAGAGTGAGCTACTTTAATGACTATCACTCAATCACACTCACATCTACAGTGAAGAAATGCTTTGAGAGATTGGCCATGGCTAGACTGAACTGCTTCAGCAAGGACCTGAACCCACTGCAATTTGCCGATTGCCACAACAGGTCAACAACAGGCGCAATCTCAATGGCTCTTCATTTGGCTTTAGATCACCTGGACAATACAAACTATGTCAGGATGATGTTCATTGACTATAGCTCATCATTTAATACCATCATTCCCACAATCCTGATTAAGAAGTTACAGATCCTGGGCCTCTGTACTTCCCTCTGCAATTGGATCCTTGACTTCCTAACCGGAAGACCACAATCTGTGCAGACTGGTGATAATATCTCTGCCTTGCTGACAATCGACACTGGTGCACCTCAGAGGTGTGTGCCTAGCCCACTGCTCTACTCACTCTATACCCACGACTGTGTGGCTAGGTACACGTTTCCCCCGCTATCCGAAGATAGAGCGTTCCTATGAAACCATTTGTAAGCCGAAATGGCATAAAGCCCAGAAGCAATTACTATTAATTTATATGGGAAAATTTTTTGAGCATTCCCAGACCCAAAAAAAAACCTACCAAATCATATCAAATAGCTCATAAAATCTAAATTAACACTAACATATAGTAAAAGCAGGAATGATATGATGAATACACAGTTATATAAAGTAGAAATAATGTATGTACAGTGTACTTTCACTTACCAGAATCGGGAAGATTGAACCAAAACCGATTTGTAGGGGGGAAAAAATCAGTACGTACACATATACGCAAACACCTGCCCACGCAAGGCTTCATTGTCATGGTAGTTTTTCTCAGGGTAAACACAAGTTTAAAGCGGGCGTCTTTTTTCATAAAAGTGAAAATCCTCTTTCGGTTAGCAAAAACAGGTACTAATGTAAGTCTTTCGTAAAAGTGAAGTTGCATAAAGTGAATGCTCGGAAAGCGGGGACACCTGTATAGCTCATATACCGTCTATAAATTTGCTGATGATACAACCATTGTTGGTAGAATCTCAGATGGAGACGAGAGGGCATACAAGAGCAAGATATACCAACTAGTGGAGAGGTGTCGCAGGAACACCCTTGCATGCAACATCAGTAAGACAAAAAAGCTGATTGTGGACTTCAGGAAGGGTAAGACGAAGGAACACATACCAATCCTCATAAAAGGACCAGAAGTTGAGAGAGTGAGCAGTTTCAGGTTCCTGGGTGTCAAAATCTCTGAGGACCTAACCTGGTTCCAACATATTGATGGAACTATAAAGAAGGCAAGACAGTGACTAAACTTCATTAGGAGTTTGAAGAGATTTGGTATATCAACAAAAACATCCAAGACCTACAGATGTACCGTGGAGAGCTTTCTGACAGGCTGCATCACTATCAAGTATGGGTGTGGGGTGGCTACTGCACAGGACTGAAAGAAGCTGCAGAGTTTCATAAATTTAGTTAGCTCTATCTTGGGTACTAGCCTACAAAGTACCCAGGACATCTTCAAGGAGTGGTGTCTCAGAAAAGCAAAGTCTATCATTAAGTACCGTAGATTCCGGACTACAGAGCGCACCTGATTAAAAGCCGCTGGCTCTAATTTTAGAAATAAAATCAATTTTTTAATTGTAAAGGCCGCACCGGATTTTAGGCCGCACCGCTACTTTTAAATATACATACGTATCGGTAACACAAATTACGTTGCATATACTTTTTTACTGAACAGCACGAACAACATTCCAATATCTCCTAGCGACTGGTAAAAATATATATACTGCGAGCCTTTAACTTAAAAGCAGCGTTTTCGTTCGGGTCTGACGCGCTTGCGTAACGCGATCGGGTCTGACGCGCTTGCGTAACGCGATCGGGTCTGACGCGCTTGCGTAACGCGATCGGGTCTGACGCGCTTGCGTAACGCGATCGGGTCTAATCGGGTCTGACGCGCTTGCGTAACGCGATCGGGTCTGACGCGCTTGCGTAACGCGATCGGGTCTAATCGGGTCTGACGCGCTCGGGTCTTGCTTTTCTTCGAGTATTTTCCATGTTGATGAGGGTGAGTACAAATGACTGATTTACAATAATTTAATTGTGAAAGTGCGCTTGATTTATCGTACAATTTCATTGGACCTCTGTGAACTACTCATCAATTTTATTGGTCTACTGTTACGAGGCAAAATGTTTACGAGGCGGCATGAAAAAAAAACCATGTATTAGCCGCTTCGGATTAAAGGCCGCAGAGTTCAAAGCTGTTCAAAATGTGGGAAAAAAGTAGCGGCTTATAATCCGGAATCTACGGTACCTCCAGTACCCAGGGCGTGCCCTTTTCTCATTGTTACTATCAGGAAGGAGGTACAGAAGCCTGAAGGCACACACTCAGCGATTCAGGAACAGCTTCTTCCCCTCTGCCATCTGATTCCTAAATGGACATTGCTCCCTCACATTTTTAATATACATTTCTGTTTTTGCACAATTTTTAACCTACAGCATTCAATATACATATATACTGTAATTGATTTACTTATACTTTTTTTTAATATTATGCACTACATTGAACTGCTGCTGTTAACAAATTTCACAACACATGCCAGTGATAATAAACCTGATTCTGAATCTGTTATTTCAGTCTTACTCAACCCATTCCCTCATTCAGCTGCTTGTTTAGACTCCTCTGGACATATCAGCAATGCTTAGCTTTCATTTCACTCTCCAAAAGCAATTGAGTCATTTGCATATGTTGATGATCAACAGGTGTGTCATATGCATGACTTTGGTATTCCCTTTGTTCTTTCCATCTAATCTTACCTTGATACAACTTAAAACATATCTGCTTTCACTCTTTTCCAATCCTGATGATGGTTAACGGACTTGAAACATTAACTCCCTCTACTCATACTGTTGAAGATCCATATTTTTTATTTCATATCCTCAATCTTAAAAATAAATTTGTAATATTGAAAAGAAAGACTTCCAATTCTGCAGTGCACAACCAATGTCAGGAAGTTTCAAAAGTTGCTTTGTTATGTAAGTTAAGAGATGTGACAACCAAATTATGCACAGTAAGTTCCTACACAAAAAAATGCCATTCTGCCTTGCAACTTAAAAATAAATGCTGTCTAGCACAAAGGGAATAACTTGCCTGCTCTTTTTAAAAATATTGCTTTAGGATCTTCCGCCTGAAATAGTGGACTGAGCATTAACTTAATGTCTCATTGGAATGATAGTACACTTAATAAACTTTTTCAGTACCATACAGAAGTACCAGAATTTTGTATCAAGTATCTGAAACAGGATTTGAACCTACAAACTTTCTAGTCAGACACAAAGATGTTAATCACAGAAGACATAATGCACGTTACGTTATCACAAGAAATATACATAACATACCTGACAAACATTTTCCTTTTTTGCGGCCCCTCCACCACGTTCCACTTGTGATTTCCTTGATGTTGAAAGAAGTCCATCCAGGTCATTTTCATCAGCAGAGTCTAGCTGATTATCATTCTGTATGTTTGGCATGGAATGATAACCATAAAAAATATAAACAGAAGAATAAAATAATTATTATTCTACCATTTCTAAATGAGATGCAATGACATCATTTGTTACAACAACATGATGATAATTTAGTGACACATTAACCTCTCACGACATTAAGAGGTAATGGATACAGTTGAAAGTGGGTAGAGGGAAAACAAGCAGATTTGATATTTTCCAATTTAAAAGGCAATATAGACATATTAAAAGGATTATGTTTAATTGAAGAAGAATTCAGAGTTTAATTTTGCCCAGAATATGGAACAATTCTCGTACCAGGCACTTGTAATTTTCAAATCACAATTCCAAACTTTCGGGGGGGGGGGTGAACATTGAATCATCATTGTACAGTAGAGTAAGGTGGAAAGAAAAGGAATGGCCTTTAGTGCAAGTGGAAGGTTAGTGGATGTGGAGTGAGACTGTGAGGGGATCGGATATAGAGGATGTTATTGCCTAAAGTATCAAAGGGAAGCTTGGAATATAAACCTCAGAACCCCAATCCAGTGAAGATCTATATCCCAGATTACCTGGTGTTTGTTGTTCCTGAGAAAATTCATCTAATCTCATTGTTTACTTTATGTGATCATCTTCAAGATAGCACTACAATGAGTACTGTTCATAAAGAGATTATCCATTTATTTATACACAGCTTTTACACACCTTCCAACTCTCTCAATCAGCAGTGTTTTTATCAGTTGTCTGAAACAGCACCAACAAGACCACCAAATCTCTTAACACTATAAAGCTCTTATGCCATAATTTATTTTGTTTTATCATTTATGATTAATTTTATTCCTTATTCCATGTTTTAAATATGGGCCCAATATCACTCTAACACTATATCACTTTTTTTTAAATCAAGTGAGCCTATTTCATGTTCTCTACACCACTCATTTTCCCTTAAATTATTTTCCTCTGATGCTTCTTGTTTTGAAATTGCTTTTCTGCTACTGAAATCTTAGGAGATTATTTTCTTCTGATATTAATTATTAATTTTAAAGTCTGGAAGAAGATAGTGCCAGTGAACAATGCTACCAAAGGCAACATCCTCAAGACAGGACACAAAGCAAATCCTTTCATATTTTACAACTCTTTTTTTAATTTCAGATGTGTTTCTGCTACTGTTAGAGCCCAGTATCTACATTCTGGCAGTGTGATTTCAGGCCAATAGGGCGATCTGGCTCTTTGCTGTCCCCAAGAGCGTTCCACGAAGCTGTGACCAAAGTGTGCATCATGGAGGCCAGGAGACTTCATCTCTGACCGATTAAAGTGCTGAGGAAGATTGAAATCATCAAAGCAGGTGCAGAGGGTGAGCGAGTATTCAGCGCCGTATACCAGCCTCTTTGCTCACTGGTGCCAGAGAAGGTGACTGCATGTGGCGGTCTCTCGATCACTGCTCCCAAGGTAAGGTACTTGCATTCGAATGATCTCTCTTTCCCACGAAGCTGTTGGTGAATGCTGCTGGAGCAAGGTTTAATTGACGTGGATTGTAGATTTGGACTCTAATTCAGGTTTAGGATGCGTTCTACTTTCTAGTTCTAGTTCTGCTGCCCTTTCTTATTACTTTTGGGCAATTCTTGAACCAGGGCAACATGCAGATAATGAACATTGAGCTAAACTGTACTGAAATCTGCCCTTTGATTTTGTGTTGATATTCTGTGTTTTCACTTTTATTTTGGTTGCCATTTGTGCGATTTTTTTTTGAGCATAGGGGTTGGGGAGGTTTGATGTTTTCTTTCTTGTTTTAGCCAGTTTCCAGGATACAAACTGAATTTACATAAGAGTTAACTTTTTCCTCTGAATAATTTGTCATCAATTCATACTAACCTTCCTTTTAAAATTGTAAAAAATCAATTTACCTATTTGGGTGTAACAATTACCAAGAATTATAAACACCTATTTAATGAAAATTTTCTTACCTTACTGAATTTTGTAAAAAGGATACTATCAAACTGGTCGCCTTTTTCGTTATCCTTGATTGGCCGAATCAACTCTATTAAAATGAACATTTTACCTAAATTTATATACCTTTTTCAGGCATTACCTGTTTTTATTCCTAAATCTATTTTTGATTCTCTCGATTCTATTATATCTTCTTATATATGGAAAAACAAACATTCTCAACTAAATAAAGTTCATTTTCAAAAATCTAAGAAGAATGGAGGTTCAGCTTTACCAAATTTTAGGTTTTATTATTGAGAAGTCAATATACGAAATCTTACGTTTTGAACATATTATATTAACCATGAGGACTGTCCGATATTGTTTTTTTTTTTTAGAAACTAACTCTGTTAATAAATCTTCTATTATTTCTCTTCTTGGATCCTCACTCCCTTTATCTTTTGGTAAACTAACTGAAAATTTGGTAGTTAAACATACTTTGACGATCTGGGTACAATTTAGGAAATTCTTTGGTCTATTGAGATTTTCTTTGTCTAGTCCCATTTGTTTTAACTTTTTTTTTAAACCTTTGATGACGGATTCAGTTTTTAAAGAATGGGATAGATTGGGTATTAAATGCTTCCAGGATTTGTTTGCTGGAGGAAGTTGTCTTTCGTTTGAGCAAATGTCAGCTAAATATAGTTTAACCAAAATTCTTTTTTTTTCCTCAGTATTTACAAATTAGAGACTTTCTGTGTTCTCAACTATATACATTTCCTATAAGTTCCAAGAAGGACTTAATAGATGTAATTTTTAATTTGAAACCTTTTTAGAATGGTTCAATATCCAATATTTATAGTATGTTGCTAGGAATGAGAAATGCTCCTATAGATAAAATTAAAAATCTTTGGGAACAAGATTTACAGACTTCAAATTTCTGAGGAAACTTGGAATGAAATTTTTTAAATTGGTTAACACTTCATCATTATGTGCCCGTCATTCCCTTTTACAATTTAAAGTGGTTCATAGGGCTCACATGTCTAAAGATAAGCTATCTCATTTTTATTTGGATATATCTCCTTTCTGTGATAAATGTAATAATGGGGAAGCTTCATTAATCCACATGTTTTGGACATGCCCGAGCCTTGAAAGATACTGGAAGGAAGTATTCCAAACTTTCTCGGTATTTTCAAGGTAAATTTTAAGCCTAACCCTTTGACCGCATTATTTGGTATTGTTGGAAGAAAAGACTTTATTTTGGAGACACCTGATTTGCATATTTTGGCTTTTCCTTCTCTTATAGCTAAGAGGGCGCTCTTGCTTAAATGGAAGGATGCTGTTCCGCCTACTCATCCTCAATGGTTACAGGATGTTATGTCATGCTTAAATTTAGAGAATATCCGATGTTCAGTTTTTGAATCTAGCCAAGACTTTTATACATTGTGGGGACCATTTTAGAGTTATTTTCAAAATCTTTGATTTGTTGTAAAAGTACAAATTGTGGCTAATAATATATTTTATTATATGATGAGGGTTTTTCCCCATTTTCTTGCTTTTCCTAACAGCTCTGACTTTGGTAGTGGGTTTAGATTTTCTTTTCTGTATAACAAAATTATTATATTTCAATATTATGATTTAATTTAATTTTTATGAATACAGTGTTTTGTGACTGTAACTGTACTTTTAATACAATGTATTTGGTACTATTTTATTTTTTTTCTTTTGACTTATAATATATATCTCTGCGTACTCTGTATTCCTTTATGCAGAAACCAATAAAAATATTGAAAGAGATGTTTGATTTCTTTTTTGTAGAGATTGGCTCTATGGTGGTTCTTTGTTTCATGACTGTCTGTGGGGAAGACGAATTTCAGGGTTGTATACTCCATACATACTTTGATAATAAATGCACTTGAATCTTTGAATTATTATATGCAGACATAATTCTACTCTGCTCACCATAAATGACTGTTTAACTACTCTACTGATTGCAGTGTTACAGGATACTGCTAGCCTTGCATGTCAAAACTGTAACTATTAATTACTCCCTCAATGATTCCCTTGTCCATTCGTTCCTCCCCTTATCCCTGCAAACAAACAAGTGCTACAGCTGCCTATTCACCTCTTCTCTCATCTCCATTCAGGGCCCCAAAAAGTCCTACCAGGTGAGGCAATAATTCACCTGCTAAACTGTTCGGCTCGCCTATTGTATCTGGTATTCCGGATGCAGCCTCCTCCACAATGTTCAGACTCGAAGTAGACCGGGGGGACTGCTTTGTTGAGCACCTTTGCTCCATCTGCAACAAAGAGGATTTTCTGGTGGCCAACCATTTTAATTCCAATCCCATTCTGACATGCCAGTCCATGGACTCCTCTACATCCACCTGACTTCACGTATCATCTTTTAGCTTGTACTCCTCACACCTTCCCCCCCCCCCCCGCCCCACACACACTGTTCTGGTTTCTTCCCACTTCCTTTCCAGTCCAGATGAAGGGTCTTAGTCCAAAACATCAACTGCGTATTCATTTCCATAGATGATGCCTGACCTGCTGAGTCCCTACAGCATTTTGTGTGGGTTACTAGTAATTACCGTTTTCCTTGAGCCTCTTGTACTTCCCTTCTAATATTGTTCTATATTTTTTCTGTCATACAAAGGAAATATTAATGATGTTGTTTCCTGGATTCATCACCCTAGAAAGAATGTGAAATGTTAGCCAGTCATACTCTGCAATGGTAACCTTTCAAAGTGCTTATGCATAGCTTTTCAGATCACCCTGTCCAACAGAATAATGTCTTCAGAAGCCTAATTACACTGCATTTTTACCTCTTCAATGCTAACAAGTGCTGAAACGGTTACTTTGATACTGGCTAGCATACTCATAGTAAGTAAAATACCTTTTTTTCACTTCCAGATCTGAGTTGAATTTGGTCCTTATTGGAAGATGAGATTTGTGGCTTCTTTTCATTTTTACAAACCGTTCTTCTGCTTGAGATACTGTTTTCACCTACAATATATAGTCTTGTGTCAGATAAACATTCAAGAGGAATGAAAACATATAGTTGTGAAATCCATTGCACATATTCATTAAAAAGTTGTCAGTTTCCTTCTTTGCATTATTTCTTACCCCCATCTATCGCATATATTGAATAAAGAGAACATAAGCACAGTTGCAAGAAAAAGTTTGTAAACCCTTTGCCATTGCCTGGTTTTCTGCATTAATTACTTACAAAATAAGGTCTTATCTTCATCTAAGTTACAATAATAGAGAAACACAATCTGCCTAAACTAAAAACACACAAGTGATTACACACCTCATGAATGTATTGGACACATTGTTTAATCATTCACAGTCCAGGCTGGAAAAAAAATGCATTTAATAACTGGTAGAACCTCCTTTAGCAGCAATAACCTCTACCAAATGTTTCCTGTAGCTGCTGATCAGATTTGCGCAATGGCACGGAGAAATTTTAGATCATTCCTCCATAGAAAACTGTTTCAGTTCATCAGTATTTCTGGAATACCTTGCATGAAGAACCCTCTTCATGTCATGCCACAGCATCTCAATCAGATCGAGGACTTGGCCATTCCAAATCACAAATTTTCTTCTTTTGAAATTATTCTGTTGATTTACTCCTGTGTTTTGGATCATTGTCTTGCTGCATCATCCAACGTCTATTAAGCTTCAGGTGACGGACTGGTATCCTGACATTCTCCTGAAAAATGTCTCGATACAATTTTGAATTCATTGTTCCCTCAATGACTGCAAGCTCTCCCAGCCCTGACGCAGCAAAGCAGCCCCAAACCATAATGCTCCTTCCACCATGCTTCACAGTTGAGATGAGATTTTGGTGTTGGTGTGCAGTGCCCTTTATCTTCCAAATATAGCAGTGTGCATTTCTGCCAAAAAGTTCAACTTTTGTCTCATTTGTCCACAGAACAATGACCCAGAGGCCATTGTGATCTTTGAAAAACTTGAGACATGCAGTAATTTTTTTTTTGGAGAGCAGTGGTTTCTTTCCTCTGTGGTGTCCTTCCATGAACACCACTCTTATTCAGTGCTTTTCTTATAGTAGACACATGAACAGAGACTTCAGCAAGTTCTAGAGATTTCTGCAGGTCTTTTGTTGTTACCCTTGGGTTATTTTTCACCTCCTTCAGCATTGCACGATGTGTCTTTGGTGTGATCTTTGCAGAAAGAGTAGGAAGTAGGAAGAGTACTCTTAGGAAGAGTAGCAACAGTACTGAATTTCTTCCATTTGTAGATAATTTTTCTTACTGTGGACTTATGAACACTCAGGTCTTTAGAAATGCTTTTTCCAGCTTCATGCATCTCTACAATTCTTCTTCTAAGGTCCTCTGAAAGTTGTTTTGATTGAGGCCTGGTGCACGTAAACAGATTATTCTTAAGAACAGGCTCTGTCAGTAACCTGACTTTGTGTCTTTTTTTTAATATAGGGCCGGGCACCTCTACAACCCACACCTCCAAACTCATCTCAAAGATTGTAACACCCAACTCCAAATAGCTTTTGTAGAAGGCATTACCCTCCAAAGGTCCACATACTTTTTTGAATGTAGACTGTGATTGTTTAAATGGCGTACTCAGTATTGATGAGAAGTACAACTGTTTGTCTGTTGTTAGTTGTTTGTCTATTATTGTGACTTAGATGAAAATCAGAACACATTTTTTGAGTAATTAATGCAGAAAACCAGGTAGTTGCAAAGGGTTCACGAACTTTTTCTTGCAACTGTATTTCACAGCCATAATTAATATGAATAAGAGAAATACCATCAAATTCCATAAAATAAACAAGAAAAAGACCATTCGGCTCCTAATGATTTATCTAAAGCTTATAGTTTATACAGAGCATAATTACTTCACTCCATTCAATTCACAAGGCACAACTATATTTAAGAACCCAGATGCAGCAATGACATCATGTGCTTTGGAAGTTACTATACCTTTAGTTAGACTACTTTGGTAGAGCTAACCACTGATACCCATCTACCAATATAGGAAACTGCCCAGATAGAACTTGCTCAGAGGAGGACAGCTTTAATCTAGCCAAAATCCTTCTTTCAAAACAAACTAATATTTTAAGTCTAAACTGGAGTAACTCCAAAGATAATATACATCTATCCTCAGACACGCAGACCACAACTGTACATGCCACAATAAAATGTGGACTCAAGACCTTGCATCATCTTAAAAGAACTTGTATATCTTTGATTTCTAACCCCTTTGCAAAGAAGGCCACAGTACAATTTGCTTTTCTAAATGCACATTGTGGTTGCATGTTTGTTGCACAATTTTCCTGGAACAATATACCCATATCTTCCTATACATAAATATATGCCATGTTCCTCCTGCTAAACAAAAACTTTTTTCTTTCCTAACAAAGTGCATTTTCCCTTACTCTATTAGTTACCACTTTCTTGTCAATAACCTTTTGCAGACTGCCCTCCTTCACCATTCGCTTTCCTTCATCAGGCAACTGTCTTAGGCGCACATATATATAGCTACGGTGCCTAAGAGCTTTGCATAGTACTATATGTATAACGTGTTTGTCAATATTAACAAGAACTTAAGACTTACAGATACTGCTGTTTCCAGGGCAAATATAGGATGGAGATTAATGTCCTTCCATCATATATATTTAAGGCAGAGGTTGATAGATCCTTGACTGGTCAGGGCATGAAAGGATACTGGGAGAAGGCAGGAGATTGGGGCTAAGAAGAAAATTGGATCAGCCATGATAAAATGGCAGAGCAGACTATGGTCAAATGGCCCAATTCTGCTCCTATTATCTTATGGTCTTATTTTATATTCTAATCATTTCACTTATTGCATTCAGATCATCCCTAAGGAATCTGCAATAACATTTTGAATATGGAAAAAATTTCAGTGGCAGGCCAGCAGAAATTGTGCATGTTTGCAAATGGGGAGGCGAGCAATTTTGATGCTAAAAATATTAAGTGGGGGACATTCAGTGCCATACATCAAAATGTCAATTTGACTATGAGATGGCACAATGTGCACTTGAACAAAACACTGTTTCCAACAAGAAATACAGAACCCTTGATCCTATAGCACTGGGTTTCTCACAATACAGGCTATAATTATATAGAGCAAGCAAAATGCTATAAGCAAACATTTAAATAAAGCCAATCAAAGAAAAAAGCAATTGTGCATGAGTATTTTATTAAATAACAGTATTATGCAAAAGTTTGAGGCACATAATATTATTTTTATACACACACACACACACAGCTGGAGTGTCTAAGATTTTTGTGCAGTACTGTAGTTATTTTATGTACTGCACTGTACTGCTGCCACAAAATAAATCATGCCATACATAAGTGATGATTCTGATATGGGTCTCTTGTGAACTGAGAGGGGAATCATGGTTGGGGAAAGGGGAAGAGAAAGGGGTGGCAGCAGGAAGCACCCAAGAGACATTCTGTAATGATCAATAAACCAATTGTTTTGCAATCAAATGACTTTGCCTAGTGTCTCAGCACCCATGCCACCCGCCACCCTGGCACTCCGTTTCTGCCACCTGTTCCACACCCCACTTGCAGCGCTCCACCCTCACCATTCCCAACATCCTTTGCTCCTGCCAGACCTAGACAAATAAAGCACTGTGCAAAAGTTTTAAACACCCTAGTTACATATATGTGCCCACGACTTTTGCACAATACTACAACTCAGAAAGCATCAGCAATATTTTAAGCATTTTCTTCATTTGAGTTTCTGTATTATCCAATGAGGCATTCCCCATCATTATGTTTGACAATTGAGAGTAGATATTTTCTGTGCCCTCTCTCAACTTGATATCTTTACTAGTGTTTGGTTACCAAAATTCCCACACATAGATACCTGAATTAGGATAGTGCCTGCTTCACATTTAGTAAAATCATGCCTGATTTTAACCTTGATTTTACATACCAATTTACAGAGAGTAAACTTGGCTTTCAAAAAATCATTTTTTGGCATTGAATTTCTTAGAGACTGTTTCCATCACCGTGAGGATGAGCTCCAAAGACTAATGATCCTCACTGTCTTAAACATATTATTTTAAAGCAGTGACCCTGGTTCTAGATTCTTCCATAGAAGGAAACATCTTCTCCATATTTTCCCTGCCAATCCCTTCAGGATTTTAAATATTTCAGTCAGTCCTCTCTCACTTAATTCTGGAAGGTGCTCCTTGAGCCAGTCGTCATCAAACAATACAGTCCAATGAACATCTTTAAGCTGCTTCTGGTGCATTTACATCTCTCCTTGAGGAGGTCAGATGACTGAGCTTCCTTCTTTTTGTTTTTGCATTTAATCTTCCCATAAATAAAAAATAACTTTCTGTCATTAGAACACCAGGAGAGGCAGATCCTTTCGCACCACAAAGCTCTGCAATCTTTCATATGCATTTTAAAAAATTTATTCTGCTAAAATGGACAGTTTACCAGATCTTTGCCTACCCACTTCGCAGAACTGTATCATTTTGTAGTCCTTTTTAGCTCTCTTCACAATTTACTGAACTACCTAGTTTTTCCATTGGTACCTTAATCCAAGTTTATAAATTTATAAAATTCCTGAAAAACTAAGATCCCAACACCAGTCCCTGTGACACTCCATTTTTAATAACTTGCCAATTAACAAATAGGTATTTATACCTGCTGTTTCCAGTTAGCCAACCAATCTTCCATGCATGCTAATGTTAGCTCTTACACCATGAGTTCTTATTCTAATAACCTTTGGTGATATCTCATAGACCTGCTAGAATATCACCTAGGTGAATATCTATAAATATTTGGCCAGATTACCCAATCCGCTATCATAACTTGTCAAGTAAGGAGTGAAGGGGCAATACCTTATGACTGTTAGGTTATCAAACATTTGCCAGTCCATCGAGCTAATATCAATTTTCACTCTACCAAATGAAAATGTTGTTGAGTCAAGAGAAACCAAAGGCTATGATTGAAACAGACAAGGCATAATATGACTCCCAACAAGACACCATGAGGAGCAACATTTAAAAAATGATCAGTGTTAATATTCTAAAAACAAATGTGTACAGCAGGTTTTAAATAAACATTGAGAGCAACTGCAAAAGGAAAAATAGCCATTTTGTAGTTCCTGCCTTGGACACACAACTTCAAATTTGGAAAACAGGGCCAAACAATATCACTGATGCACTCATCCTTCACATCCATAAATTTTCAAATTAGTAGAATAATATGAAGCAAAGTTGCTGAGAATACTTCTTATCATATGAAAATGTATTTCTCAGATTCAACTGCAATAAAACAATTTAACCTGATGCAAATGCAAACAAAATTTGATTGTAGGTATATTAGAATCACAGAAATGGGCTCTTTTTTCCCTGGCCCATTTTATTCTCCCCAAATTCACATCAACCTCCCCCCCCACCCCCCGATTCTACAACTTATTAACATTCTAGTGGGTGATTTATAGTGCCCATTAGCACTGAGATACAGCAGCTCTATTAACTGCTCCACTGTGCTGTCCTATTAATAATCTTTTAACAAGCTTTCGAACTTGCGTAAATTTCAACAAAATGAAGGAAGGGAGAGCATGCATACAGTGCTGTCAATATTGTTTTGGAGAGATTAGTATTTTCACTGACTGCACCCCCCTCCCACCCCCACCCCAGGATTACTCTTGCAAAGTATGAAAGATGCTAGAAACACAAAAGAACACAGACAGTAATATACATGAAAAAACTTTAGCATTCAAAAATACCTATTTTTAATTATTGAAAGGAACCACGCCCAAATTACTGATAAATGCAACATGATCACAACACTTAGATTACTTACCTAAACAACACTTCATAGACTGTGGTACAGGACTATTTACCATTGTTTGAACATTCTTTGTACTTCTGGCTTCAGAGTGCTGAGAAGGCTGGAGGGGAGAATAATATTTAGTCAGTCTCTCAGAATTTACTAATGCAATCAAAAATCAAACTGAAACAAACATCTAAAAGAATGTCAGCTGAAAGTAATTTGGATCCATTTGTCTTGAACCAAGGCTGCTTCAACTACCCCAAACATTAATTCCCTTCACCGCTGGTGCATCATACCTACGGTGCATAACCTCTGCAAACCTAGCAGATTAGCACCTCCAAAACTTGCAACATCTGCCATCAAGGAAAAAGGACAATCTAGGTATGGGAGTCCCACTGGTTGTAAAGTATTATATTATTCATCTTTACTGGAGTTAATTCATGGAACTTATTATCAGGCAGCTCTGTGAGTCACCTTCACTAGAACAGCAGTGTTTCAGGACAGCACCTGGCTATGCAATGAGCAATAAATACTAGCCTTGCTAGTGACTAGCACATTCCCTCAATACTGAGAGAAAACTTGAAAACTTGGACCAAAACATCCAAGTTTCAAGCAACTCAATTTGGATCTTATACGCAATTTAGACAATGTATCATCTTGTTTCTCAAATAAAAGAAAGAGGAGTTTGGACTGCATGAGGGATGCAGATATTAACTGGAAGTGTATATTGTTTGAAAATCGAGGGTTGGAGACAGCACATTTGATTATCCTTTGCATAGTTCCAGGTAGCAAGAACAGAACTAAGACATTTACAAGGATGGGGGTCATCCAGCTAAAATAAGTGCAGAGTAGGAAATGTTTGTACCAAGGGAAGCAGTGTGTTTTCTCAACACTTAATAAATTGCACCAAAACTAATAGACAATAGGTGCAGGAGTAGGCCATTTTGCCCTTCAAGCCAGCACCACCATTCACCGTGACCATGGCTGATCATCCACAATCAGTACCCCGTTCCTGCCTTCTCCCCATATCCCTTGTCTCCACTATCTTTAAGACCTCTATCTAACTCTTTCTTGAAAGATTCCAGAGAATTGGCCTTCACTGCCTTCTGAGGCAGAGCATTCCACAGATCCACAACTCTTTGGGTGAAAAAGTTTTTTCTCAACTCCGTTCTAAATGGCCTACCCCTTATTCTTAATCTGTGGCCTCTGGTTCTGGACTCCCCCAACATTAGGAACATGTTTCATGCCTCTAGCGTGCCCAATCCCTTAATAATCTTAGATGTTTCAATCAGATCCCTTCTCATCCTTCTAAGTTCCAGTGTATACAAGCCCAGTCACTCCAATCTTTCAACATACGACGGTCCCACCATCCCCGGAATTAACCTCGTGAACCTACGCTGCACTCCCTCAATAGCAAGAATGTCTTTCCTCAAGTTTGGAGACCAAAACTGCATGCAACACTCCAGTTGTGGTTTCACCAGGGCCCTGTACAACTGCAGAAGGACCACTTTGCTCCTATACTCAACTACCCTTGTTATGAAGGCCAACATGCCATTAGCTTTCTTCACTGTCTGCTGTACCTATATGCTTACTTTCAGTGACTGATGATAAGTGAATGATCATTTGGCATTTCAAAATTCGCAAATATTTTAAGGAGCTCATTGTATAGCTGTAACTATTTTTGTTATTCATCGTACATACATCCCAGTCAGACATTAATAGTTAGTTAGAAATGGTGATCACAGCCCAAGTTAAACAATCTCCTTGGATTCACTTAAAAAGGGTTCACTGAAAATCACTAAGGTTGCATTACTTAGGCACTAAAATTTCAAGCAGACGCTAACTGAACTTAAACACGAGACTCCACAGATGCTGGAAATCCAGAGCAACACATACAAAATGCTAGAGGAACTCAGCAGGTCAGGTAGCATCTATGGAGAGCAATAGTCAACGTTTTGGACCAAGACTGTCAGGAGTGCTAAAGGGTCTTTGCCAAAAATATCCACCGAGCCTGACTGAGCTTGTTTTTAGTAGACAAATGACACAGAGAAAATGTTTTAGGATTTCAAAATTATCAGTAACTACATAATATTTTCCTGTGCCCACAACTCAATTTGTTGCTCAAATCATGCTGCACTAAGAAGTTAAGAGTAATTAAAGACTCTTTGCTGCCAACATAAAAGATAATTCACAGATGGCATCTGTAAATAGATAGAATAATTTTCATTTTAAGTCTTTCAACTTTTCTTGCCTGAGCCTTCAAAACTGTTAAATCTTGATATAAAATACTCTAATGCACAACAGAATATTTGCCTATTACCTCCTTTACCTGGCATGATACTTTGGTGACCAAGGCCATTTATGTATTTTTTTAAAATTAAGACCATCATCCCAGAAGGGTTAATTACTTGGCTCCACCTATTTCTCAGTCACAATGTGTTTTCAAATAATACCATGTGGCATGATGTATTATAATTATATTTTATAATTTGTTATTATACAACTGATCAGATGATTCATTTTCTTTTAAACTAGTCAGACACTATTAGCCATTGACTGACCTGTCACTTCTACTTCTTTTTCATTCATTCTATAGTGCCTGCCATATTGTGGTTTTTGAGAAACTTTCAGAATAATTACTAAACAATTCCTCTGTTACAGCACTGGAAATCTGTTTGCTCTGTTTTACACAAAGGAATATTAATCTTAATCACATTCATTCGGAACCTGCACAAACTTTGGAACTGCCCATTCATTTTTTAATTGTGTTCGATTCATCTCACTTCCAACTTTAAGAATGACATATTTTGAAATTGTACTTTGCATGTGCAATACCATGTTTAATGATCAAGGCCAGATTTCTCAATAGTGCACAGCATTTATGGTCATAGTCTCACAGCCTGAATTGATAGCAAATTTTAACATTTAGCCTCTTACATACATGAGCGATAGAATTGGCAAAATGGAGGAATGGCAATGTATTTCCAAGTCAGCGTGATTAGGAAATGGAAATGAACTTGCATATCTTGTACCAATTACTTTCACCTTTCCCTTCAAGATGGTACAAGACTGCAAGTTTTGGAACATGCTTTTAAAAAAGCAGCAGTGGAGTACCGTTGCAATATATTATAAATATTATAAACTCTAGCCACGATGTGCTGGTGATGGGAGTGTGTGAACGTTGAGGGTGATGCACATGCAAAATGATTAGGGTGTGTTTCAGAAGTATTAACAACCTATATTTATTTCCCCAATAATGTTAATCAAATATTTATATTAAATCAATATATTAAATCAATTTATATTAAATCAATATATTAATCAAAATTTCATTCTGAGCTACACAATAGGGTCAATAATTAAAAACTTAGTCAAAAAAGTTTTTAAAAAGCATCAAAATGTTGAGTATTTGAGTGGAAATTCTGGAGCTGAGGGCATGCATGGATAGTGGAAGCTATACTTGACAAAGGACAATCTAGTTACACAGAAATAATATCCAACATGTTTTGTTTAAGATTTGGGTCAACAGATTTTTTTTTTGAAAAACACAATGAATGTTGGCACTTGTAAGGAAAGTGACAGTGAGATCTCAGCCTAAAGTTAGCTGCAGTGTTTTGCAGGCATGATGACCTATGGGGGAGGCAACATGGGTTACATGAAAGCAATGATCTTCCAAGCATCCCTATAGAGCAGTATTTTAATTTTAGTTGTGTAAATGGGATACAAGGTGCTGGACATCTAACTTTAACCTCATAGTTTGTGACCTCAGAACCTTCAACCCTTCAGACATAAAATTTTTTACTGAATATCTTACTTTCCAGTGATACCATTCTCTTTCAAGTGTCTACTACATTTCTTTAAACTTCATTTATATTTCTTCTCATGAAAGAACCTGACTACAATATGTTGTAAGAAGCAATATAGAAATTAAAATTTGGTTTAGAAGACGTGTTATTTCCATAATAACTAAATTTCAGCCCTATATTTAAAACATAATTGAGGACAGGAGGAAGGAAAAAAAATCACTGCATACAGTTTTTGGACATCCAAGTATTTAGAATGCTCTCATAATAAAGCACATCATAGTGTTGATTAGTTGGGTAGAAAGTAGCAATTTAATCCAGAGAAATGTGATGGAATCCATTTAAAGAGGTCCAATAAAGAAAGAGGATATATAGTAAAGGAAGGATATAAAGTGGTACTGAAGCACCTTGGAATATATATCCGTATTTCCTCAAAGGGCAGCAGAATCAGTTCACAAGATGGTTAAAGAAGAAAAAACAATGCCTTATAACCAAAGTATAAAACTTCCTTGTTCAGAAGTTATTGTGGAAATAATGTTTTTTTTATTCTAAGACCCTCATCATCCAGGACACGTCCTCTGAGTTACTACCATTGTGGAGGAGGTACAGTATCCTGAAGACCCACATTCAATGTTTTAAGAACAGCTTCTTCCCTTCAGCGATCAAATTTCTGACCAGTCCATGAATCTATGAACACTACTGCACTATGTCTTTTGCACTGTTCATTTACTTTTTATTCACATAATAATTTTTATTCTGCCGTACTACAACCAATTTCATGACATATGTCAGTGATAAGCATGATTCTGAATCACACTTAATACAGTAATCTGCACTGGAAGAGCTGTGACCTGATTATTGTTGGAAGGAAGGATTATAACAGAGAGCTCATTCTTAAATGGCACACACAGGGTGGAGTAAAAGGCTGTTTTCTGCACCATAAACTATAATTCAGTGAAGAAACAAGTACTGTACTCAGAAAGAACCAGCTGCACATACATGTTCAGGGAAAGGCTATTAGAATAATTTTAAATGTTTTTTCATTTGGTACTGTTGTTTCAAGGTTTCAGTGAGTCTCAATGTGAGGGTGTTGTCTGAACAGAAAACGTGTTTCTACACTGTTTACTACTACGTACATTGCTTGCAAAAACACGGGCTTCTATTTAATAAAATTTACTTCACTTGTTAATACAAACGTGGAGGCCAAAAATTAAATGGCAGAACATTCATATCATGTAAGTTTGACCTGTGTGAAAAAATTTAAAAGGTAAATGATTTAAAAAAATGTCAAAGCACATGCCTTAAATGAATGAAGGCTCCGTTTAAATTTCTTCTTTGGAATAAACAGCTGATCAAAATCTTCTGTTGATTCCAACAGCTTCTTAGTAGGCTTTCTCTGTCGTTTTCCTTCAGCATTTCCTATAGTAGAGCAAGCAATTTTATTGTAACACTTCTGTATTCTAAATCAGATAGAATCTACATAATTTTAAATGTAGACAGAAAATATTTAAGTTTACTTATTTTCTAGGTGTAAAAGTTTAATCACAAAACAGCCATGTTGCATTTGATATTAAAAATAAGACCGAATGCAGATAAAAATCATTGCATCATAAATGGGAAACAACTGGGAAATACAGTTCATTTGATATTAAAGGGCAGTTCTTTGATCTAAATTCCTACTAATGGGGATTTTGTGATTAGTACAATCTTGGTCACACTTTGCAAAATGTCACCTTTGATTCTACCAAGAATGTCACATCAAAAATACAGATGACCTACCTTATGGTCACCTTTCTTTCAAGTACTACCATCATAAAAATAATCTCTCCAAAAAGGTTTTTAATTTCATGTGATTGCCCTGTTATCAGAAGGATATGGAGGCACTGGAGAGTGTCCAGAAAAGATTTTTGAGAATAGTTGTGGGATAAGGGACCATACTTACAGGGGTTAGAAGGGAGAGGCTGGGATTGTTTTCTTTGAAGAGAAGGTTGAGGAGAGATCTGAAAGTATATAAAATGTTGAGAGATTGAGACAGTGGATAGTGGAACACTGTTCCCTTTGAAGTAAAAAATAAGAGGTCACAGATATTAAAAAAGGGGGAAGAACTCACTGAAAGAAAACACTTTCCTTTGTGCAGATGTACTGTAAACAGGTACTGCAGCTTTCAAGAGAGTTAAAAACATGATAGGGAATTATTTGCAAGTCTATGGAGAAGGGGCCAGAGGTGGAACTAGTTGAGTTGCTCTGATAAAAGTGGCAATAGAAACAGTGGTCTCGTACTGGGCAGTAACCATTCCATGAGAATCACAATTTCAAATTTCCCCTAACTGCATTCTAATGGAGTGTTTCTGCGAAGAATTCAAAAAGGTTCATATTTCATGTACCTTTGTCAACTCAAGGACAAATAAATGAGCATCAATATAGCATTACAGGCAGTTTACTACTACAAGAACAACTGGCATTGTAAACTAAATAATCAGTTATTTTCATTATTTGGAGCATAGCAGAACTTCGGTCCATAAAAGCACATACCTGTGGCAGCCAAAAAAATACACTGAATGCACTAAGAATGTAGATGCTGTAATCTATTACAGGAGGAACTCAGTCAGTAAGGTATCACAAAGTCAGGAGTACCTCAGTTCCACTCTGGTAGTGGCACACACTTGTTTAAAGAGCTCATCAACATACTATCAAACAGCAGGTGCCATGAAAGCACAGGCAAGGCCACTTGCCGTCTCAAATGGCATCTCAGGTAGAGCAACTATCTATTGTTAGGAGTTGTATGATGCTCTTCACAATCAGCAAAATATCACTCTAGAACAGCCTGCATTCCTCAAACAGCAGAGATGTTTGCTGAAAAGATATTACTGCTCACCACTTGCAAAGATGTCAGTAGCCTGCAGTTTTCCAAGAGAATTATTGTGCCTATTGATTAAATGAAAATAAATCTGCAACAAGTTTCTGTAAAAGCTTTTTCTGTAATTTGTTTACACTAATAAACAAATGTCCACAACACAAACGACAAATCAATTCCTTTTCTTCCCGTTCCCCATGTTATCTTCTATTGTGCCACACTCAAGGCATAGCAGATACCTGTGCTTTTATTTAGTAAGGTGGCAGATGATACCCAAGTAGGTTCAAATGCTATGAGGTCTCAAGAAAGCTTATCAATGCTGTTCAAATAGTGAGCACTTCATAACTCTGCTGCAGAAATGTGAGATTGATTCCATACCTACCATATAAATATACGGATAAAATAAATGACCGGTTGGTTCTTCTCTTCCAAACTTTGCTACTATATGGGCTTGATACTGCACTATTTAAATGAAGGACTCCTACAAAAGGTTGACAGATGTTAACAAAGTAGAAATGCAAGCTGTTGCAACTACAAAAAGGCACTCCTTCACTGGTTCATTACATCTGCAAGCTCTTCAGAGTTGGATCAACAGATCAGTTTATGAGTGTCTGCAGTGATTGCTTGAATGTAAAATTAGTCACATTTAAAGCTTGAAGAGAACATAAATTTATTATCCTGGACAGGTGATGACAGGGCAAGTGGGTCTACAAATAGGGATGACAGCTTCAGATTATTGGGGATAACAAGAATTGGACAAGAATAAATTTCATCACTCAAAGGGTGGTGAACCTATGGAATAGAAGGCAGGGGAAGTCAAATAACTATTTAAACATGGTAAATATATATTTTAAACACAAAAGACATCAAAGAGCATGAGGAGAGAGCAGGAATACTGTATTGTGAAAGAGGATCATCAATGGTTGCTTTGAATGGTAGCACAGGTGTAAAGGGCCCATTTTTTCTTGCTCTTATTTTCTATTTTTAAGGCAAAAACAGAATATATAATGATTGAGACTTAAACTTAGGGCATGTATGCAATAAAATTGAACATGTGGGTGACAAGGAATGCTTTTGACTGGAAAAAGACAAGGTGGATTCAGTGGGCAGAAAGTTAGCAAATGCAGTGAAGTAAGATTTGTTCTACTCTGCTACTCTATTTTTCAATGGGAACATTCACTAAGAGCATAGTGGTAAAATAAATGATGAATTCCAAGTTTCTTGCATAATTTCTCAATTATCACATGGTATCATTGCATAATCAAGGTCAAGCCTGGGATTTGTGACTTTTGCATCCAACGTGTTGCAGGATGTTAAATCAGCTCATTTACTCCCGAGCAAAGCTACCACAGGTCCTCAAACGACGCCATTTCAATCAACAGACAAAACAATAATCTAGATCTTCACCTTGTAACCTTCAAAGTTTCTTTTCTTAAAAATATCTTTTTGAGTCAAACTCCCTTATTATTTCCAACTCTCCTGCCACAACTATGCATCAATTTCCTAAACCTTTGTTGGGTATTTCAACTCAGTACTTAGAAATTGGCAATTTTATGCTAAAATATGGAATTAAACTTGAAACTGATTTGTATCTTTGGAAAGAAACCTTTTTGTTTATTATTGAAGATAATTCTAAAAGCAAAAGAGCATAAGCTGTAACTTCAAACTTTGAAATTAACTTTACCAAATAGTACATATGGCAATTTTGAGTTTCATGCATAACTTGAGATTGCTGTATGTTTAGGTTAATTTCAAAATAATAAAGATAATTTATAGACATATATAAATCCAGAGATTGTTCTTAGCCTTTCCAGAATTACATTTTCATTTTGCAAAGTTTTGAAATCATTTCAATCTAAAGCTTATGTAGAATATTGTGAAAAACATTTTTACCAGGTGAAGAGGTCAGTTGTGTAAGTATTGCTTCTGATTTAGCCTCAAGTGGTGCTGGAGTATGCAGATTGGTTCTACGATGCCATCGCTTCTGTAGAGGAGTATCTTTTTTACATTCTTGTGAATCTGCTTGTGTTGGAGCAGTTGAGGGAGCAGGTTGCTCTACTGGCAAGGACTGGAGATATTCTGTGGCTGGAATAGATGAGCCCTCGTTTGCAGATGAAGACTGGAACAGTTCCTTTTCTAATAAAGACTGGGACTGATATTCCGCAGTATGGGAAGGTGACGGATTTGCTGTAGAAACAGGCAGGCACCCTGCTTCCACAACAGTCCAATGGTGTTGTTCTCCTACTGGCGTGGACTGGAATAAATCATCTACAGGAATGACCTGTGATTGTTCCCTCTTAGGAATGGACTGCAATGACTCCATTCCTGATGTGGTCTTGGATTTTCCTAATTCATTTCTGGACTGAAGGTCTGTAACATGCCTGGTCTGGGAGATCTGTACCATAGGAATGGGCTGCGCACCCTCACCGCCAGGCACGGGCTGCGCACCCTCACCGCCAGTCACGGGCTGCGCACCCTCACCGCCAGTCACGGGCTGCGCACCCTCACCGCCAGGCACCGACTGCGCACCATCACCGCCAGGCACCGACTGCGCACCCTCACCGCCAAGCACTGACTGCGCACCATCACCACCAGTGCATTGTTTCAGCATAGGTTTCAATGGAGTTGGTTTTACTGCTGACGTAGAGAGAGCAAGTTGTGAAACACCCTGGGCTGCCACAGGTGTGGGCAAAGCTTGACAATGAATAGATTGTGACAAGACTGAATCTGTTACAAGTTTAGATGGAGTTGTCTTCGGAGTAGAGGATTTCTGGGGGTGAGTCAAATTCTTTTTACATGGTTGTCTTTTTGATTCATTCTTGCAGCTTCTAAAGTCCTGTGTTTCTGTTTGATGAGTTTTTCCTAAACAGTGTGATGTGCCCTTTGAAATAAAATAATCATTATTGTCTAAATGTTTAAAGACAAAACTACAAAAAAGTCCAAACAGAAAATGCAGATGTTATCACAAATGTAACACTAAATGTATACTACTGGTATAAAAGCTGAACCATAACTTGCTGACCTGTTCAAAAAGGAAATGAACTTGTATTGACATGACACACACAAAATGCTGGTGGAACACAGCAGGCCAGGCAGCATCTATAAGGAGAAGCACTGTCGACGTTTCGGGCCGAGACCCTTCGTCCTGACACATCGACAGTGCTTCTCCTTATAGATGCTGCCTGGCCTGCTGTGTTCCACCAGCATTTTGTGTGTGTTGTTTGAATTTCCAGCATTTGCAGATTTCCTCGTGTTTGTATTGACATGATTTTTTTCAATGCAGTAAAATTCCCCAAAGCTTCAATAGCATATCAGCAAACAAACGCTGACAGTGAGAACCTATTGATATGGAGGGGGGAGGGCAGGTTAAGGAGTTGAATAGAGACAAGGGAGTAGGGACAGTGTGAAGGGGAAAGAGAATAAAGGGAGGGGTAGATGACAAGGAGACATAAGTGCGCAGATGCTGGAAATTTAAAATATACACAGAAAATGCTGTAAATATTCAGCAAGTCAATCAGAAGCTGAGGAAAGAGAAACGGAGTTAACATCTTCAATCTGAAATGTCAACTCCATTTGTTTCCAAAGATGCTGCCTTATTAACCAATATTTCCTCTTTTATTATCTATTCTGCTGTTTGCTCACTGACACCATTTCATACCAAGAAGAATCTCAACAACCAAAGATTGCACACATATAGGGACGGCTGCATACCTGGTGAAAGGGAGGTTTCAGTTTCTTTTTTGGAATAAACAATTGTCCATAATCTTCTGTCGATTCCAACAGTTTTTTACTGGGTTTCCTTTGACGCTTGCCTTCAGTGATTTAAAGAAGAATTAAGCTTACGTTAAAAATATTGACACAATAGTGTTACCAAATTTTCTTTGTATACACTATAATCACATATTATTTTCAGTTAACGACTACAGAGATCCAACGTAACAAGCTCATTTACCCCCATCTACCTTGTCTCGAGTCAACCGCAGGTCCTGTACAGTGGTTAAAATATAGCAAACATAGGAGTCACCTGTTGAATCAGTAAGGTCAGGGATCACATGCTATTTTCATGTTGAGGGCTAACTGTCCTTTCTGTTACGAAATTGGTCAGGGTTTACATTTTCTGCCATTAACTTCACAGGTGTGCAGTCACCACTCCATAAAACTTTAAGGCAGCCATATGCAAATTCATATGCCAATACAGCCCACCGCACTCTAGTGAAGAAAATGATTATCTTGCTTTTGGACAGTGCCTCCATAACATCATGAATGCAGAAGTGACACATGGCAGGTGTCAACCGTCACGGTCACTGAAACGTGAAATAACCAAGAGACTAAAAGAATTCATACCAATAGTCTTGATTTCTAAATTTTGTTAGCACATGGCATGCAGTGCCGCCCCTCAATTTATTAAACACCACCCATAATATAAAAATACCTAATTATCTTTACTGCTAAATGAAGCAGCCAATGATTTTTTTTTTACAACCTGAGAGCAGCAGGATGTTTTCACAGGAAATGCCTCGACTGACTCAGCGGGAGACGCTCATGGAGTGAGTACTGTTTCAGATCCGCTCCATAATCTTTACTTATTGTAACCTTTGATCACCCTTATTCAACTTATTGTTACCTACACCAAAAGACTTTTGCTACTTTCTCGGGCTTATTGTTAAGATTTTATCGTGAATTTTGGAAGATATGCAAACAGAAATGGCTCTTAGATCCAAAGGACGAGAACCGGGGCGAAACCCGAACGGTAATGGAAAGAAGTCAGCTCAACCTCAACGCACTGAGTTAACTTATGAACTGCTTATGGAGCTTTTGGATAAAAAATTTGAGGAACAACGTCAGGCTCTTCAACGAGACATAAAGGTTTTTCAAGATTATATGGTTAAGACGGATTCAGTAATTAACCAGCAGCAAGCGCTTATCTCATTGCTGCAAGAGGAAGCGCGGAAACGAGATTCGACAATTGAAAAATTGCAACAGGATTTAATTTCGACTATTAAATTGGTGGAGACACTTAAAGCCAAGAGTGTCGATTTGGAGAATCGGTCCAGAAGACAGAACCTACGCATACTTGGTCTCCCAGACGGCATAGAACAAGGCGATCCTTCGAAATACTTTGCTCAATTTTTAAAAGATGCGTTTCCGTCGGTTTTTCCAGTAAACCCTCCGCTACTTGACCGAGCACATAGAATTTGGAGTCGATCACCGACGGTTTCAGATAAGCCCCCGGTGGTAATCGTTCGATTTCATTACGTACACGATAAAGAACAACTCATTCGTGAAGCTCGAAGGGCTGGGATGATTAAATTTCGTGATTATTGTTTTCGCTTGGTCCAGGATTTTAGCCCAGAAATCATGAGAAAAAGGCTGCTTTTTAAACCTCTGATGTCTGAATGTTATGAGAAAAATCTAAAACCTGCGCTCTTATACCCGGCGAAGCTCAGGATCTCCCCCCCGAATGCTCCGCGTAAAGTATTTTTGTCTACCTTTGAAGCGAAAAAGTATTTGGAAGAGAACTTCCCTACTGATACAGTTACTACTCTCCAGTAAATGAGTGATTCTGATCGTGAAAGATGGTTTTTGATTTTTTAAATCAGGGTTAGTCTCTGGTTATTGGTGTAGGTTTATCCTATACTTCATATTTAAGTTAAAGTGTGTTTTCGTTATATTAATCGCTCTGTCTTATACACTTTAACTACTATACTATATTTTTGTCTACTATTTTTGTTCCCTTGAAGGTATATTTTTAACCTTTCGAAGTGAATTTTTTGTTTAATATCAAGATAATGGTTTTTTGTAAAGTATTGGATTAGTTTAAGATGGCGTTATTGCTTCTTTTTTCGTCTTCTTCCTATAATGCATCGCTTATCATTGTTTAAATACTTCTTGATTTGTTTGGGTTATAACCCGATTTATAAACTTTTAATGATTTTATTCCCTTTTTCTTTACAACTCAGCATATTAAGAAGCGTAGTTTTTAGTACTGTGATCATAATTCTTAAAGTTCGGGTGGTTTTTTATATATACCCGTTAATCACGGAGTGATCTGCCGCTGATATGGGGTTAGAGTTAGTTTCATTTTTTCTTTTTTCTAGCCACATTTTGGCTTTTTTTCCTTTTCATATGGGGGTGGGGGTTGGTCTGTTCTCTTTTTTAATTTCTTTCTTATCAATTTGTTTTAGTTTTTTTACTTGGGCTGTTCATGAACTACAAATATGTCTACGATGTCGTCACTTCCGGGTCCGCTCTTTATTTTTGTCCCTCTTCCGGATGCATGAGTTTATAACATGGTTAACCCTTTATATACCAAAGGGATGACTTTGGAAACATGGTTCAAACCATTAACTTTGTGTCTTGGAATACTAATGGATTAAACCATCCGATTAAACGAAAGAAGATTTTCAAAGTATTCCAAAGACTTAATGCTCATATTATTTTTGTACAAGAAACTCATGTGAGGAAGGAGGACAAATATCGCTTTTTTAGGTCTTGGCGGGGTCAACAATATCATTCGAATTCGAATGCCAAAGTTAAGGGAGTTTCAATTTTTATTGACTCCTCTATTACATTTGTTCAACACGATATTCTTTCGGATCCGAATGGTAGATTTTTGTTAATTACGGGTTTACTCGGTAATAAAAAGGTTGCTATGGTTAATGTTTATGCCCCAAATGCGGATTGTCCTGACTTTTTTAAGTCCTTATTTACTTCTTTACCTAATTTAAATGAATATAAATTAATAATGGGTGGTGACTTTAATTGTTGTTTAATTCCTTTGATGGACAAATCTACAACTATTCAGACTTTACCCAATAAGTCGGCCACTTGTATTAACTCCTTTTTGACTGATAATGGAGTTTTTGATATTTGGAGATTTCGTCATCCTAATGACAAAGAGTTTTCTTTTTTCTCACATGTTTATCACTCCTATTCGAGAATTGATTATTTTTTTATTGACTCTTGTTTTATTCCATCGGTAATTGGTTGTAATTATGATATTATAGCTATTTCTGACCATGCTCCTTTAAAACTTTCTATTAATTTTACGGATACAGCTTTAAATGCTAGACAATGGCGATTTGACTCTACCTTATTGCAAGAACCGGACTTTATTAAATTTATGAAGGAACAGATTGATTTCTTCTTTTCAACTAATTCCACGGAGGATATCACATGCGGAACACTTTGGGACACTTTAAAAGCGTATATACGTGGACAGATTATCTCGTATTCTGCTGGTCTGAGAAAACGTATTAAGAAGGAAACTCTTTTACTGGTTGATAAAATTAAAGAGATTGACAAGAAATATTCGACTACTCCTAGCATGGAACTTTATAAACAAAGGGTTGAACTTCAAATGGAACATAGTTTATTACTTACATCTCCGATAGAAAATCAATTAATGAAAACCAAATCTGATTTCTATATACATAGTGATAAATCAGGAAAACTGTTAGCTAGTCAGCTGAAGAATGTTTCAGTTAAACGCCAGATTACTAAGGTTCGACAGCAGAATGGGGATTTGACAGTTAACCATGATGACATAAATAAGTCTTTTCAAGACTTTTATACCTCCCTGTATAAATCTGAATTCCCTCAGGATCATAATACCATGTGTGATTTTCTCGGGAAATTGAATTTTCCAAAACTATCATCTGATGATATTTCAGTAATAGATACTCCGTTTACAGATGCGGAAATTAAAGGGGTTATTTCCTCAATGAACTCTGGGAAAGCACCAGGTCCAGATGGGTTTACAGTAGAATTTTTTAAATGTTTTTCTGATACTCTATCTCCTTGGATATGCAAGGTGTTTGAAGAAGCAATTAGATTGGGGAAGTTGCCACAATCTTTTTATAGAGCTTCCATTTCTTTAATACTGAAGAAAGATAAAGACCCTACTGATTGTGCATCCTACAGACCAATATCTTTATTGAATGTGGATTCTAAGATTTTTTCCAAGTTGCTGGCTTCTAGGTTGGAGAAGGTATTACCCCAAATTATTTCGGAAGATCAAACCGGTTTTATTAAAAATCGCTATTCTTTTTTCAATGTTAGGAGATTATTGAATATTGTTTATACTCCTTCACATAATACTTCAGAATGTGTTATATCATTAGATGCGGAAAAAGCATTTGATAGAGTTGAATGGCCCTACTTATTTTATGTGTTGGAGAAGTTTAATTTTAGTCCGACCTTCATTTCTTGGATTAAACTGATATATCAAACTCCAGTAGCCTCGGTGTTTACTAATAATCAAAGATCTCCATTTTTTCGTTTATTTCGGGGCACTAGACAAGGTTGTCCTCTTAGTCCATTACTATTTAACATCGCCTTAGAACCTTTGGCAATTGCCATCAGAGAATCACATGATATTTTGGGTATTAATCGTGGAACAGATATTCATAAGGTATCTTTATATGCAGACGATTTATTATTATTCATCTCTAATCCTGAAAAATCTATTCCAGCAGTCTTATCATTGTTGGCTCAATTTAGTGAGTTTTCTGGGTATAAGTTAAATCTTAATAAGAGTGAATTGTTTCCTTTGAATAAACAGGTCCCAAATTATGGTATTTTACCTTTTAAATTAGCTAACGATTCTTTCACTTATTTAGGGATTAAAATTACCAAAAACCATAAAGAATTATTTCGGTTTAATTTTTTACCCTTAATTGATCAGATTAAAGGTTTGTTTACTAAGTGGTCACCATTATCTTTATCTCTGATAGGTAGGATTAATGCTATTAAGATGGTTATTTTACCTAAATTTTTATATGTTTTTCAAGCGGTACCAATTTTTATTCCGAAATCCTTTTTTACTAATGTTGATTCAAAAATTTCTTCATATATATGGCAGAATAAAAATCCCAGGTTAGGTAAAATATACTTACAGAAGACAAAGAAGGATGGTGGGTTGGCATTACCCAATTTCAGATTTTATTATTGGGCAGTTAATATTAGATATTTGATATGTTGGTTGAAAGAATGGGATGGTCCTTTTGGCCCTCATTGGGTGAGTTTGGAAACCAAATCGGTTTCTGCTTATGCTTTGGGTTCTATCTTAGGGACATCTCTCCCTTTTGCTCTTTCTAAATTGCCGAAGCGAATTGACAACCCGATAGTTAAATATACCTTACGTATATGGTTTCAATTTCGGAAATTTTTCGGGTTGACTCAATTCATGTTAAATAGTCCTATTGTATCTAATTGTTTTTTCCATCCCTCAATTATAGATCATGCTTTTTTGGCTTGGAAAACTAAGGGATTATTAAGATTTTCCGACTTATTTTTGGACAACTGTTTTATGTCCTTTGAGCAACTAGCTAATAAATATAATTTGCCTAGATCTCATTTTTTTAGATACTTACAGGTTAGGCATTTTTTAAGTACGGTACTTCCTTTGTTCCCAAATTCTCTGTCTTCAGATACTTTGGAAAGTTTGTTTGAACTAAACCCTTTTCAAAAAGGGCTTATATCAAAACTTTATAATATAATTATGAAGATACGTTCAGTGCCCTTTGATAAGACCAAAAATGATTGGGAAAGAGAACTTAATCTTATTATTCCTATTGAGAATTGGGATAGAATTCTTAAATTAGTTAATACTTCATCTATATGTGCCAAACATTCATTATTACAATTTAAGGTTGTACATAGGGCCCATATGTCCAAGGATAAATTAGCTCATTTTTATTCTCATATAAACCCTATTTGTGACAGATGTCATTTAGAAATCGCTTCTTTAACTCATATGTTTTGGTCATGTCCACTTTTGAGAAAATATTGGAAAGATATTTTTGATATTATTTCGGCGGTATTGAACATTGATTTACAACCCCATCCTATTACCGCAATTTTTGGTTTACCGATGATGGACTTACTTCACTTATCTCCGTCCGCCTGTCGAATGATTGCTTTTCTCACTTTGATGGCTAGAAGATCTATTCTGTTGAATTGGAAGGAAATTAATCCTCCCACGGTATTTCATTGGCTTTCTCAAACTATGTTATGTTTAAATTTAGAAAAAATTAGAAGTGCTGTATTTGATACTTCTATTAAATTTGAAAAGATATGGAGACCATTTATTCAATATTTTCATATGATGTAATGGCCCTGTGCCGGGCTTATTGGTTTTTTTTTCAGCCTTAATCGTATGTATGTTGAGAGGATCGGAGTTGACGTCATTGATGTTTATGTATACTCGTGAGATACTATGAACAGCCCTTTTTTTTTCTCTTTTTAAAAGATTTTTTATTTTTTTTTCTTTTTGGTTTTTTTTTCTTTTTCTTGATACTAGATTAGTAGATTAGCTAACTTCCTTAGATAGATTTTTTTTTTTTCTCTTTTTTACATTATATATTATGAAATATTTAAACTTACCTTGTTCATATATATACTATACGGTTTATGTTTTGGGAAACTTACTTATGCTCTATTCATTGTTTATGTAATACTTTATGTATAATGGGAGTCTATATATTTGTAATCCCTTACCATTATTTGAATTGTATCTCATTCATAATATTTTAAATATTAATAAAAAGATTGAAAGAGAGAGAGGAAATGCCTCATGCCATTTTGAGAACGTGACAATGGATGATGCATTTTGAAATCCTCACAGACCTGGTGTACACATCAATACTTGAACAGTAGATTTACTGATTAATCTAATGTTACATGTATAACTCCAAAAAGGATATAAAGAAAATTGTCATCCTTATTGCACCATCAAAAGTCTCACTGAGAGAATGATTATTTTCCTTTCCCTGGTCTTTTATGAACATATACTTAAGGTTATAATTTCATGTTCACATTTCTTATGATATACGTGAGGTATAATACTCGATCTTATTTTTCAATTGTTGTATTAAAATATTAATAATTTTGAACAGGTTTTCTAAAATGCTTCAATTTTAGAAAATGTTAGTGTCAAAGTGAAAACAGATCTTTACAAATAAATTAAAATTATAAAACACAAAATTGGTTGCAGAAGTATTCACCCCATTTCTTATGACACCCCAAATCATTGTTGGTGCAGCCAACTGGTTTTAGAAATCACTAATTATGTTAAATGGAGATCATCATGTACAGTCAAAGAGTTTCAACTGATTATAGTAAAAAATACACCTGTATCTGGAAACTCCAACTGCTGGACCTATAAACTCATTTTCTCAATATTTATTGCATATTTATTTATTATTATATTTTTTTTGTTTTGTATTTGAACAGTCTGGTGTATTTTGCATTTTGGTTGTTGTCTACTCTACTGGGGCCAGACTTACACGGATTCTATTGTGTTTCTTGTATTTGCTGTGAACATCTGCAAGCAAATGAAACTCAAGTGACCTATATATATTTGATAATAAATCTACTTTAAAGTTTGGAGGGTCAAAAGTCTCAATAAACTACAGCACCCTATGGGCGTACTTTCCCCTCTTCCATCTTGCTGCAGATACTTTATCCCAATTAAGATATCTTCATGTGGTTGGATAATCTACCACACTGAATTCTAAAAGCAGTTTTCTCAAGGTATGCAAGGATTCTACATATGTACTTCACTTGGTAACCCTTCTGATATCACCTGAATGAGAGATCATTCCTCTCAATATGCAACTTTAATTGAATATAACCCCTTCCACATTTTTCATAAAATTGAAGTTTCTAAACTCACCACAGGATTGGGAACATTCTTTACCTAATGGAAAGATCTGTTTTAGTTCGGTAATACTGGACTGTGCAGGTTCCATTCTTTTCCATACTTTTGGTTCAGCTTTCTCTTCAACATTGTGGGTGAGAACCAGCTCATCCATCTGCTGTATACAATGATCTGCATCCTGTGTACCTAACTGTGAATAAAGCATATGCACCAAAAATTACAAAAACTTAATTATTAATAAATAGGGACATAAATGATATTTTAAAGTTAATTCCAATTAAAATGACATTGTTCCTTAATGAACCTAAAAGTGAACTTTTTAAGCATGGAATAATCTCTAATTCCTTTCACTTGTAACTAGCTTAGAGCAACTCAAATGAAAGATACCCATTTAGTCAAAATACACATTAGCTGTCAGAAGTCCACACCATCTCATTCTAGGAGCTCAGCTCCAGAGACATGTACTTCCAGTGTAACAGTACACAAAGGACCACAACTTATGCTGGAACTAAGAAATATCAATGCACAGAAAACACAAAGTCATTTACAGGACTCGAAATATTTGTAGCAACATAGAGCATGATACAACTTTGAAAACCAGAGGTTCCATTTAACCAGGTTAATATAATAATCATGGTGACATTACATACAGTACTGTGCAAAAGTCTTAGGCACATATATATAGCTAGGGTACCTAACACATTTGCACAGTCCTGTATTTGTCAATGTGGAGTGACATGGGAGGGGTGTAAGACAGGTGGCAGAGAAGGAGTTTCAGGGGCAGGGGGTGATGCAAGTGCAGACACACCCAGTCCCGTGACAGCAGGTAAGGTAATTTGATTCCAAACAAATGGTTTAGTGATCATTACAAAAAGTCTCTCTGGTGTCTCCTCTCCGTCCCCTCTCCTTTGCATTTTTCCTAACCATGATTTGCCCTTCCCTACCCCTTTCCCAGTCTCAGTCCATAATATAGACCCATATCAAATCAGCTTTAACATCACTCACATGCATTACAAAGTATAAAAGATAAACCAGCATGGTTAATTGGGAAGTAATTATATCATAAAAACCTAACATTTGAAAAATTAATACACAGCTTACAACAAATATACATCATTATAAGGCACTACAGTAGTAATGAAAAATGTGGTCTACTCATAGCTAACAGACAGAGATACCATTCAAAGGCAAAAGCTTATAGAACTACGGAGGAAAGGATTGGTAAAAATTTGTGCAGGCACTTAATGCTACTGACTTATTGCTCTGCTGATCTGGATTCCATCAGGACTTTTGGTGCTCTATGTAGAGACAGCAGGCTTTCCAGTGAGCCTGTGCTCTGCTTTCTTCTGAAACCTCAAAGGTCTGCTGGTTAGTAGACTGATTGCTACAAAGAACTCAGTCATTGTAAATTAATCCTGATGGATAGCCATCGTGGCTGATCCCGAATCCCACTCAACTCAATACACTTCCCTTCTCACCATACCCTTTGATGCCCTGGCCGATCAGGAAATTATCAACTTTCGCCTTAGTTATACCCATGGACTTGGCCTCCATAGCAGTCTGTGACAGAGCATTCCACAGATTCACCACTCTCTGGCTGAAAGATTTTCTCCTTCCCTCTCCTCTAAAAGATCGCCCCTCAATTTTGAAACTGTGCCCTATAGTTCTGGATACCTCTACCACAGGAAACATCCCCTCCACATCCACTCTATCTAATCCTTTCAACATTCGGTATGCATGACTATGAGGAGACTAACGCACAGGCAGCCACCACACATTTCTTGAGAGATCAGGGTCAAAGTCTAGTAGGAGTGCAAGATAATTTGGGAATCTTCATTGTTGCAGCCTTCCTCCACCTTTAACTGCAGTTGGTTGCTGTGTCATTTTCCGTCAGTTCCACATTGGTTGAATTGTTTTTTGCCTGGAACCTCCCCCTTGACCTCACCATCATGGGCAATTCCACCAGGAGCTAAACGCCAGAAGGCTTTGCTCTTGAGATCTCAGGAACTCACAAACTTCTCCACCACGATAAGGTAATGATCCTCAGAGAAGAAGGCGAATGAGATTGCTTTAAGAGCTGGCATAAACCCAATGGGGCAAATAGTTTCCTCCAATATTAGGAAAACTGAAACCAACCAATTGAAAAAGAGCAAAAAGGAAAGTCAGCAAGCCAGCTTGAAACAAATGCAGACCACCAATACACAAAAACAAAAAAGATTAAAAGTTAATGTGGATCAATTACAGTCTGGAAGAGGGAAAATAAAAACTACAGAATACAAATGTCATGTATACTTAGCCCCCTACTCTACTCACTTTACACTTATGACTGGGGCTAAGCATAGCTCCAATGCCATTTTTAAGTTTGCTGAAGACTCAAAGGTGGTGATGAATCAGCATATACAAAGGAAGTTGAAAATCTGGCAGAATGTTGTCATAACTAATTTGCATCACCCAAATTTTCATTTTCATTGTAACATTCAGATGGTTGTTGATACCTTTAAATTCTTCAAAGTTTCTAACTTGAGGTAGTGAAATCACTTCATTTTCACTCCTAGCCACTTCTGGCATCTTCTGAATTGTCTTACAGCTTGTTACTCATCAACTATCAGTGACAAAAATCACTGCTTTTTAAACAAAAACACATGCAACTGATGTAATTTAAAAACTGTTCACTTGAAGCATGTGTAGAGTCTGACAGCCACACAACATGCATGTAACTGACACTAGTTAAAAACAGTCTGCTGACTGTCTCCTGCCCAAATTAAGCAGCACAGTGAACCAAATAAAAGGATATATTAGCTATTTTCTCGATTAGTTTTTGTTCTTTAAAAGTTATCCCAAATAAGCAGCTGTCCCAATTAACCAAACTGAATGTATTAAATTTAAAAAGGGCAAAGTTCAATTAGTAAAATGTGTTCAGAATTAGCACTCCACTGAACTTACCTGACTGAAAAAAATGTGAGAACAAGGCAAGAGCTGCAATTTCACATAAATAATCTATATTATAAATGGGGCATTTCTGATGCCCTTAACAATTATCAGTGCAAATTATCAGGGGTTCTCCTGGATCAAATACTTTAATAAACCTGTACTGCAGGATCTAATTAGTGTTGGGATGAATAGGGCAGAATATTTTCAAAACTGATAATTGTTGATTAACCTTCAAAGAATAGTTCAAAGAAAAACTATTTCCATCATTAGTAATAAAAGCAACACACAAAATGCTGGATGAGCTCAGTATGTCAGGCAGCATCTATGGAGACAAATATTTAGTCAACATTTTGGGCCAAGACCCTTCTTCAAGACTGAGAAGGAAGAGGGTAGATGCCAGAAAAAAAAGGTGGGGAGAAGGGAAAGAGGCTAGCTGGAAGGTAATAATTCAGGTGGGTGGAAAAGGTCAAGGGCTGGAGAAGAAGGAATCTGATGGAGAGGAGAGTGGACTATAAGAGAAAGGGAAAGGGACATGAGGAAATAATAGGTAGGTGAGAAGTAGTAGAAAGTCAGAGTGGGGAATTGAGGAGGCTGGGAGTGGGGATAAATTAGTTTACCGGAAGGAGACATTGATGTTCGTGCCATCAGGTTGGAGGGTACCCAAAAGGAATACAAGGTGTTGCGCCTCCACCTTGAGGGTGGCCTCACCTTGTCACAAGAGGCGGCCACAGATTGACACATCAGAACGGGAATAAGATTCAGAGTTTAAATGTTTGGCTACTGGGAAGTCCCAACTGTGGTGGATGGTGCGGAGGTGCTCAACAAAGTGGTCCCCCAATTTATGACAGTTCTCACCAAAGTAGAGGAGGCTGCATCGGGAGCACTGGACATAATAGACAACCCCAGTAGATTTGCAAGTGAAGTGCTACCTCACCTGGAAGGACTGTTTGGAGCCCTGAATAGAAGTGAAGGAGGAGGTGTATGGGCAGGTGTAGCAGTTAATCAGCTTGCAAGGATAACAGCGGGGAGGAAAATTAGTAGGGAGGGATGAAATGGAGAAGGGAATCACGGACAGAGCAATCCCTGCAGTAAGTGGGGGGAGGGGACAATGGGGGGAGCGGGTAGGTAAAGATACATTTAACGGTAGGATCCCTTTGGAGATGGCGGAAGCTGCAGGGTTAATGTGGTGGATGTGGAGGCTGATGGTGTTGTATGTAAAGACAAGAGGCTGCAAAACGATGGAGTGAGCGCACATGTACAGTAAATGGAGGAGATGCAGGTGAGGGCAGCATCAATAGTTAAGGGAGGAAAAATCCCATTCTTTAAAGGAGGAGGAAATCTCTGATGTCCTGAGAACAAATGGGTTGGAGGCGAAGAGACTGAGAAAAAAGCGTTTTTACAGAAGACAAGGTTGGAAAAGTTACAGTCGAGATAACCATGGGAATCAGTTGGATTATAAAAGATGCTGGTTGACAGTTTGTCTCCAGAGATGGAGAAACAGATTGAGAAAGGGAAGGGAGAAGTCAGAGATGGACCAAGTGAATTTAAAGGCAGGGTAGAAGTTAGAAGCAAAGTTGTTAAAATTGACAAGCTCAGCATGGGTACATGAAGCAGTGCCAATGCAGTCATCAATGTAGCGGAGGAAGAGTTGGGGAGGGGGTCATAACTGGGAGGGGCTTCGAATATGGACTGTTCTACATAGCCAACAAAGAGGCAGGTATAACTGGGGCCCATGTGAATGCCCATGGCTACTCCTTGAGTTTAGAGAAAGTGGGAGGGGCCGAAGGAAAAATTATTCAGGTTGAGGATCAGTGCCAGATAGAGGAGGGTGATGGTGGACAGGGATTGGTTTGTTCTTTTGTCAAGAAAGAAGTGGAGAGCTTTGACGCCTTCTTGATGGGGGATTGAAGCGTCTAGGGACTGAACATCCATTGTGAAGATGAGGCGGTCAGGGCCAGGAAATTAAAAGTTACTGAGGAGATAGAGGGCATGGGAAGTACTGCAGATGTAGGTGGGAAGGGACTGAAACAAGGGGGAAATGGAATGGAATTGAGATATGAGGACATAAGTTCAGTAGGGCAGGAAAAGGCACAGACAACAGGCCTTCCCAGACAGTCCTGTCTGTGAATCTTGGGTGCGAAGTAGAAGCGAGCAGTATGACACAAGGGAACTGTGAGTTTGGTGACTGTGGATGGGAGTTCTCTAGAGTGGATGGGGTCAATAATAGTGTTGGAGACAGTTTTCTGATGGTCTGGAGTGAGGTCCTCTTTGCCAGACAGCACTCTCACCTCCTCATACCTACCTCTCAGAGGTCAGTGTGCCACACTACAATAGCAAAATGTCTTCCCTATATTTCCAGGTTTCTGGAAGGATCATCATGATCTTGAAGAAATAATGAATTAATAACATCCACAAACCAGTAAGGAAGCTCAAAAATCATAGCTTATGCAGGTCAAAGATAACCTGGGACTCAGGACAGTTGGTGTTTACAGGATTTTCTGTGAATGCAAAGCAGCTTATATCAGCCAGACGGGGCACGCAGTGGAAACCCACACGAGTGAGCATGAGGTATATCCGTTTAGGTTACCCGGAGAAATTGGTGGTAACAGAACATTGCATTCGCCATGGCCATAGGATTGTCTTCACGCCACAAAACTAACGTGCTGCACTAATGGCTTTTGGGACCACCTGCTGAAGGAAGGCATTGAAATAAAACTAGAAGAAAAGAATTTTAACGAAGACAAAGGTCTCACTGTATAAGAACTGCAATTCAGTTGAAAACAAAGAAAACTGATTGGATAAGGACTAACCGATCAGGAGGGATGAACAACAGGAGTACAAATACCACTGCACTAGACATGACCAGGCAGAGTTTGTCATCAAAATGTTGGTTAAAATCATTATTTGCAACTGGCTGGAAGACCGAGTAGAGTTTATTTGGGAAAGTACAAGTAGGCCGGGAAAGCACTAGATCCTTTTTCATAGTCATGGAGATTTCAATATGCAGTTAGATTGCGAAAAATCAGGTTAGTATAGGATGCCAAGATAAAGAACTTGTAGAATACCTACAAGATGGCTTTTTAGAGCAACTTGTAGTTGAGCCTACTAGGGTGTTGTATAATGAACCAGATTTGATTAGGGAACTAAGGTTAAGGAACCCTTAGGAAGCAGTGATCATAATATGATAGAATTCACCCTGCAGTTAGAGAGGGAGAAGCTAAAATTACTATAAAAGGCATGAGAGACACACTGACCGAAGATAATTGGCAGGGGACACTAGGAGGGATGATGGTTGAACAGCAATGGCAGGAGTTACTGGAAACAATTCAGAAGGTGCAAAGATCTCAAAGATGAATTATTCTAAAGTGAGGATGAGGCAACTGTGACTGACAAGGGAAGTCAAAGACAGCATAAAAAACAAAAGAGAGGGTATGCAATATAGAAATACAGAAACAATAGCTGGAAGCTTTTAAAAGCCAACAGATGGCAATTATATATGGAAAAGAGGCAAGAGCAGATAGTGGGCTCTTGGAAAATGACACTGGAGAGGTAGTAATGGGGAGAACAAAAGACAGCAAAGTATAGGCCAGTTAGCCTAACCTTAGTGGTTGGTAAGATGTTGGAGTCCATTATTAAGGATGTGGTGATGTGGTTTCATGGTACTTGGGAGCCACAAGATAAAACAGGCTGAAGTTAGCATGGTTTCCTTAAGGGGAAATCTTCACAGACAAGTCTGTTGGAATTGTTTGAGGAAATAATAGGCAGGATTGACAAAGGAGAGTCAGTGGATATTGCTCACTTGGATTTTCAGAAGCCTATGGCAAGGTACTGCACGTGAGAACGCTGCGCAAGACATGAGCCCACAGTATTACTGGCAAGATACTAGCATGAACAGAAATTTGGCTGACAGAAAGCAGTGGGAATAAAGGGGGCCATTTCTATTTGCCTGCCACTGATTAGTGGTGTTCCACGGGAGTCAATGTTAGGACTGCTTCGTTTCATGTTATATGCCAATGATTTGGATAATGGAATTGATATCTTTGTGTGCCAATTTTGTGGATGATAAAAGATAGGTGAAGGAGCAGGTAGGGTTGAGAAACTAGGGAGTCCGCAGAGGGACTCAGACAGACAATGGGCAAAGAAGTAGCAGATGGAATATACGGAAGTGTATGGTCATGCATTTTGATAGAAGCTATATAGATGTAAACTATTTTCTAAATGGGGAGCAAACTCAGAAATCAGAGGTGCAAAGAGACTCGGGTTCTTGTGCAGGATTTCCTAAAGGTTAACTTGCAGATTGAGTCAGCGGTAAGGAAGGCAAATGTAATTTTAGCATTCATTTTGAAAGTGCTAGAATATGAAAGCAAAGGTGTAATTCTGAGGCTCTATAAGGCATTAGTCAGACTTTGTGTATTACAAGTAGCTTTAAGCCACTTACCCAAGGAAATATTGGCATTGGAGAGAGTCCAGAGTCTCACAAGAATGATCCCAAAAACGAAAAGGTTAGTGTGCGAGGGGCTGAGGGGGAAACTGGATCAGCCATGACGAAATGGCGAAGTAGACTTGACAGACCAAATGGCCTAATTCTACTCCTATGTCTTACGTGTGCAGGAAAGGTGTCCTGTTGCAGGTCCTGATATATTAGTTTTGGGCAGGTTTACCAAAAAGCATCCATGATTTTGAGGACAATATAGATATCACATTTAGCAAGCCTATCACCAAACTCAATGCTAAATTAAGTGGAAAAACAAATTGCACAGAAAATACAGAGTCTCCAGAGAGATATAGATAGGTTAAGTGAGTGGGCAAATAATGTTGGTAAATGCAAGGTCATCCACTTTGGAAGGAAAAATGAAAGAGCAGATTATTATTTAAATGGTAAAATAAATTGCAGCATACTGCTGTGCAGAGGGACTTGGGAGTGCTTGTACATGAAACACAAAAGGTTGGTTTGAAGGTGCAGTGAGCTGTAAAGAAGGCAAATGGAATGTTGGCCTTCATTGCTAGAGGGATTGAATTTGAGCAGGGTGGTTATGTTGCAACTGTACAGGGTACTACTGAGGCTGCACCTACAGTACTATGTGCAGTTCTGATCTCCTTTCCTGAGGAAGGATATACTGGCTTTGGGGGCAGTGCAGAGAAGGCTCACCAGGTTGATTCCAGAGATGAGAGGGTGAGACTATGAGATATTGAGTCGCTTGGGACTGTACTCACTGGAATTCAGATGAGAAGAGATCTTATAGAAACACAAAATTATGAGATAGATACGATAGAGGCAGGAAAGTTGTTTCCACTGGTAGGTGGGACTAGAACTAGGGGACTTAGCCTCAAGATTCAGGAGAGTAATTTTAGGACGGAGATGAGGAATAACTGCTTTTCCCAGACAGTGGTGAATCTACAGAGTTCTCTGCCCAATGAAACAGTGGACGCTACCACAGTAAATATATTTAAGACAAGGTTAGATAGATTTTTGCATAGTAGGGGAATTAAAGGTTATTGGCAAAAGGCAGGCAGGTGGCGATGAGTACAAGGGCAGATCAGCCATGATCTTAGTGAATAGCATAGCAGGCTTGAAGGGTCAGATGGGCTACTCCTGCACCTATTTATTATGTTCTAAACATCAACTGGACGTAGAATCAGGAAAACTAATGGATGACCAAAACTCAGAATAGGAGTCCCCTGTGACCAACACCCTCTCAAACAGATATACTATTCCAAATATTGTTGTGAATGATGAGCTCTCAGAGGAAAACAGCAATAGCCAAGGTAGTGGCACAATGGTCAGCTCTACCACACTGGAACAGATGAAAAGTTTACAAGAGTTGTAGTGATAGGGGTTCAGTTGGAAAGGGAACTGACAGACATTTCCATGGCTACAAATGAAATTCCTCAAATGGCATATTGCGCCCCTAGTACCATGGTCAAGGATTTCTAAGTGGTAGTAGATTGTCGCCTCTGTGACTAGTGGACTGCCTCTGGTTTGGTGCTGGGTCCATCGTTGTTTGTCAATATTATCTATGATCTGGATGATAATGTGGTTAACTGGACCAGCAAATCTGTGGACGGCACCAAGATTAGGGGTGTAGTGGACAGTGAAGGCGGCCATCATGGCTTACACAGAAATACTACAGCACAATACAGGCCCTTTGGCCCACAAAGTTGTGCCAAACATGTCCTTACCTTAGAAATTACTAGGCTTACCTACAGCCCTGTATTTTACTAAGCTCCATATACCTATCCAAAAGTCTCTTAAAAGACCCTATCGTATCCATCTCCACCACCATTGCTGGCAGCCCATTCCATGCACTCACCACCCTCCAAGTAAAAAACAACTTAACCCTGACATCTCTGTACTTACTCCTCAGCACCTTAAACCTGCGTCCTCTTGTGGCAACCATTTCAGCCCTGGCAAAAAGCCACTGACTATTCACACGATCAATGCCTCTCATCATCTTATACACCACTATAAGGTCACCTCTCACCCTCCTTTGCTCCAAGGAGAAAAGGCTGAGTTCACTCAACCTATTCTCATAAGGCATGCTCCCCAATCCAGGCAACATCCTTGTAAATCTCCACTGCACCCTTTCAATGGCTTCCACATCCTTCCTGTAGTGAGCTGACCAGAACTGAGCACAGTACTCCAAGTGGGGTCTGAACAGGGTCCTATATAGCTGCAACATTACCTCTCGGCTCCTAAATTCAATTCCACGATTGATGAAGGCCAATACACCGTACGCCTTCTTAACCACACAGTCAACCTGCACAGCTGCTTTGAGCGCCCTATGGACTCAGACCCCAAGATCCCTCTGATCCTCCACACTGCCAAGAGTCTTACCATTAATACTATATTCTGCCATCATATTTGACCTACCAAAATGAAAGACTTCACACTTATCTGGGTTGAACTCCATCTGCCACTTCTCAGCCAAGTTTTGTATCCTATCAATGTCCCTCTGTAACTTCTGACAGCCCTCCACACTATCCACAACACCTCCCACCTTTGCGTCATCAGCAAACTTACTAACCCATCCCTCCACTTCCTCATCCAGGTCATTTATAAAAATCACGAAGAGTACAGGTTCCAGAACAGATCCCTGAGGCACTCCACTGGTGACCGACCTCCATGCAGAATATGACCTGTCTACAACCACTCTTTGCCTTCTGTGGGCAAGCCAGTTCTGGATCAACAAAGCGATGTCCCCTTGGATCCCATGCCTCCTTACTTTCTCATGAGGTACCTTATCAAATGCTTTGCTGAAATCCATACAAACTACATCTACTGCTCTTCCTTCATCAATGTGTTTAGTCACATCTTCAAAAAATTCAATCAGGCTCGTAAGGCACAACCTACCCTTGACAAAGCCATGCTAACTACTCCTAATCATATTATACCTCTCCAAATGTACATTAATCCTGCCTCTCAGGATCTTCTCCATCAACTTACCAACCACTGAAATAAGACTCACTGGTCTATAATTTCCTGAGCTATCCATACTCTCTTTCTTGAATAAGGGAACAACACCCGGAACCTCTCCTGTCCTCATTGATGATGCAAAGATCATCGCCAGACACTCAGCAATCTCCTCCCTCGCTTCCCATTGTAGCCTGGGGTACATTTCATCCGACCCCGGCGACTTATCCAACTTGATGTTTTCCAAAAGCTCCAGCACATCCTCTTTCTTAATATCCACATGCTCAAGCTTTTCAGTCTGCTGCAAGTCATCACTACAATCACTAAGATCCTTTTCCATAGTGAATACTGAAGTATTCATTAAGTACCTCTGCTATTTCCTCTGGTTCTATACACACTTTCCCACTGTCACACTTCATAGGTCCTGTTCTTTCATGTCTTATCCTCATGATCTTCACATACTTGTAGAATGTCTTGGGGTTTTCCTTAATTCTGCCTGCCAAGGCCTTCTCATGGCTCCTTCTGGCTCTCCTAATTTCCTTCTTAAGCTCTTTCCTAGTAGCCTTATAATCTTCTAGGTCTCTAACATTACCTAGCTCTATGAGCCTTTTGTAAGCTTTTCTTTTCTTCTTGACTAGATTTATTACAGCCTTTGTACACCACGGTTCCTGTGCTCTATATTGGAACGTACCTATGCAGAACTCCACATAAATATCCCCTGCATATTTGCCACATTTCTTCCGTACATTTCCCTGAGAACGTTTCCAATTTAAGCTTCCAATTTCCTGCCTGATAGCCTCATAATTCCCCTTACTCCAATTAAATGCTTTTCTAACTTGTCTGTTCCTATCTCTCTCCAATGATATTGTAAAGGAGATAAAATTATGATCACTATCTCCAAAATGCTCTCCCACTGAGAGATCTGATAACTGACCAGGTTCATTTCCTAATACCAAATCAAGTACAGCCTCTCCTCTTGTAGGCTTATCTACATACTGTGTCAAGAAACCTTCCTGAACACACCTAACAAACTCTGCCCCATCTAAATCCTTTGCTCTAGGAAGATGCCAATCGATATTTGGGAAATTAAAATCTCCCATCACGACAGCTCTGGTATTATTATACCTTTCCAGGATCTGTTTCCCTATCTGCTCCTTGATATCCCTGGTACTACTGGGCGGCCTATAAAAAAAAACACCCAGTAAATTATTGACCCCTTCCTGTTTCAAACATCCACCCACAGAGACTCCATAGACAATCCCTCCACGGCGCCCACCTTTTCTGCAGCCGTGACACTATCTCTGATCAACAGTACCACGACCCCACTTCTTTTGCCTCCCTCCCTGTCCTTTCTGAAACATCTAAAACCCTGCGCTTGAAGTAGCCATTCCTGTCCCTGAGCCATCCAAGTCTCTGTAATGGCCACCACATCATATCTCCAAGTACTGATCCATGCTTTAAGCTCATCTGCTTTGCTCACAACACTCCTCGCGTTAAAATAGACATATCTCAAGCCTTCGGTCTGAGCGTGTCCCTTCTCTATCACTTGCTCATCCTCCCTCTCACACTGTCTGCAAGCCTTCTCTATTTGTGAGCCAACCTCCTCTTCCCCAGTCTCTTCAGATCGGTTCCCACCCCCCCCCCACAACAATTCTAGTTTAAACTGTCCCCAGTAGCCATAGTAAACCTCCCCGCCAGGATATTGGTACCCCTGGGATTCAAGTACAACCCGTCCTTTTTGTACAGGTCACACCTGCCCCAAAAGAGGTCCCAATAATCCAGAAATCTGAATCCCTGCCCCCTGTTCCAATCCCTCAGTCACGCATTTATCCTCCACCTCATTCTATGCCTATTCTCAATGTCGTGTGGCACAGGCAGTAATCCATTACTACCTTTGCGGTCCTGCTTCTCAACTTCCTTCCTAACCCCCTGTAGTCTTTTTTCAGGACCTCTTCCCTTTTCCTACCTATGTCATTGGTACCGTTCTCCCTCCTACTGCAGGATATCTTGGACGAGATCTGAAACATCCCGGACCCTGGCACCAGGGGGGCAAACTACCATCCGAGTTTCTTTCCTGCGTCCACAGAATCGCCTGTCTGACCCCCTAACCATAGAGTTAGGCTTGCAGCAGGATCTGGACCAGCTGGAAAAATGGGCTGAAAAGCGGCACTTGGAATTTACTGCAAGTCAAGTTATGCCAGATATTGTATTTAGTACTAAAGTTGCTAAAAACATTTTTTAAATTTTACTTGGACTGGAAGTATTATTTACACCACATTGTACCACTTTACTAGCCCACATAAGCATCTTAAGTGAGAAATGTCAGGTTGCTTGGCTCAAATTTGTCCCTTTGAAAATCAGAACTGCTTAACCACCACACACAAATGAGGTATCTAAAATGCAAATCTCCAGTTGCAAAACTCCAGATCTAGCTATTTTAGTCATTTGTCATAGGAACACTGTGGTCCCAGGAATTAGCCTACTGAATCTCTTCCGGATTGCCTCCAATGCTAGTATATCCCATCTTAAAATAAAAAAGGGACCTAACTATGGATCACTGAATGTGGCCTCACTAACAACCTTTAATATTTTTCCAGTTCTGAACTTGAAATCCCTTGTAATAAAAGTTAAAATGCTATTTTCTTTCCTAACCATCAGCTGCTTCTATACACTAACACTATATTTGTACAATAACACCTAGATCACTTAGCATGGTACTCATAGTGACAAGTGTCTCTTTTAATTTCTTCCTATACAAATGCATGACTTCACTCTTTCATCCATTAAGCTTCATTTGCCAAGTTTTTGCTCACTTAACCTGCCTGCAACCTACTGGATCTTAAATATCTCTTCATAGCACATCCTCCCATGTATTTTCATATAATCAGAAAACTTAGGATACCTTGCAATCTGTACCCTCAGTCATTTATACATATAGTAAAAAAATAAACCTAGGACCAAGTCTGAAACTTAAGGTACCTCACTGCTTATATCCTTCCAAACTGAAAAATACTCACTTATTCCAACTTCAACTTCTATGTAATAATTGGTCTTCAATCTATATCAACACACTTCCCCCAAAATATTGAGAGCTCATATCTTACCTGTCTTACCTGTGGTATCTTAGCAAATGTCTACTGGAAATCCAAACATGCTTCATCCAATTTTTCCTCTATTGATTCTACTTTTCTAATAATTTTGTCTAACAAAAGCTTCTTTTCATAAAATCAGGTTGACTTGGTTTGATTACATCATCCTTCTTTCAGTGACTAGGCATTTCTTTGTTGTTTACAGGCTCTAGCATTGTACCAACATCATTTTCTGCTTTTTGTCTCCCTCCATTCCTGAACAAAGGAGATGCATCTGCCACATTCTCCAATCTGCTATTGTCCACCCAGAACTCAGTTTTGAAAATCTTCAATCTATGGCTTTACCATCTCTAAGCCACATCCTATAAAACCCTTGAATGCGTCGATCAGTCCCTAATCAAAAGTTAAAAGTTCAAAGTAAATTTATTATCAAAGTACATACGTGTCACCTTTATATGCAACCCTTTGAGTCATCTTCTTGCGGGCAATCACAGTAAATACAAGGAATGCAATGGAAACAATGTAAGACCACTCCCAACAGGGTGAACAAAAAAATCAATGTAAGATGACACCAAAAAAAAAAGAAATAATCAATAATTATTGAGATCATGAGATAGAGTGTCCTTGAAAGTGAGTCCTGTTCAGTGATGAAGAGAGTGAACTTGAGTGAAGTTATCCCCTCTGGATCAAGAGCCTGATGGTTGAGGGGTAATAACTTTCCTGAACCTGGTGGTATGGGTCCTGAGCCCCTGTACCTGCTTCCTGTCAGCAGCAGTAATAAGAGGAATAAGATGGTGGAGTCCTTGATGATGAACGCTGCTTTCCTGCAACAGCGCTCCATGTAGATGTGCTCAATGCTGGGAAGGGCTTTACCTGTGATGGACTGGAGTATAGCCAGCAAACACGATAAAATCTGCAGATGCTGGAAATTCAAACAACACAATCAAAATGCTGGTGGAACACAGCAGGCCAGGCAGCATCTATAGGAGAAGCACTGTCGACGTTTCGGGCTGAGACCCTTCATCAGGCCCAAAATGTAGACAGTGCTTCTCCTATAGATGCTCCCTGGCCTGCTGTGTTCCACCAGCATTTTGTGTGTTGTTGGAGTGTATCCACTACCTTTTGTAATCTTTTCTAAAAGGGTATTGGTGTTTCCATACTAGTCCATGATACAACCAGTCAATATACTCTCCAGCACACATCTATAGAAGTTTGGCAAAGTTTTAGATGACATGCCGAATCCACACAAACTTTAATGAAGTAGAGGCATTGCCATGCTTTCTTTGTAATGGTACTTACATGCTGGAACCAGGCCAAATCCTTTGAAAAGATAGCATCAAGGAATTTAAAGTTTCCCACCCTCACCAGTTCTGATCCCCTGATAAGGACTGGCTCATGGACCTCCAGTGCCCTCTTCCTGAAATCAATAATCATCCAGAATGGTGACTTGCCTACCTTTAGTTTCATTAGCTTTACCAATATAGTCTAAAAATCCTCAGCATGATAGATAAATTTGCAGAGTAATGGCTCTAATTATTAGCCATTTCTTTGTTTGCAGCTATTGGTTATCCATTATCACCTACCAAAACCCACTTACCTCAGCTACAATATTCCTTTTTATATTTCCATATAATCTTGTTACCTGTTTAGTTATTACCAATTCTCTCTCTCATTAGCTTTTTAAACTTTTCACTGCTAACTCCTGAAAAATAATAGTTTTTGGAACTACCAATAGCCTTCATCACTTTGGATGCTCTAATTTTTGTTTTAATAGCTCTCTTGACCTTGTGTTAACCGGTTCATCCTTCTCATCAATTCTCTTTCTAACCAGGATAATTTCTGCTGAGAATGCATGAACTAGCGAAACACATCAGAACATTAGTGTTCAACTGAAGGAGGATAATTAGCCAAATCAAAACAAAATCTGGGAGTGGAGGAGCACGAAATGTGAAAGAAATTCAAGAGAAGGAATTTGCAAGTACAAATATGGAATGAGAGCAGAACACCGCTAAGACAGTGTGAAATGCACTGGCCAGATATCACTAAGAATATGAGTGATAAAAAGTTAATTGACATAAAAGTTAACAAAGTCCTCTTTGCACAAATATTGCCTAACAAAGAAATCCCAGCATTTTATGCACATTCAATAGAACAAAAACAGAAATCTAAATTAGTAAAGCAATGTTGAAAGGTAACATCCTTGTGCAAGCACATTTGCAACTGTCAACCACAAAATATAGTACCATCTTCTTTGGTAGAATATACTACACAAATAAATGTTCAAAGTTCTTTTGGGAAGGATGAGAAAGCAACAAAGAAATCTTTATTATGAAGGGTTTGCACTTGAATGCTCAACCTAGCACATCACTAAAGGCAATCCCTGCATTTGGGCGGGGGGGGGGGAGGGGGTAAGAGTGGGGGGTTCTGCAAAAAACAGCTTCTTGATTTTCCATAATGCAAAGCCTTTGGAGTAACAAAGACAGCTGAAGTATGCAACATCTGGACTTTGAACTGTATTGAATGCCAAAAGTTCATTTCACAACCATTTGCAGTAAATATGTTTCACTAATTAAGATTGAAAAAAATCTATCACATTTCTTTCCCCTCTCTCCACATAAATTTCAACGCTCAAATTTTTGAGAAGTGACTTGTGAATTTTCAAAGACAAAGTTCCGTTACTCATATAGCAACAATGTGAGAGTCACCCGCACTAATATGCAAGCATTAAATTATGGAGAGATTATATAAAACCACATTTATATTTCCTAACATTTAGAAGATTAAGGCACAACCATGCAAGTTTTAAAGGACTTTTAAAAGCATTCCATTGGGCAGATAAGAAGTCTTTTCCCATTTGAAGGGGACAAGAGGTTAGTTAAAAAAAAGACTGGCTTTCATTGGTAAAGGGAGTATTAGAAATTGCTGTTCTAGAAAGAGGATCATACACATGCAACACACAAATTTAGAAGATGCTATCCAATTTCATAATTTTAAAAAATCAGTGATAATTTTATTCCAGGATACAAAAGGGAATGAAACCTGAGCTGATGTTTGGGAGTTATGATATTGGTCAACATATGGTTCCAATCTCAACAGGTTGAGAGAGTTCGGGCTGAAACATTTGAGGGAATGCCTCACAGCTCTAGTAATGTGGGTGCAATACTCTTCCCAAATGTTATCTATGGGGTGTCTGCACTCGCACCTCAGACATGCAAGTTGTAAGGTGAACAGACTATGGTAGGTTGCCCTCAGTGTATAGGAGAGTGATTGAATTATTGGGGGGGGGGGGGGGGAAGACAATATTTGGATTTTGGGGAAATTGAGATGGGAATCTAATGATCAGTGCAAACTTCATATGCCAAGAGACCTGCTTCTGTGCAATATGATCTTTTTGTACTATTGAGCTAACAATTGTTTTAAGACAAGTGGATGTCCTGAGTGTATGAGGGAATTGGCTTGCACAAAGTGAAGTACATTACAATGGCACAGCCAAAATTAATGCAATAACAGCGCTACTTAATTAGTACCATTTAAATGATTAAAAGTTCCACAAACCTGTGTATTCTGGCGAGTGGCTTCAAATTGTGTTCCAGTCCCATTACAGACACTATAATGTTCAGATTTAGTTTTTGCCTTGTGTTCAATTGAAGTTGTACCATTTTCTACATTAAATGGCTCCCTAGGAATTCCTTCATCTGACCAGTTTAATACTGCAGTTGCAGCCGAAACAATCTCTGATGTACTTATATTATTATGGATTGATGAATTTTCAACACAATTCAATTTTGGAGTTGTGCCCAAGACCATCTCAGTTGACTGCCCTACAAAGCCATTTAAAAAATTAGCTGAATTGACTGGGATATCATTTCTTGTATTGTCTGCACACAAATTTGATTCTTTAATGTGAACTTTGGATTTTAAAAGCTTGTTTTTCGTTCCTTTTCTGATTTTACAGTCAGAAGGACATCTAGTATTTGAGGATTTTTTACTCATCTTGATTTCCCTATTTGTATATGTCGAGAAACAGTTTTCAGATCCTTTGGATTGACTGCTAGAGACTGCTGAAGTATGTAGCACCTTGGACTTTGAACTGTACTGAATATCAAATGTTCCTTTTGCAGCCATTTGGAGTAAGCTTGCTTCACCAATCAGACAATATTTAGATATCCTGTCTTCAAGAGACATTGAAAGTGCTTCTTCTGCCTGATCAACACCAGCTTCCCATCGAGCATGGAGTTTAACAGAAACCTAGATTAAAAGATAAATCATTCAATGTTGTACACAAAAGAAAATAAGCACTATACGGGACAGAGCACTTAAAGTGTATCACAGCTTAAAGTTACTTGATAAGAATTCAGAGATCTACACAAATACCCAGTAACTAGAGCTCTGAAATTCCAACATAACAGCTACAAAAATGGTGATTACTTTACATAATAAAAATGTACAAACTTTGTAGAATTGAAGCGAACATGCTATCAGTAATAATAATCATGAAACTAGAATGTCTATTAAAAGTGTTCACTTCAAAAGTTTTCATGGTTTATTGTTGTACAACATTGAATCACAGTGGATTTAATTTGACCTTTTTGACATTGATCAACAGAAAAAGACTTGTGTCAAAGTGAAGATAGATCTCTTTAAAGTGATCTAATTACAAATATAAAACACAAAATGATTGATTGCATAAATATTCACCTCCTGCAAGTCAGTATTTAGTAGATGTACCTTTGGCAGCAATTATAGCCTTGAGTCTGTGTGAATAGGCCTCTGTCAGCTTTGCACATCTGGACACTGCAATTTTGCCCCATTTTTCTTTAATAAACTGCTCAAGCTGTGTCAGATTGAATAGGGATCATGAGTGAAAAGCCTTTTTCAAGTCCAGCCACAAAGTCTGAATTGGATTGAGGTCTGGACTCTGTCTTGGCCACTCCAGTACATTAACTTTGTTGTTTTTAAGCCATTTCTCTGTAACTTTTGCTTAATGATTGGAGTCATTGCCCTTCTAGAAAACAAATCTTCTCCTAAGTCGCAGTTCTCTTGTGGACTGCATCAGGTTTCCTCCAGGATTTCCCTGTATTGTGCTGCATTCATTTAATCCTCTACCTTCACAAGCCTTCCAGGGCCTTCTGCAGTGAAGCATCCCCACAACAAACTGCAGCCACCACCATGCTTCACTGTAGGCTTCCTATGTTTTTGATGTGTGGTGTCTAGTTTATGCCAAACATAGCATTTAGTCTGATGGCCAAAAAGATCAATTTTAGTTTAATCAGACCATTGAAATTTCTTCCAGCTGACTTCAGATTCTCCCACTTGTCTTCTGGCCAACTCTAGCCAAGATTTCGTAAGTTTTTTCCCCCCCAACAGTGGCTTTCACTTTGCCACTCTCTCATAAAGCTGCAACTGGCTAAGCACCCAGGCAATAGTTATTGTATGTACAGTCTTTCCCATTTCAGCCACTGAAGCATGTAGCTCTTCCAAGTTGTCATAGGTCTCTTGGTGGCCTCCCTCACTAGTCCCCTTCTTGCACAGTCACTGAGGTTTTGAGGATGGCCTGCTCTAGGCAGATTTACAGCTATGCCATATTCTTTCAATTTCTTGATGATTAACTTAACTGTACTCCAAGGGATATACTTTTCAATAACCTTTTAGCAGAGATGCTTGGAGCTTTCTTTTGTCTTCACGGTGTAGTTTTTGCCAGTATACTGACTCATTGGCAGTTGGACTTTTAGATACAGGTGTATTTTTTACAACAATCAGTTGAAACACGAGTCACCAGGAGACGCTCATGGAGTGAGCACTGTTTTAGATTCGCTCCATAGCCTTTACTTTTTTAACCTATGATCACCCTTATTTAACTTATTTTTATCTACACCAGAAGATTCTTGTTACTTTTTTGGACTTATCTTTAAGAGGGTACTCTGAATTTTGAAGAAATGAGTACTGAAATGGCTTTAAGATCTAAAGGGCAAGACCCTGGGAAAGATTCTAACGGCAACGGAAAGAAAAAAAACTGATCCTAAGCGTACTGAATTGACTTATGATACGATATTGGAGCTCTTGAATGAAAAATTTGAAGAACGACGACAAACTTTCAAAGCAGATTTAAAGGCTTTCCAGGATTCCCTGGATAAGATTGATCATGAAGTTATACAGCATCAAACTCTAATCGCAACTCTGCAAGAGGACACTCGGAAGCGAGACTTGAAAATCCAGAAACTGGAGCAGAAATGATCTTCGGCAATTAAACAGTTGGAAATACTTACAGCCAAGAGTGTCGATTTTGAAAATCGGTCTAGAAGACAGAACTTACACATACTTGGTCTCCCGGAAGGTATCGAACAAGGGGACCCCTCGAAGTATTTTGCTCAACTTTTAAAGGATGCGTTCCCTTTTGTATTCCCAGATAGTCCTCCGTTACTTGATCGTGCCCATAAAATTATGCGCTGATCACCAAGTTCTTCATCTAAACCACCTGTTGTAATTGTTCGATTTCATTATGAGCATGTTAAAGAGCACCTTATTCGTTTGGCTCGGCGTTTAGGGATAGTTAAATTGAGAGAATTCCAGTTTCGGCTTGTGGAGGATTTCAGCCCAGAAGTGATGAAGGTGCGGCTCGTTTTTAAACCTTTGATGTCCGAATGTTATGAGAAAAACCTAAAACCAGCGCTTTTATACCCTGCGAAACTTAGAATCTCGCCTTTGAATGCACCACGACGTGTTTTTCTCTCCACATCTGATGCTCGAAGCTTTCTGGATGAGAACTATCCTACTGCTTCAGATTCTCGTCTCTAATAAATGTATGGTTTTGATCGTTACAAGATAGTTTTTGTTTCTAAAACCAGATTTTATTTCTGACTATTGGTGTAGGTTTATTTTACATTTTATATTCCAATTAAAGTTTTTCTTTATCGACGTACTAATCTTTTTAATTTACTTACTTTAACCATTGTATTTTATTTTTGGTCATCATTATTAATCCTTTGAAGGTGAATTTTTTTTAATGTTTTGATATATATCTTTTTCATTTTTTGTGTAACTAAGATGGCGGTTTCTTTTCTAAAATATTTCTTGCTTTTTTTTATTTCGCCTTTTTTTTGTCGTCTTCTTCCTATAATGCCTTTCTTATCACATCCTAACTTTTATTTGTTCGGGTTTTAACCCGATTTATAAGTTACCAGTGTTTATATTCTTTTTGTTTTTTTTTTTAACCAGCAATTATATTAAGAAGTCTGTTTTAGTTTAGTGTTAATTACTTTTTAGGATTTTGGGTGGATCTTTTTTTTTTCTCCTTTATATATCTGGAGTCGCTTTCTGGAGACATGGGGGTAGATTTAGTCTCACAATTTCTTTTTTTCCTGGCCTCCTTCAGGCTCAGGAGGGTCTCTTTTCCGTGGGTGGTGGGCGGAGGGTTCCTTTTTAATTCTATTGCTCTTTTTATTAGTTTTTCTAGTTTTTTCATTTGGGCTGATTTCAAACTACTAAAATGTCCGCCATGTCGTCATTTCCGGGTCCTCCCCTTATTTTATTCCTCTTTCAGGTGCATGAGTTCATACTTTGGTTAACTCTTTAGATACCAAAGGGTTGATTTTAGAAATATGGCTCAGACCATTAATTTTGTCTCTTGGAATACTAAGGGCTTAAACCATCCGATTAAACGGAAAAAGATTTTTAAAGTATTCCAAAGACTGAATCCGCATATTATTTTTGTACAAGAAACTCATGTGAGGAAAGAGGACAATCAACGTTGTAATTATGACATTATAGCCATCTCTGATCATGCTCCAATTAAACTTTCTATTAAATTAATGGATACAGCTAGTACTAAGCAATGGCGATTTGATTCTACCTTACTGCAAGATCTGGATTTCATTAAATTTATGAAGGAACAGATTGATTTCTTCTTTTCAACTAATTCCACGGATGAAATTTCCTGCGGAATACTTTGGGACACTTTTAAAGCATATATATGTGGACAGATTATCTCCTATTCTGTTGATTTGAGAAAACGTATTAAGAAGGAAACTCTTTTATTGGTTGATAAGATTAAAGAAATTGACAAGAAATATTCAATTGCTCCTAGTAAGGAGCTTTACAAACAAAGGGTTGAGCTTCAAATGGAACACAGTTTATTACTTACATCTTCAATTAAAAATCAATTAATGAAAACCAGAACTGATTTTTATATACATAGTGATAAATCGGGTAAACTGTTAGCTAACCAATTGAAGAATGCTTCGGTTAAACGTCAAATTATTAAGATTCGTCAACAGAATGGTGAACTGACAGTTAACCATGATGAGATAAACAAATCTTTTCAAGATTTTTATACCTCCATGTATCATTCTGAATTTCCTCATGATCATACCATGTATGATTTTCTTTGGAAATTGAATTTTCCAAAAATTATCATCAGAAGAACTTTTAATATTAGAAACTCCTATTACGGATGTAGAAATTAAAGGTGTTTTTTCTCTATGAATTCTGGGAAAGCACCAGGTCCAGATGGGTATACAGTGGAATTTTTTAAAAGTGTTTTTCCTCTACTCTTTCTCCTTGGTTATGCAAGGTTTTTGAAGAAGCAGTTAGACTAGGTAAATTGCCACAATCTTTTTATAGAGCTTCCATTTCTTTAATATTGAAAAAAGATAAAGACCCTACTGATTGTGCATCCTATAGACCAATATCCTTATTGAATGTAGATTCCAACATCTTTTCCAAGTTACTGGCAATCAGGCTGGAGAAGGTGTTACCTCAAATTATCTCGGAGGATCAAACTGGTTTTATTAAAAATCGCTATTCTTTTTTCAATATTAGGAGATTATTGAATATTGTTTATACTCCTTCACGCAACACCTCAGAATGTGTCATTTAATTAGATGCGGAGAAAGCATTTGATAGAGTTGAATGGCCATATTTATTTACTGTGCTCAAGAAGTTTAATTTTAGTCCAACATTTATATCCTGGATTAAATTGATATATCACACTCCAGTAGCCTCGGTTTTTACTAACAATCAAAGATCTCCCTTTTTTCGTTTATTTCGGGGTACCAGGCAAGGTTGTCCTCTTAGTCCATTATTATTTGATATTGCTATAGAACCTTTGGCAATTGCTATTAGAGAATCACCTAACATTTTTGGCATTACTCGCGGGATGGATATACATGTTATCATTATACGCAGATGACTTGTTGTTATACATTTCTGATCCTGAGAATTCCATTCCTGCAGTTATATCATTGTTGGCTCAGTTTAGTAATTTTTTTGGGTATAAATTGAATCTTAATAAGAGTGAATTGTTCCCCTTAAATAGACAGGTTCCAATTTATGGAAATTTACCTTTTAAATTAGTTAATGACTTTTTTTTATATATATACTTAGGGATTAAAATTACAAAAAATCATAAGGAGTTATTCAAAGTTAATTTTTTACCCTTAATTGATCAGATTAAATGTTTGTTCACTAAATGGTCACCATTGTCTTTATCTCTGATAGGTTGGATTAATGCTATTAAGATGATTATTTTACCCAAGTTCTTATATATATTTCAAGCGGTACCAATTTTTATTCCGAAATCCTTTTCCGACAATGTTGATTCAAAAATTTCCTCATATACATGGCAGAACAAAAATCCTAGATTAGGTAAAAGATATTTACAGAAGGCAAGGGGGGAAGGTGGATTGGCATTGCCTAATTTTAGATTTTATTATTGGGCAATTAATATTCGATATTTGAAATGTTGGTTGAGGGATTGAGATTTATCTCCTAGCCCTCATTGGGTAAATCTGGAGACTAAATCTGTACAAGGATTTTCATTGGGTTCTATTTTAGGGACTTCTTTTCCCTTTGCTCTTTCTAAATTGCATAAACGAATTGACAATCCGATAGTCAAACACAGTTTACGTATATGGTTTCAATTTCGGAAATTTTTTGGGTTCAATCAATTTGTTTTAACTATTCCTATTGTATCCAATTTCTTTTTTCATCCTTCTATTATGGACCAAGCTTATTCAGCTTGGAAGACTAAAGGAATACTATGATTTTCTGATCTATTTTTGGATAATTGTTTTATGTCTTTTGAAAAATTATCTAATAAATATAATTTGCCAAGATCTCATTTTTTTAGATATTTACAGATTAGGAATTTCTTAAACACTGTACTTCCTACCTTTCCAAATCTTGATTCTTCGGGTATTTTGGAGAATTTGTTAGAACTAAATCCTTTTCAGAAAGGTGTAATATCAAATGTTTACAATATAATTATGAAAATACGTTGAGGCCTTTTATAAGATTAAAAATGATTGAGAAAGAGAACTTAACTTTACTATCCCTATTGATAATTGGGATAAAATTCTTCAATTAGTTAATTTATCCTCTATATGTGCTAAAGATTCATTGATACAGTTTAAAGTTGTGCACAGGGCTCATATGCCCAAGGATAAATTGGCTCATTTTTATTCCCATATAAATCCTATATGTGACAAATGTCATTCTGAGATAGCTTCTTTAACTCATATGTTTTGGTCATGTCCGCTTTTGAAAAAATATTGGAAAGACATTTTCGATATTATTTCCACGGTATTGAACATTGATTTACAACCTCATCCTATTACTGCAATCTTTGGTTTACCAATGATGGGGTCAATCCATTTATCTTCTGCTTGTCGGATGATTGCATTTCTTACATTAATGGCTAGAAGATCTATTTTGTTGAATTGGAAGAAATTAATCCCCCTACCGTATTTCATTGGTTTTCTCAAACTATGTTATGTCTAAATTTGGAGAAAATTAGAAGTGTCGTATATGACCCTTCTATTAAATTTGAAAAGATTTGGAGGCCATTTATTCAATATTTTCACATAATGTAATTTGACCTTGTTCCAATCCTATTTGTTTTTCCAGTATATATATATGTTGAGAGGATCGGAGTTGGGGACACTGATGATTTTGTAATTTTTTTTTATAGATACTATAAACAGCCCTTTTTTCTCTTCTTTCCTTTTTTTTCTTAATAGTTAATGGTTAGTTTGTTAGTTTAGTTTTTCTTAGGGTATTAATATTTTTTTTCTTTTTCTCTTTACTTTTTTTTCAACATGAATTACTTAGTTTTTTTGTTTCATTTATATGACATTTGTATCATTCATGATTTGGGAAGCCTTAACTATAATGTACTTATTGCTTGTGTATCCTTTTATGTTCATTTTAGTTTTGTAAGTTTGTAATCCCGTTATCTATGTATTAATCTTATCATGTTGATATTAATAAAAAGATTGAAAAAGAAAAAAAAAACAGTTGAAACACCTTGACTGCACACAGGTCTTCAAAAACATATCTCCATTTAACTAATTATGTGACTTCCAAAGCCAATTGGCTACATCAGTGATGATATGGTGTGTCATATTAAAGGGACTGAATACTTAAACAACAGATTATTTTGTGTTTTATATTTGTAATTAATTTAGATCACTTTGTAGAGATCTGTATTAACTTTGACAAGTTTTTTTTTCTGTTGATCAGTGTCAATAAAGCCAAACTAAAAATCACTCTGATTCAATGCTGTAAAACAATGAAACATGAAAACTTCCAAGGTGGGGGGGGGGGTGAATTATTTTTACAGACACTGTACTTGACTTGTAGGAAGATACCCAATTAGTAATTGACATTTGATAGAAATTTGCTATGTTTACCTGATCCAGACTATATAAACAAGACCCATTTATAATATTTGATTAACAAGGCCATCTCAAAAGGAAGCCTTGACTTGCAAACCAGTCAATTCAGGGGTTACCGTAAATTCCGGTGTACAAGCCGAGAACTTGGCCCTACATTTTGGTCCTAAAATTAGGGGGTCAGCTTACATAGAGGGTGCCAACTTTGGAAAAACGAATACAGGTCGTATTTATTGGCTGTTTTGAGTCAAACTCGTTCCACTGTCAACGCATGAATTCTTAAAATGGTCTGTTTAAACTCACATCTAGTGGCTGGAGCACAGACATCAAACCACTGGGGATGACTGCAATGTCCATATTTTCAGCTTTCAATGCTGCTTTTGTCTCACCTGACGAGCGTACTTTGAACACGTCCCAGACAAGTAGCAACTTTCCCTTCCTGAAGCCTTCAGGACGTCGACGTCACACCTCTTTAACCCACTTCAAGCAACCCGCTTCATCCATCCAGCAGTGTTCCTGAACGTAACAACACCCTGCGGGAATTTTCTGAGCACTCTTTGTTTTTTTGTCTCAACGCAAGATCACGTCTATTCATAAATTGGGTGCACCAACTTCGCGTAGCTTTGAAATTGTCGCTGACCTCAGTGTATCTCGTCCCATTTCAATGCTTGAACTCAAATCATTTCTCCGGTAACAATGTATCCAGACAATCGCTGGTGATTCACCCACTCTAAAACTTTTTCTTCTAGTTCTGGTCACTGGCATGTTTTCCCACGGTTTGTACATTTTGTCTTTGGCATTTCCCTCAGCATGTCCTCTGCCTTTCTCCACTCTCTCACTTGTTTCTCATTTACACTAAACATCTTAGCAGCTGCAGAATTATTCATTCTTTTAGCAAAATCAACAACCTTCAGCTTGAAGCCAGCATCATATCGCATTCGTTTTAATCTTTTGTACACGGTGGTCACAAACTCAATACTGAGTACACGTACTGATCCCGCCACCCCGTGTTAAGCTTTAACGAGATTACGATGGGCACTTAATGGTTTCACAGGAGTTACATTTCATAGGATTCTTTACCATTGGGAGCTTAATCCAAAACTTCCCTCCCTGATTTATTTATTAAGAATTCACTTATTAACACTCTACAATGTGTAGGCCTGTTTTCTTAACAGGTACTGGTTCACAAAATTTCCAGGTTCTGGATCCCGCAAAGCTGAGTACCAGCATGTGAGATCTTGTGATCTTTTCTGGTTATATCAAAAACCTCTACAAAAGGGCTTGGTTTATACAAAGATAAAATGAAAAAGTCATTTTTAATCTTTGAAAATGGGGTTCGGCTTATACTCCGGGTCGGTTTATACACCGGAATTTACGGTAATTAGGAATTGACAACAAATGCTGACCTATGAAGCAACATTCACATTGTGTGAACAACTAAGAAATCAAGTTATTTTTCTTTTAAATATTGGAGCAAGAACAGCTGTTTCAATTAAAATGCAAACACAAGAGTATTGTGTAAAGTAGTAATCACTAAATCAATATCACAAAAATTTTAAGTGCCATTTGCTTCAAAGTAAAATTGTAATAATTTGGAGTTGATGACAGACGTTGAGAAAATGGGTTATTTCTTTAGTAAAATGAGAGGAAATAATTCTGAATCTAAAGCTAAAATAGTTCTGCCTGTAATTCTTCATTACTTAAAACTATGTAAACATAGGCAATACACTGATGATTTTTTTCTGGGAATCTCTATGTTCAGTTTTGCATTAAAAATTACCTTATGAATTATCTGCCAACTCAACAGTATGCCATGGCATGTAACTAGCAGCATCCAAATCTTTAAATTCAAGAGAAAAGAACTTAACTGTAAAATCATTAGTTTACCAATATGACATTGATTAAATTTCAGTTTGCTGAGTGGTTTTGAAGTTTAACCTGATTGTAAAGTGGAAGGGTTCAGGTGTATACAGCACCTTATTTCTCTGTGCATCACTTTCTGCTTTTTTGGCACTCCTTTGCACCAGCAGGTCATACTGATGTCTTCCTTCAAATGGCTCAACCATTGCTGAAGCAACCCATGCATGCTCTGTAAAGATGCCCAAAAACTGAATGTGATACTGTCGACAAGGCCTTCTGCTCGGATCTAATTGAAGTAAATAAAGCTATAAAGAGTAACTGAAATCCAGTAAGAAAATTATCAAAATTGCATTCTGTAATTAGTCATAATTTCTGAGTCTAGTATCAAAGTTTTGTAAAATGCAACATATTCAACAAACTACAATTCTGTGAAAAGTAATAAGAAAAAACATCTTTGATGGGTACATTTTTTCACATGACAGGTATCTTATGTTAAATGTTGCACCCTTTTTTAAAAATATACAAAGTCCTTTATTATCAAAAGCCTAAAAATTGATCCGTCACTCTCATTTGTGGTACAATCCACAATACAAACATTAATATAATGTGAATATTAGCAAGATTAGTATCTATTAAGCAAATGTAACCCTCCATGAATGATGGGGAACAAAGTTCTTCAACCACGGCTTTGCATCATGAAACTACTCCCAGTGGTATAACATGAACCGGAGGATCTTGATGACATGAGAGCAAAAGGATGGGTAAGAATTGTATCTCAGTTGTTGGGTATTCAACTAATTTGGAAGGCAGACCATTTGTTACTTGTATCTATATTGTAATTCATGATAAAGGAAAGATTGTCTTCAAACAGGACTGAGAACCAAGTGTGGTATATTGCCTGGAGCAAGTAACTATAATTACTAGATCTAAAGAGGAAATGCTAGAAAAATTAGCAGATAAGCAGCAGCCATAAGAAGATAAACAGATCTGAAGTTTCACTTTAAAGGGATTCTATCAGAACTGGTTATATTATACAGTTGATATAGATTTTATTTTAAACAAACATGGACCAGCTTCTATTGCAAAGGATGATTAAAATAGTCATTAAAAAAATTAAAATAACGAAGGAGATAGATCTGATGGAGGAATCAGTGAGGCAAAAATAGCACAAATACATTTGTGACGACCTGGGAAAGGTCTTCCCTGCTGATGTAATGGTTTCTCTGTAGCGCGGTGTTTCAGTTATGACTAGAGATAACGGGGGCTTTGGAATGTGCGCCGGACTAAAAGCGCCTACACAACACTGTATTGCTAAAATAAAATAAATTTAAAAGATAGAAGTTCAAACTGAATGAATTACAGGCACAAATTTAACGTGGTGCATTGAGGCAGTAACCATTACTCATTCGTGACACTGAGGACTACAATTAAATAAGCCATGCTAAAAAATCAACAGGAAAAGGAAAATGAAGTGAAGGAACAGAAACTATCAAAAATAAAAATAAATGTGCTTTTATGTATTATTTTGTATGATGAGGAATTAGAGCAATGGAGAGCTAGACATCAAAAATAGAGGGGTAGTTAAGAGTCCAGTGAGTTTCACATAGGCTTCTTAGAATGATTGTGAACCAGTGCAATGGAGAAAAGTATGCGTGTAATAATGAAAGAGCAAATTTTATGCTAAAATTTGCCTTTCACCTAGATCGGGAGAGAAAGTATTTCAGAAAAGAAGTCAATTTTAGGTTTGCAGTCAATTTCCTACACAAGATCAAAAAAAGGCAAATAGATTTATCACTGACTAATGCGTCAAATTTAGTTTTCAGTTCAACATTGTGTGATTATTACAACAAAAATGCTCAAGGTGACCAGATTGAGTGCAGTGTTTGAAAAAAAACATAGAAACAGGAACCAAGGAGTCTATATTTAGGGAAGGTAGACATCAACAAATGCAATGAGGCAAGTACTATGTTAGGCTACACAGATGTGTGCAATGTCAAAAGATCATGTGTGTAACAAAATAAAAATAAGACACCCATCTTCCACCTTTGGAAAAAACCTCATATGACTATGATAAAAAGAGCAGCATGAAAACTGAAAGCAACAGGAGTACTGATGACAAAGTTAAAAAGAAATATGTATTTTGGAATATTGGAAAGGATGTCCCCAACCACTTTATATCGAAACAAGGTGGTGTTGGTCAGAGAAATATGAATCATTTGTAAAAAGGTAATGGAATTGTGAAAACAGGTAATAGAACATAGAATGTAAAACAGTACAGCACAGTGCATGCCCTTCAGCCCATGAAGTTGTGCTAACCCTTATAAGAACATAAGAACACAAGAAATGGGAGCAGGAGTAGGCCATCTGGCCCATTGAGCCTGCCCCACCATTCAATAAAATCATGGCTGATCTGTTCGTAAACTCAGCTCCATCTACCTGCCTTTTCCCAATAACCCTTACTTCTCCTACTATGTAAAACTCTATCTAAATGTATCTTAAATATATTTAGTGAGGAAGTCTCAACTGCTTCCTTGGGCAGCGAATTCCACCAATTCACCACTTTCTGGGAAAAAGAGTTTCTCCTCATCTTCGTCCTTAACCTTCTCCCTTGAATCTTGAGGCAATGTCGCCTAGTTCTAGCCTCACCTACCAATGGAAACAACTTTCCTGCTTCTATCTTATCTATCCCTTTCAAAATTTTGTATGTTGCTATAAGATCCCCTCTCATTCTTCTGAACTCCAGAGAGTATAGTCCCAGGCGACTCAATCTCTCCTCTTGGTTAACCCCTTCATCTCTAGAATCAACCTGGTAAACCTCCTCTGCACTGCCTCCAAAGCCAGTATATCCTTCCTCAAGTATGGAGGCCAGAACTGCACACAGTACTCCAGGTGCGGCCTCACCAGTACCCTGTATAGTTGCAGCATGACCTCCTTACTCTTGAATTCAATCCCTCTAGCAATGAAGGCCAACATTCCGTTTGCTTTCTTAATAATCTGTTGTACCTGCAAGCCAACTTCTTGCGATTCATGCACAAGCACTCCCAAGTCCCTCCGCACAACAGCATGCTGCAATCTTTCACCATTTAAATAATAATCTGTTCTTCTATTATTCCTTCCAAAGTGGATGATCTCGCATTTACCAATGTTGTATTCCATCTGCCAGAACTTGGCCCACTCACTTAACCTATCTATATCCCTCTGCAGACTCTCCACATCCTCTGTACAATTTGCTTTTCCACTCAGTTTAGTGTCACCAACAAATTTTGACACGATACACTCAGTCCCCTCTTCCACATCATCAACGTAAATGGTAAACAGCTGCAGGTAAATAGCACCGACCCCTGCAGCATCCTACTCACCACTGACTGCCAATCGGAGAAACACCCCTTTATACCAACTCTCTGCATTCTATTGGTTAACCAATCTACTATCCATGCCAATACACTGCCTCCGACTCCATGCATCCATATGTTATTTATAAGTCTCCTGTGCGACACCTTATTGAACGCCTTCTGGAAATCCAAGTATACGACATCCACCTGTTCCCCTCTATCCACTGCACTCATTATGTCCTCAAAGAACTCCAGCAAGTTTGTCAAACAGGACCTGCCCTTTCTGAATCCGTGCTGCATCTGTCTAATGGAACCACTCCTTTCTAAATGTTTCACTATTTCTTCCTTAATGACAGTTTCAATCATTTTCCCAACTACAGATGTTAAGGTAACTGGCCTATAGTTACCCGTCTTTTGCCTACATCCTTTTTTAAAAAGTGGTGTGACAATTGCTGTCTTCCAATCCGCCGGGACCTGCCCAGAGTCGAGAGAGTTTTGATAAATAATTACCAACGTGTCTACTATAACCTTCGCCAATTCCTTCAGCACCCTGGGATGCATCCCATCAGGACATGGGGACTTATCTACCTTCAGGCCCTTTAGTTTGCTCATCACCATCTCTATAGTGACAGGGATTTTATCGAGGTCCTCACCTCCCATTTCGTCCATAACATCCTTCTTTGGCATATTAGATGTGTCCTCCACTGTGAAGACTCACAAAAAATAGTCATTCAATACCTCAGCCATTTCCTTTCCAATATCAATTTCCCCTTCTCATCTTCCAAGGGACCTACGTTGACTTTAGCCACCCTCTTCTGCTTTATATATTTATAAAAACATTTGCTATCTATTTTTATATTTTGTGCTAATTTACTTTCATACTCTATCTTCCCTTTCCTTATTTCTTGTTTAGTTGTTCTCTGTTGCTTTTTAAAGTTTTCCCAATTATCCAGTCTCCCACTACTCTTTGCAACTTTGTACACATGAGCTTTTAACTTGATACTATCTTTTATTTCCTTAGTTATCCAAGGCTGGCTCTCCCCACACTTACTATCCTTACTTTTGACTGGAATATACTTTTGCTGAGCACTGAAAATTCTCTTTGAAAGTATTCCACTATTCCTCAACTGTCCTAATAAATAGCCTGTGCTCCCAATCCACATTAGCCAACTCCTCCCTCATCCCATTGTAGTCTCCCTTGTTCAAGCATAATACACCAGTTTTAGATCTATTTCATCCTCCATCTGAATGCGAAATTCAATCACACTATGATCACTCTTTCCAAGAGGATTCCTGACTACAAGATCGTTAATCTTACCTGTCTCACTGCACAGGACTAGATCCAAGATAGTATATTCCCTTGTAGGTTCACCAACATGCTGCTCAAGAAAGCCATCACGGATACATTCTATGAAGTCCTCCTCAAGACTTCCTTGACCAACCTGATTCACCCAATCTATGTGGAAGTTAAAATCCCCCATGACAACTATCATTTCGTTCTTAGAAGCCTCAGTTATTTTTTGGTTAATCGCCTCTGCAACTGCAGTATTTTTATTAGGTGGCCTACAGACAACACTCACCAGTGATTTCTTCCCTTAATCTCTACCCAGATGGAATCAACATTCTGCTCCATAGATCTTATATCGTCTCTCACAATCACCCTGATCTCATCCCTAATCAAGAGCGCCACCCACCCCCTCTGCCTTCCTGCCTATCTTTCCATATTACCTGATACCTTTGGATATTTAATTCCCAGTCATCTCCACCTTGCAACCATGTTTCTGTAATGGCCACTAAATCCTACGCCTTGATACTGATCTGTGCCACAAGTTCACTCAAACTCATTGTCCTTTTAGAATCTAGTGACTATGAGATTTTTGCTTTTCACTTTTATGCACACTTTGAGGTCCTACTCTTTATCTCCTAGCTCCCTAAATTCAGCTTGTAGGACCTCATCCCACTTTCTTCCTATATCATTAGTACCTACATGCACCATGACAGCTGGCTGCTCACCCTCCCCTTTCAGAATGCCCTGCAGCCTTTCCAAGACATCTCCGACCTTTGCACCCAAGAGGCAACACACCATACGGGAGTCCCATTTGAGGCCACAGAAGCTCCTCTCTATTCCCCTTACCATGGAATCCCCTATCATAACAGCTCCCCCACGCTTCTTCCTGCCCTCATGTGCAGCAAAGCCACCTACAGTGCCACGATCCTTGCTACTGCTGCCTTCACCTGATGAGCCATCTTCCCCAACAGACTCCAAAGCAGTATACAGGTTTTCCCTGCTATCTGAAGGTAAAGCACTTCTATGAAACTGTTTGTAAACCGAAATGTCATAAAGCGAAGAAACAATTACCATTAATTTATATGGGAAAAATTTTTTGAGCATTCACAGACCCAAAAAATAACCTACCAAATCATACCAAATAACATATAAAACCTAAAATAACACGAACATATAGTAAAAGCAGGAATGATATGATAAATACACAGCCTATATAAAGTAGTAATACTTCATGTACGGTGTAGTTTCACTTTTCAAAATCGGGAAGACAGTGAGCCAAAATAGAGTTGGGGGGGGGGGGAATTGGCATGTACACACATGCATGCATAACTGCCCCCACAAGCTTCACAGTCATGGTAGTCTTTCTCGGGGTAAAATTACGTATAAAGCGGGCGTCTTTTTTCCATAACAGCGAAAATCCTCTTTGGTTAGTGAAAACATGTACTAATGTAGGTCTTTCGTAACAGCGAGCTGTCGTAAAGCGAATGTTTGAAAAACAGGGGCAACCTGCATCTGTTTTGGAGGGAGATGACCTCAGGAAACTCCTGTACTCCTTCCTGCTACTACTCTTCCTGTTGGTCACCCATTCCCATATCTTTCCTTAGATCCTTGAACTGCAGTGTGACCAACTCACTAAATGTGCTATCCACAATCCCCTGCCATCTCGGACGAGAGCGTCCATGTGCAGCTCCAGTGCTGTCATGCGGTCTATCAGGAGCTGCAGCCGGACACACTTCCTGCACACTGTCAGCCTTCCTGAGTTCCCACATGTCACAGGAGGAGCATGGCACGGGTCTGAGCTCACCTGCCATGACAGAGCAACCAATGTTAGCGGAAGAGGACCATGGGAGAAAGGGAAGAGCCCACTGGGGAAGTCGAAGACTTATCTGTGAATCTCTGCGATTCATTTCTTCACCTTGACCCTTCTTCGCTGAAGCTCCATTGAGCCAAAGCAATCTCACTCTGCTACCCTCTCACTCCACTGCCCGCTGTATATGGTGGTCTTCTTTGAAATAACCAAATCCATTTCAATCTAACCCATCCCTCCTACACAGCCCTTCATTTTCCTTTCATCCATGTGCTCTTCAATGTTCCCAATGTACCTGCCTCCACCATCATCCCTGGCAGTGCATTCCACGCATCTACCACTCTCTCTGTAAAAAAAATACCTCTGATATCCCCACTTTATGTTTTCTTCCCAAATTGTAAAAGTTACCCCTCCTTCTATATGCATTTTTTGACAATTCCATCAAATTGCACTACAACTTTAAAGGATCTGTAGACATGGAGCTGAAGTTCCCTCTGTTCCTCCACCCTCCTCATAAACTAACAGCCCCACAAACATCATTTAACAACTTCCCCAATCAGAAGCCCCAGATGAACTATCAGATCCGCAATCTGCTGTGGCAGGGCTTCAATGCTATAACCTGTTACAAAATGAAATCAAGCAACATAGTTAACAAGGCTTTGCTTTCAGGTGAGCTCAATGCCTTCTATGCTCGCTTTGACCATCAAAGCGTGAAGAATCTTCATGAGCTCCCACAGCCCACAGTGATCCTGTGATTTCAGTCTCCAGAACATCCTCCAGGAGGGTGAACCCATGGAAAGCATCTGGCCCAGGTGGGGTATTTGGCTGAATACTAAAGACCATTAGTACTCAGCCAAATCAATTACAGCTCTTTATCAATTACAGCTCAGCATTCAATACTATCATCCCCTTAAAGTTAATTAATAAGCCTCAAGACTTTGGCCTCAATACCTCCTTGTGCAATTGAGTCCTCCAAATCCTCACTTGCAGACTGCAGTCAGTTTGGATTGGCAACAATATCTCATCCACAGTCTCCATCAGCACTAGGTGCACCACAAGGCTGTGTGGTTAACCCCTTACTTTATTCACTTTACACTTGTGATTGTGTGGTTAAGCAGAGCTCCAATGCCATCTTTAAAAGTTTGCTGATGGCACTGTCATAGACTGAATCAACATAAAAGAGGGATATTGAAAATCTGGCTGAGTGCTGCCACAACAACCACCTTTTACACAATGTCAACAAGAGTAAAAAGCTGATAATTAACTTCAGGAGGAGCAAAGTGGAGGTCCATTAGCTGGTCCTCATTGGGTGATCAAAGGTGGACAGGGTCAGCAACTTTAAATTCTCGGTGTAATCATTTCGGAGGACCTGTCCAGGGCCTAGCATGCAATGCAATTATGAAGAAAACACAGCAGCACCTTTACTTCCTTAGAGGTTTGATGATTCAGCACGACATCTAGAACTTTTGACAAACTTCTATAGATGGGTGGTGGGAGAATATATTGACTTGCTGCATCATAGCCTGCTGTGGAAATTACCATTGCTCTTGAACAGAAAATCAGACAAAAAGGAATGGATACAGCCCAAACCATCACAGGCAATCCCCTCTTCATTATTGAGCAGATCTACACAAAGCGGTCTCACAGGAAAGCAGCATCCACCATCAGGGACTCTCTCCAACCAGGTCATGCTCTCTTCTCACTGCTGTCATTGGGAAGGTGGTACAGGCACCTCAGTACACACACCAGAAATTTATTACCCGTCAACCAACAGGCTCTAAAACAATATAAGAGCATAGAATATAAGAGCAGGAATGTGATATTGAGGCTCTATAAGGCACGCGTGAGACCACACTTGGGAGTACTATGTGCAGTTTTGGGCTCCGTATTTTAGAAAGAATATACTAACATTGGAGAGGGTTCAACTCCCATCAGCAACTTCAAAGCCCAACTCTACATCATATCAATGTCCTATTATAACAAACCTCTGCACTACCACAACACCACATACCTTCATGTCATCTACAAATTTACTAACCAACCTCATTTCCTCATCCAAGACATTCATAATAAAAAAATCACAAAGAACAGGGGTCCCACAGCAGATCCCTATGGAACACTACAAGTCACAGACCTCCATGCAGAATATGCTCCATCTACTACCACCGCCTTTTATGTGCAAGCCACTTTTGAATCCACACAGCCAAATTTCCTGGATCCCACGCCTCCTAACTTTCTGAATGAGTCTGCCATTAAGAATCTTGTCAGATGCTGTACTAAAATCTATAAAGACCAAATCCACTGTTCTGCTTTCACTGGGTGTAACATATAAAATGCTGGAGGAAATCCGCAGATCATGCAGCATCTATGGACAGACAGGAATAACAGTTGACATTTCAAGCTGAAACTCTTTATCAGGACTGGAAAGGAGGTGGGAAGAAACCAGAATAAGGTGGTGGGGGTGGGGGTGGGGGAGGTAAGGAGTATAAGCTAGAAGATGATAGGCAAAGCTAGGTGGGTGGTAGAGGGGGGAGATGAAGCTGGAAGATGATAGGTGGAAATGGTAAAGGCTCTGACAGGATAGGAGAGTGGACCATGGGAAAAGGGGAAGGAGGAAGGACATTAGGGCAAGATAAGAAGACATACAAGAGGTGAGCTAGAGTGGGAATGGAAGCAGGAAGTAGGAGAGAGAAAAAAAAAGTTATCAGAAGTTAGAAAGATTGAGATGGAATATCAGATGCTACTCCTCTAACTTGAGGTGGTCTCATCGTGGCAGGACTGGAAGCCATAAAACAACATGTCGTAATGGGAGTGGGGACTGGAATTAAAATAGTTGGTCACCAGGAAGTCGTGCTTGTTGCAAATGGAGTGAAGGTGCTCAACAACCTGCCCTCCACCCACCCATCCTAAATCTACACAGGGTCTCACCAAAGTAGAGGAGGCCTCAAGGGGAGCATTGGATACAGTAGATAACCCCAACAGATTCGAAAAAGTGTTGGCTTACCTGGAAAGACGGTTTGGATGAATGAAGGTGAGAGAGGAGGTGAATGTGCAGCTGTAGTACTTTTTCCACTTGCAGGGCTAAGTGCCAGAAGGGAGATTTGTGCAGAGGGACATATTGACAAGGAAACCACAGACAGAGCAATCACTGCAGAAAGTGGAGTCTGGGTTTGGAAGTAGGATCCCACTGAAGATGGTGGAACTTGCAGAGAATGATGTACTGGATGAGGGGACTCATGGGGTGGTAGGCAAGAACAAGGAGTTCTATCACAATTAGGGTGGCAGGATGATGGGATTAAGGCAGATATCCAGGAAATAGAGGAGATGCCGGTGAGGGAAGAATCAATGGTGGAGGAAAGAAAATGCCATTCTTGGAAGGAGGAAGACATCTCTGATCCTCTGGAAAGGAAACATAGAAAACCTACAGCACAATACAGGTCCTTTGCCCACAATGCTGTGCCGAACATACCCTTACTTTAGAAATTACCTAGGGGTACCCATAACCCTCTATTTTACTAAGCTCCATGTATCTATCCTGGAGTCTCTTAAAAGACCCTATTGTATCTGCCGCCACAACGGTCACTGGCAGCCCATTCCACACACTCACAAATCTCTGCATAAAAAAAAACTTACCCCTGACATCTCCTCTGTACCTACTTCCAAGTACCTTAAAACCATGTCATCTCATATTAGACATTTCAACCCTGGGAAAAAGCCTGACTATCCACACAATCAATGCTTCTCATCATCTTATACACCTCTATCAGGTCACCTCTCATCCTCTGTTGCTCCAAGGAGAAAAGGTTGAGTTCACTCAACCTATTCTCATAAGACATGCTCTCCAATCCAGGCAACATCCTTGTAAATCTCCTCTGCACCCTTTCTATGGCTTCCACATCCTTCCTGTAGTGAGGTGACCAGAACTGAGCACAGTACTCCAAGTGGGTCTAACCAGGGTCCTATATAGCTGCAATCTCTCTTCCCCTAAATTCAATCCCACGGTTGATGAAGGCCAATGCACCATATTCCTTCTTAACCACAGAGTCAACATACGTAACAGCTTTGAATGTCCTATGGACTCTGACCCCAAGATCCCTCTGATCCTCCACACTGCCAAGAGTCTTACCATTAATACTATATTCTGCCATCATATTTGACCTACCAAAATGAACCACCTCATACTTATCTCGGTTGAACTCCATCTATCACTTCTCAGCCCAGTTTTGCATCCTATCAATGACTCACTGTAACCTCTGACAACCCTCCATACTATCCACAACTCACCCAACCTTTGTGTTATCAACAAATTTACTAACCCATCCCTCCACTTCCTCATTCAGGTCATTTATAAAAATCACGAAGAGAAGGGGTCCCAGAACAGATACCTGAGGCACAGCACTGGTCACCGACCTCCATGCAGAATGTGACCCGGCTACAACCACTCTTCACCTTCTGTGGGCAAGCCAATTCTGGATCCACAAAGCAATGTCCCCTTGGATCCCAATACTTTCCTTACTTTCTCAATAAGCCTTGCATGGGGTTAACTTATCAATTGCCTTGCTGAAATCCATATACACTACATCTACTGCTCTAACTTCATCAATGTTTAGTCACGTCCTCAAAAAAATTCAATCAGGTTCGTAAGGCACAAGCTGCGTTTGACAAAGCCATAGTGACTCTTCCTAATCATATTATGCCTGTCAAATGTTCATAAATCCTGTGTCTCAGGATCTTTTGCATCAACCTACCAATCACTGAAGTAAGACTCAATGGTCTATAACTTCCTGGGCTATCTCTGCTCCCTTTCTTGAATAAGGGAACAACATCTGCAACCCTTCAATCATCTGGAACCTCTCCTGACCCCATTGATGATGTAAAGATCATCACCAGAGGCTCAGCAATCTCCACCCTCACCTTCCACAATAGCCTGGGGTACATCTCGTTCAGTCCCGGTGATTTATCCAACTTGATGCTTTCCAAAAGCTCCAGCACCATCTCTTTCTTAATATCTATATACTCAAGCTTTTCAGTCTGCTGTAAGTCTACAATCGCCAAAGTCCTTTTCCAAAGTGAATACTGAAGCAAAGTTTTAATTAAGTACTTCTGCTATCTCCTCTGGTTCCAAACACACTTTTCCACTGTTACACTTGATTGGTCCTATTCTTTCACGTCTTATTCTCTTGCTCTTCACATACTTGTAGAATGCCTTGGGCTTTTCCTTAATCCTGTCTGGCAAGGGATTCTCATGGCCCCTTTTGGCTCTCCAAATTTCATTCTTAAGCTCCTTCCTGCTAGCCTTATAATCTTCTAGATCTCTATTATTAGCTAGTTTTTTGAACCTTTTGTAAGCTTTTCTTCTTGACTAGATTTAAAACAGCTTTTGTATACCACGGCTCCTGTACCCTGTCTCACTGGAAAGTACCTATGCAAAACTCCACACAAATATCCCCTGAACATTTGCCACATTTCTGCCATACATTTCCCTGAGAACATCTGTTCCCAATTTATGCTTCCAAGTTCCTGCCTGATAGCCTCATATTTCCCCTTACTCCAATTAAACACTTTCCTAACTTGTCTGTTCCTATCCCTCTCCAACGCTGCAGTAAAGGAGATAGAATTGTGATCAATATCTCGAGAATGCTCTTCCACTGAGAGACCCGACTCCTGACCAGGTTCATTTCCCAATACCAGATCAAGTACAGCCTCTTCTCTTGTAGGCTTATCTACATATTGTGTCAAGAAACCTTTTTGAACAACCTAACAAACTCCAGGGAGATGTCAATCAATATTTGGGAATTTAAAATTTCCCACCACAACAACCATGTTATTATTATACCTTTATTACACCTTCTGTCTCCTTATCAGGTCACACCTGTCCCAAAAGAGGTCCCAATGATCCAGAAATCTGAATCCCTGCCCCCTGCTCAAATCCCTCAACCACACATTTATCCTCCACCTCATTCTATTCCTATACTCACTGTCACGTGGCACAGGCAGTAATCCTGAGATTATTACCTTTGAGGTTTTACTTCTCAATTTCCTTCTCAACTTCCTGTAGTCTGTTTTCAGGACCTCCTCCTTTTTCCTATCTATGTTTAGGGTGCATGAAGCAGCATAATGCAGTCAGTAATATAGCGCAGAAAGAATTGGGAAGCATTACTAGAGAAGGCTTGAAACATGGAGTGTTCCACATATTCAATGAAAAGGCAGCATAGCTGCGGCCCATGGCTATACCCTGGGTTTGGAGAAAGTGGAAGGAGCCCTCCAAACAGTGGAGGGGAGGGTAACTGGTCAGGTCTGTTGAAAGAAGCAGAGACCTTTAAGGCCTTCCTGCCTTCTTTGACATTGTCACTTCCTCAAAGTATTCAATCAATCTCATGAAACATGACCTGCCCCTCACAAAACCGCATTCACTATCCCTAATCAGACTACTTCTCTAAATGTTCGTAATCCTGCGTCTAAGAATTCTCCAATAGTTTGCCCACTACTGATGCAAGATTCACTGGTCTATAATTACCAGCGTTATCCCCATCATCTTTTGTTAGGGAACATTTTGGAGTTCTGTGAATACAGCAGATATTAATTCAAAGAGCTAGTCTTCAGTTCTGAATGAAAATTGTAAATTGCAAGTGAAAAATTAAAGTTAAGAGGACACATTTGCAAATAAACAAAAGATTTGGTGTGCAGAGACTTTATAATTGGCCAGGTGCAGGACAATGGAGTTACGTTAATTGGCCTATATCAAACCAGGCAACATGACTAAGTTATCTTTATCATTGTAAACAAGTTCAAGGAAACTCACAGATCTGACTGCTTTTATCACTTAGCACATCAAATAGCTGACCTATCAAAAGTTGGGATATTTGTGTATTCAGAGTCAGTCCTGACAGCATTAATTTTTGGTGTCTGGAATCTCTCTCTGTCTCAGCAAGTGTTTGAACATTCAGGGGTTTCTCCCACTGCAGATATGTAATTCAAAGGAAACACTGTTATTCAAAATATTAAAGTAAACAATGTCATTGTAACTACTGAAATTGTATTGAATCAGCTACTGCTCCGTTGATTTTAAGGTATAAAAAAATCTGATGAGTTTTTGAAGCTCTACCAAGAGGGTCTCCAGAAAGATGCCCGCTTGTGATGAATAAACACCTTTTTATCACCAGCTTCAGTGTCTCTCCAGTGACTTTGATCACAGTCAGAACATCCTTCCTGAACAAAGATTGCCACCTCCCAATTTTTTAAGCACTACTCCTGTGGCCAGTGAGGATGCAAAGTTCATCGCCAAAGGCACAGAAATCTCTTCTCTCACTTCCCATAGTAACCTGGGATATGTCGCAACTGGCTTCAGGGATTTACCCATCCTAACATCATCATAGAGTAACAATACTGTGAATTAAAGTCAAGATGGCGCTAAAGGGCAACTCCTTTGCTTGTATCTTCGGAACAACTCTATTTTTATCTTTGATATCTCTTTTCCCTTTTCAAGATTCTTTTGTAGGCCCTGAACCAGAGTTACAGTCTGACTTCGGTTCTTTGCGGGAATGGGACCCACTCTCAAAGCCTCATGATCAGCCACTTTTTCACATTCCAAGGACGCAGCCTGGAAGACTAGCATGCCTTCAGGGTGCCGTATTTTCGTGGCTCTGGAGACGGGATGATTCAAGGCTGAGATTCACCCTGACTGAGGTGTCGCAGGAGAACACGGAACATTAACAGCAGCAGGTTAGCTGCCGGCTGTGTGTCCAGAGACCTGAGCCTTTCCAGGGCCGATTCTCTGGGCACAGAGCTCAGAAAAAGGGACGCAACAGACTTAACATCGTAATCAGCGAGTTGTTTGTTATGTCTCCCCTCTCGCTGTGAAACAGGGATACCTCTTTTTCCCTTACTGTATTAGGGAGAGACAGAGCCTGTGGTATGTCAAGTTACCGGGTGAACGAGTAATCTTTGGGGTACTGCAAGTCTGTGTCTTTACTGATGTTTTGCTGTATGCTTGAATGCTCAGTGGAGGATGCTGATGCTTTTTTCCCCCGTTGGGTGGTGGGGGGGGTCTTTGCCTTGCTGCTGCTTGTGTGTGTGAGGGGGAACTGCGGGGGGTTCTAATTTTTAACTGCCATTCATTCTTTGGGGCACTCCTGTTTTTGTGGATGTTTGTAAAGAAAATGAATTTTACGATATATGCTGTACACATCTCTCTGACATTAAATGTACTTATTGAACCTTATTGAAATTGTAGACTGCTGAACAATTAGTAAGTCTCACAACTTACAATGAAAGAATAGCATGTTCAACATTCCAGGAAGACTCGAAGATGGAAGTCACTGAAATTATAAGTAATATAACAAGGAATAAAAAATAATCTCACTGAAGAGTGCCCAATACTTATAACCAGATGGCTCCCAATCCAGGAATTTACAATTAATGAGAACTCTGTAGTTGTTCCAACTATAATCTCCAAAATTATCAAATACAGAAACACACAAAATGCGGGGGGGGGGGGGGGGGGAATCAGCAAGTCAGGCATCTAAGGAGGAGAATAAATGGTCGATGTTTTGGGCTGAAAACCTCCATCAGGACTGGAAAGGAAGGAGGAAGAAGCCAGAATAAAATAGTGGTGGGGGGGCAGGGGATAAGGGAGGAAAGGAGTACAAGCTGGCAGGTGATAGGTGAAACCAGATGGGTGGTTGCAAGGAGTGGGCAAGATGAAGTGAGAAGCTGGAAGGTGATTGGTGCAAAAAAGGTAAAGGGATAAAAAAAACCATGGGAGAAAGAAGGAGGGGCACCAGAGGGAGATGATGGCCAGTTGAGAAGAGAAAGGATAAGAGAGCAGCCAAAATGGGAAATGGAAAAAGACAGGAGGGGGAATAAATTACCAGAAATTAGAGAAATCAATGTTCATGCTTGGGTTGGAGGCTACCGAAGAGTTGCTCCTGGAAAACTGATTCTCAGTCAACATTTAAAGCAAGAGGGTTTAAACAGAAAATTATACATTCATTATCCCTGTACTTCAGAAATGAGGAACTCAAACTGTTGTGATGTACCCTAATAGTCTGTATTGGAACCACAAAAGTCACCATTTTTGTGAATGATTATTTTACCAACTTGGGCAAGACAGAGTTCTATTCGCTGAAGACACATGCAAGTAAAATCTTTAAAAATACATCAGAATTTGCAGGGACCCAGGAAAACTGTATCTCAAGGAAAGAAAATGATTGGAGGTGCAAGTTGATCAATTTCTAGGTATTAACTGACCTATCAGAAACTGGCCATTCCTTCAATTCCCTAGCAAAATGGTTGATAGCTTTAATTTCCCAAATTCACTGGATTCAGGGAAGATTAAATGAGATTGGAAAATAGAAAATGCAACTTTTATTCAAAAAGGGGGGCAGGCTGAAAGTAGGAAGCTCACACCAGCTAGCTTAAACATCTCAGTGGAAAAGTATCATGCTTTTAAAGACATTACAAAAATTCAAGACAGTCAAGCAAAAAAAGTCAACAGTTTTGTTGAAGGTAAATCATGATTCAGAAAGGTACAAACACTGCCATGTTACAGCTATTTAGTTTACACAAGGCTGCCATCATACAATTCACAAATCTCTACCCAAAAATTAAGGTTCATTCTCAAGGAATTTTGTGTTGGGGGGGAAGTAAATCAAATCACTGCCAAAAAAAATGTTTATTTTTTAATTTCTTGGGGCATGCACAGATTCATGTTACAGAATAATCAACCCCATCCCATCTCCAGATCCCAGCCTTTGAAAAAGCGAAGTCTTTCAAGGGGAACCAGTAGATATCTTATGCTTTCACAATCACATTTCATAAGGGGCTGTAAACAAAGGCATTTGTAAAACGCAAAAGCTTATGGTGTAGGACATAACATATTCACGTGGAAATGCAAATTCCTATCTAATGGGGAAAAGGCAATAAAGGATCTTTTTTCTGATTGACAAAATGGCATTCCATTGGGATTGGTTGGACTGGGAATGTATTATACAAATGACCTGAAAACAAAAATTATATTTATGCTAAATTTGGTGACAACACAAGGTGGGTAGAAAAGTAAGTCGTGAAGAAAATATAAAGAGGTTACGGAGATACATACAGGTTATATGAATGGGCAAGAATCTGGCAAATTCGGGAAATATGAAATTTTGGTAAGTAAAATAAAAAGGTCATTAACTTGGGGAAGCACAGAAGTGTAGTGGCTAGCACAATGCTTTACAGTATAGGTAACCTGGGTTCAATTCCCGCTGCTGTTCCAGTGTAAGGAGTTTGTATGTTCTCCCTGTGACTGAATGGGTTTCCTTTGGGTGCTCCAGTTTCCTCCCACAGTCCAAAGACGTACCAGTTGGTAGGTTTATTTGGTCACTACAAATTGTCCCATGATTAGGCTAGTGTTAAACTGGGGAGTTACTAGGTGGCATGGCTTGAAGGGTCGTAAAGGCCTACTCCACACTGTATCTCAAATCAGTCAATCAATTAATGATGAGGGACTGTAAAATACAGAGGGAAATACAGAGGGATCTACCTATCCTAGTGTATAATTTGCATAAGGCTACTACTGTATACAAGTAACCATTATACATGTAATTAGAAGAAATAACAGGACGTTACTATTATTGCCAAGTGCACTAAATGCAATAGCTCAGTAAACTCTTTAAAAATTTGCTATCTGACAACATTGAACTGAGGAGCAGGCTCAAAAAGCTGAAAGCTCCTTCATTGACACCATGAACATTAAACTGACAAGCTGCTCTAGTTCAATTTATAGACAGCACAATTTGCAGCAACACTGCATTTATAGTGAAGCATGTGGACATACAAGGTGGTGAGTAGGATGCAAAACAAACTGAGTCTTTAATTCTCAGTTTTGAAGAACACTGAAGAAGTTAATCTACAACATATATTAATGATTTACAAGAGTATTTCATCATTCCTTTCTTGAAGAATGTTATGAAGAATGCAGAAAGGAATCATGAGTCGATATGCAGACAGGTTAACTATGACTTCCTTTTGTAACCAGTGTTTCTGTGAGCTTCCCATAAACTCTGGCCATGCTCTAAACTAGAGCAATGTTTAATTACTGATGGTGAAGAAACGCCGATAAAACCATTCATGGTCAAGGCAGGGAAATGAGGCTTTTACTGAAGATGGGCATTACTTGGGATTTGTCTAGTACAAATTTAGTTTGCCATTGTAGCCCAAAAATGTTGCAGAAAAGAATGGCTGCTTTGATATTTGAAGAATCATTGATTCTTCTTTTAGAGAAATCACATTTTATTTTCTAATTGCAGGAAGGCCACTGGTAAAGCTTAGGGTATCACCATGAGGAAAAGTAGCTTTCATGGAAAGGATGACTGGGGGGAAAATCTGTAGTTAAAAAAGAAAAAAATATCATATGTCTTCAGAGTTTGATTAAGATTGTCCAATTCTTCTAGTGCTCATAAGTGACACATAGCTAAGCAACAACCAGTTTCACATCTTGTATCCAAATACCTACCCTTCATCTTGGTGTGAATCTTCAGCAGAGGATCAAGACAGACAGCACTGGGCCACCAAGGACGTCTACTGAACTTCACCCATACCAAATCTCCAATCACATACTTCACAGGAATCACTTTTCTTCGCCTTCCAGTAAACTGAAACCAATGTGACTTGGTCAGAATAGTATTTAATATCGTATTGCTCTAATAAATCTTACCACGCAGTTTTCAATTATGACTGAGACAAACTGGTCAAGTTATTTCATTCTAAATTCAAATGCTGCTTTTTATTATGGGATCCTCACATAGGGAAACTTTTGATATATACCACATAAACTTAACTTTTATATTTCATTCCATTTAACAAGCCTATAATACAAGAAAAATATCCCAAAACATTCCAAATTTCAACAAAATAGAATAGTTCCACAAAATGAAAGGTGGCAAATATAACTCTGCCATTTCACAAATTTGAGAGGAGCAAAAAGGGAACTGTTGATCAGTTAACCTGATATTACAGGGAAAATAGTGAAATTGTGAAGGAAGTGATAATGGGGCATTATGAAAATAACAGTATTAGACAAAGTGTAATGGACTTAGAAAGAGAAGTCACATTTGTTAGAAGCATTTTTTTAGGTTACAACCAGCAGAACAGATGAGGACAAGCTGGTGGATATGGAATACTTGGATTTCCAAAAGGCCTATAAATAAAAGCGCCATACAAAAAAATAAATGAAGTTAGAGTACACAGGGTAATCAGGGCTATATATTGCTAAAATAATTAACAGAATAGAATAGTATTAGTCATTTTCATGTTGGTGACTTCCCCTCTAGCCACTGGAGTGATGCAGAAATCAGTAGTCTGGCCCATTAAAGACAAGGATGTTGTAAATGGAATATAATGCAAGAAAAATGTTATTTCATCCTCCTAAGTAGAAAAAAAAATCTGCACTTTTTTTAATATCAAATGATTAAAAGTTTTAGTCTTCAAAGGCACCAAGGTGTCCAGTGTACTGAATCAGAGTTAACATGCAAGCATAGCAAACAAACACTAAGTTGGCTTTCATTGCAAAAATGCAAAAAAAGTAGAAATGCTGTGCTCCAAATATATGAGACCACATCTGTAATATTTTGCTAGCTCTGGTTTTCCCCAAGAAAGAATATATTTATTATCAAGATTCATAGATTGTGGTTTGCCTGATATAGAGAATTAAGCACACATAGTCTGTACTCTAGAATTTAGAAATTATGAGAGGTTATCCTGTGGTAACAAAAAAATTCTTACTGGTTTGACAGAGTAAATGCACAGTCAATAATTTTTTGAGTCATAGTCTCAAAAAAAAGGCTTTGACATTCAGAAGAAATTTATTCAAAGGGCAGTGAATCTTGGGTAGAGATTCCAAAGACGCACATGGAGTCTTATTTATAGAATATATATAAAACAGAGATCAATACTTTGTTTTGTAAAGAGGGAAACAAGGAAAGTGGCACTGAGGTGAAACTCAACAATGATTGTACTGAGTGGCAGAGAAGGCAACAATTGAGTAGCGTAATCTTCTTTCAAGCAGCAAGTTATTTATTACCTTTCATAATAATTGATAATGGATTGAAAATTGGTTGACATACAGGAAACAATAGGAATACTTGTTCTTTAAGGTTGGCAGGTAGAGACCAAGAGTATTACAAAGATCAGTGCATGGGCCCTAGCTGTTCACAACTGAATGTAAAATCTCTAAATGTTCACGATGAGGACTTGAAATGGATGCACTGAGGCTACAAAACAATTTCAATTAAGTGGGTTGAAGGGCAAACACATGGCACATTTACTATAACAGGGATAAACATGAAGTTTGACCAAGACAAAAAAGCAGTATATTATTTAAGTAAAGGTACATAGGGAACTGAGATGTACAAAAAGATTCGGCTGCCCTTGTACACCTATCACTAATAGTTAACATGCAGGTATAACAACCAGATTTGATAGTGGGGATGAAGGGAACCATCATTTAAGTGGAAAGATTGGGTTGAATGGGCCTGCCTTTATTAGCATTTAGGAGAATCAGAGGGGAATCTTATGGAGATATACAAAATTCTAGTAGAATTCAACTGACTGGATATTCAGAAGGTGGGTTGGTCTAGAAGTCAAATTATCAGGATAAGGGCAAGACATGCAGAACGGAGGATTTTCATGTTCCCCTTTCCTCCCCCCCAGTAGGGTACTGACACATGGAATTCTCTGTACCAGACGTTCTGAAATCCAATCATTGAACGCATCAAGGAGATACACTGATATTGACTTAAAAAGGGTATGCTTCAGGCTCAAATGTCTGAATCAATCCTGACCAGATTTCCAGTCCTTACTACTGAAAAATTATCACCATAGCATGATGCTTTCTCTGCCATACTTTATGGGAGGGATTGTGTTACCTGGCTGATGCACAGTATTAAGATTTATGCCGCACGGACCACTAAAATAAGGCATACAGACTTTGCAAAGCATCACTTAAAGATACTGTAAAGATGTAGCAGATCTTGAGGTCATTTGTGACTAAAGTGGAACTTCTTGGCCTCAACACTAAGTGGCATGTGTGGTGTAAATCTAAAACTGTACATCAGCCAGGTGACACTATCCCTACTATAAAGTATGGTGGAGGAAACTTCATGCTGTGGGTATGCTTTTCAGCAGCAGGGACTGGAAACCTGGTCAGGATTGATGGGAAGATGAATGCTGCTAAATACAGAGATCTCCTGGATAAAAACCTCTGCCAGAAAGCTTAAACTGGGGAGGAAGTTCATCTTTCAGCAGGTCAATGACCCAAAGCACACTACCAGAGCAACCATGGGGTTGCTTCAAATCAAGAAAACTGATGTCCTTGAGTGGTCCTGACCTTAATCCAATCGAACAACTCTGGCAAGACCTCCGGATTGTTGCTCTCTCCCATTCTCCAACTAACATATCACAGCTGGAGCAATTTTGCAAGTAAGAAAGGGTAAATCTTGCTCTAACATGATGTGCAAAGCTAATAGAGACTTATTTGAAAAATATAACTGGCTGCATAGCTGCAAGAGGTGGTTCAACTAAGTACTGAGCAAAGGGGGGGGATGAATACTTTTGAAATGCTATTTTAGTTTTTGAATTTTTTTCATGCTTTACAATTTACTGTCTTTTTAGGCTTGACTGTGAAAAAAGGATCATAAAAAGGAAATAAAAAATTATTCAAAATTGATCAAAATCCCTGGTTGTAATATGCATTTATATGAACAATGGCTTATAGGCTGAATACATCTTCAAGGCTCTGTATTCTTCAGTCAGACAAACAAGTAGACTTTCCCTCTTCCTGCTAGCACTGGGATGAAGACAGAAACAACTGCTACATCAGTTACTAGAGACAGCTATCAAAACCAATCATGTTTTTAGAACAGAGAGCCATGATGACAAATAGGAAAATTGAAGACAAAAGGGCTGGAATACTGCATATTTAAATCAACTCCAACATTTTATTTACTGAAAAGTTCTAATGATTTCAAAAAAATTCAAAGGATATAGGCATACAGAGTTCATCTTAATGGCACTTAAAAAGGTGGTTTTCTTCCACATTAAATCCAAAGACAAACCTCGCACCTGCTATGAATAAAAAGCTGCTTAACATTACACATCTGTCATTAATTAACAAGAATTTTTTTTGTTCTGCTTCAAAAGACCATATGGGTGCAAGGTGCTTTTGGAAAAGATTTACATATAGTGCAGTGCAAAAGTCTAGACTTTTTAATAAATTTTGTTTCAGATTTTTATTTCTTATCTTCCGCATTAGTGCACAAGGGGAAAAGAGCAAATTTTAGATTTCCAAACATTCAGAGAAATCTTTTGTATCTGATGAAAGGAAGTAACATTTAAGTAATGGATCACTTCTCAAATATAAACTTGATTAGTTTGTAGGTATATAGCCAAGTGCATGATAGAACAAAAATAAAAAACAGGCGCCAATGATCAATGACATAATGAGTTGAATGAACTAAACTGATTAACTGAGAAACACAAATGATGTAGAAGGACAACCAAACTAAAAGGTGAAGATGTGTCAAATGTGACAGTTTAACCTTCAAATCATCAATTCTTACACCATGGCAAGAGTGAGCATACCAACAAGACACAAAAGTGGTCATCCTGCATTAGCAAGGTCTCTCTCAAGCAACAATTTCATGCAGACAGGAGTTCAAGATGTGCTGTTCAAGCTCTTCTGAAGAAGCACGAAAAAACAGACAACACTGAGCACCAGAAAAACAGTAATTTGCTACGGAAACTGAGCACAGCAGATGAGAGATACATCAAACTCATGTTCCTTCAAAAAGGAAAAGGTCCAGCACTGCTATTGGCTCTCAGCTCACAGAAACCACTGGAACCCAAGTACACCCCTCTACAGTCCAGAGAAATCTTGTCAGAAGTAGTCTTCATGGAAGAGTTGCTGCTAAAGAACCATTCCTCTGGTGGAAACAAAGCCTAGCGACTCACCTACACACAAAAATGCAAGGACAGGGACACTAACAATGGCAGCAAGAACTCTGGACTGACGAGTCAAAATTTGAAATTTTAAGCTCAAACAGGAGGCAGCTTATCCATAGGAGAGCTGGAGAACTCAACATGGATGCATGTCTGCAGCCAATAGTGAAGCATGGCAGAGATTCCCTGCAGGCTTGTGGTATATAGTTTCAAATGGATTTGGTGATCTAGTCAGAATTAATGAAATCCTCAAGCTGAGAAGTATAAGCAGATTCTCATCCATCACGCAATTCAAAGGAAAAATGTAGTCACACCAAATACAAATTTGATTCAGTTTGTTACTACATACTGCTCTTTGTAGCAATTTTTTGATATTTAGGAACTTTTCATTTCATTATTTTTGAAAGCATCTTCACTTTACAGAATTTATTACGTGTGTCTAAGACTTTTGCACAGTACTGTATATAGATCAAACAACTAAATCAAGCCGAATTCGGTCCATTATCAACAACTGCAGTCCTGTCCATTCATACTCATTTGTTATGGATTTCAAGTGCAGTGTGCACTAACCTGTCAATTTGAGAACTGGGCAGTCAGGCTGCAGGAGTTACTTGGCCTCAGCATTGTGGCATTGACAACTGGACAACCTTTGCAGAAGAATGTAACTATAATATAGCTTAATTTCCCAAAGTAGGAAAACATGTTTTTACTATTTTTAAGTTGTCTCAGCATATCCAGACTCCACTGTTGGATACCACATGGAGTGTAGTAACAGTGAAGAGTGCTAGGTGAAAGAAGGCTGTGAGGGAACGGCTGACTTCCAGAGTGAAGGTGGTTTTTACTACTCGGGGTAAAAGAGAGGCAAGACTCCGCAACTGCGTGATGTCAGCCAGTAGAGCACGAAAGGTTTAAAAAGACCACCATATCAGCAGGCAGCAGAGTGATAGGGCTTTGGACCAATGGGCTTAGGCAGTAACAGGAAGAGGCAAGGTAGGTCTACCTGTGTTATTTGCGGAAAAGAGGAAGTATGTGTGTGAGGCCAGTTTTCTGTGCTCAGTGCCAGAAGTGGGAGGTCCTGGAGTCTCCCAGCCTCCCGGACGGCCATATCTGCACCAGGTGTGTCGAGCTGCAGCTCCTAAGGGACCGAGTTCGGAAACTGGAGATGAAGCTCGATTACCTTCGCCTGGTCAGGGAGAGCGAGGTGATACAGAGGAGTTACAAGCAGGTGATCACACTGGGGATATGGGAGACAGACAAGTGAGTCACAGTCAGGAAGGGGAAGGGTCAGATGCCAAATATCGACTGTCATCTCCCTATAGCAAAGGGTTTAGATGGGGTGGAGTTTGTTAAGGGTGTTCAGGAAGGTTTCTTGACACAATATGTAGATAAGCCTGCAAGAGGAGAGGCTGTACTTGATTTGGTATTGGGAAATGAACCTGGTCAGGTGTCAAATCTCTCAGTGGGAGAGCATTTTGGAGATAGTGATCTTAATTCTATCTCCTTTACAATAGCATTGGAGAGAGATAGGAACAGACAAGTTAGAAAAGCATTTAACTGGAGTAAGGGGAATTATGAGGCTATCAGGCAGGAAATTGGAAGCTTAAATTGGAAACAGATGTTCTCAGGGAAATGTACGGAAGAAATGTGGCAAATATGCAGGGGATATTTGTGTGGAGTTCTGCATAGGTACGTTCCAATATAGAGCACAGGAACTGTGGTGTACAAAAGCTGTAATAAATCCAGTCAAGAAGAAAAGCTTACAAAAGATTCAGAGAGCTAGGTAATGTTAGAGATCTAGAAGATTATAAGACTAATAGGAAGGAGCTTAAGGAGGAAATTAGGAGATCTAGAAGGAGCCATGAGAAGACCTTGGCGGACAGGATTAAGGAAAACCCCAAGCATTCTACAAGTATGTGAACAGCAAGAGGATGAGATGTGAAAGAATAGGACCTATGAAGTGTGACAGTGGGGAAGTGTGTATGGAACTGGAGGAAATAGCAGAGGTACTTAAATGAATACTTTACTTCCGTATTCACTATGGAAAAGGACCTTGGTGATTATAGTGATGACTTGCAGCAGACTGAAAAGCTTGAGCACGTAGATATTTAAAAAAAAGAGGATGTGCTGAGCTTTTGGAAAGCATCAAGTTAGGTAAGTTCCTGGGACCGGGTAAGATATACCCCAGGCTACTGTGGGAGGCGAGGTAGGAGATTGCTGAGCCTCTGGCGATGATCTTTGTATCACCAAAGGGGACGGGAGAGGTTCCGGCGGATTGGAGGGTTGCAGATGTTGTTCCTTTATTCAAGAAAGGGAATAGAGATAGCCCAGGAAATTAAAGACCAGTGAGTCTTACCTCAGTGGTTGGTAAGTTGATGGAGAAGATCCTGAGAGGCAGGGTTTATGAACACTTGGAGAGGTACAATATGATTAGGAAGTCAGCATGGCTTTGTCAACGGCAGGCCGTGCCTTACGAGCCTGACTGAAGTTTTTGAGGATGTGACTAAACACAGTAATGAAGGAAGAGTAGTGGATGTAGTGCATATGAATTTCAGCAAGGCATTTGATAAGTTAACCCCATGCAAAGCTTATTGAGAAAGTAAGGAGGCATGGGATCCAAGGGGATATTGCTTTGTGGATCCAGAACTGGCTTGCCCACAGAAGGCAAAGAGTGGTTGTAGACAGGTCATATTCTGCATGGAGGTCGGTCACCAGTGGAGTGCCTCAGGGATCTGTTATGGGACCCTTACTCTTCGTGATTTTTATAAATGACCTGGATGAGGAAGTGGAGGGATGGGTTAGTAAGTTTGCTGATGACAGAAAGGTTGGAGGTGTTGTGGATAGTGTGGAGGGCTGTCAGAGGTTATAGTGGGACATTGATAGGATGCAAAACTGGGCTGAGAAGTGGCAGATGGAGTTCAACCCAGATAAGTGTAAAGCGGTTCATTTTGGTAGGTCAAATATAATGGCAGAATATAGTATTAATGGTAAGACTCTTGGCAGTGTGGAGGACCAGAGGGATCTTGGGGTCCAAGTCCATAGGACACTCAAAGCAGCTGCGCAGGTTGACTCTGTGGTTAAGGCGGCATACGGTGTATTGGCCTTCATCAATCATAGAATGGAATTTAGGAGCCAAGAGGTAATGTTGCAGCTAAATAGGACCCTGGTCAGACCCCACTTGGAGTACTGTGCTCAGTTCTGGTCGCCTCGCTACAGGAAGGATGTAGAAGCCATAGAAAGGGTGCAGAGGAGATTTACAAGGATGTTGCCTGGATTGGGGAGCATGCCATATAAGAACAGGTTGAGTGAACTCAGCCTTTTCCCCTTGGAGTGACGGAGGATGAGAGGTGACCTGATATAGTGTATAAGATGATGAGAGGCATTGATCGTGTGGATAGTCAGAGGCTTTTTCCCAGGGCTGAAATGGTTGCCACAAGGTGACACAGGTTTAAGGTGCTGGGGAGTAGGTACAGAGATGTCAGAGGTAAGTTTTGTTTTTACTCAAGAGTGGTGAGTGCGTGGGCTGCCGGCAACAGTGGTAGAGGTGGATACGATAGGGTCTTTTAAGAGACTATTGGATAGGTACATGGAGTTTAAGAAAAATAGTGGGCTATATATAAGCCTAGTAATTTCTAAGGTCTGGACATGTTCGGCACAACTTTATGGGCCGAAGGGCCTGTATTGTGCTGTAGGTTTTCTATGTTTCTATTTTTCACAGGGCAGGTAAAATATATCTAAAATATTCTATAATATAGATCGAAAACTGCTAAAATAATAAAATCCCAATCTGTATTTTGCTTTTCATTTTCTGTACAAATCTAAAAGTTGTTTGGGAAACAATGAGAAGATTCTTATATTAAAAATGTTTAGCTGATTACAATAGTAACAACAAACTGTATATTTTATGGACTTACTAGACAGAAAAATAATAGCAAAAAGTCCCTCTGATATTCACATGGTCATGACTGCTAAATTCTGTCAGTTCTATTTCCAAAAATCACATCAATCTTGGGGGTTTTTTTTAATATAGTGATTGACTGAGTATTTACGGGTCTTTCAGGAGTAAAATATTCCAAAGATTCACAACTGGCTACATGAAAAAATGTATTTTATTCTAAATATTAAAATGCTCAACTTAAGTTGATTAGAATAAGAAGCCATTCTAATATAATTGTATTCAGTTAAGAACCTGTTTGAAAAGGTAGACAGTGATGTGTTCCTAGTTGGGGGATCTTCAGTCCTGAATAAAGGAGACAAATACTCCAAGTTAAAAAGAACATACATAAAAGACTTGCACGTGAAAGAGAGAGCAGTAGGGCAGGGGTGGGCGAGGGGGAGCGAGCATGAGAGGGAGCGAAAGCGAGAGGGAGAGCAGGTTATGTGGGTTTAGGGATACCATTAGAAAAAATGAATTAGCAATTGGCTAAGTATGGGCGAATTATTAAAAATCACATGGTTTTACAAAAGGAGCACCATTTGAATGTAGTTTAGATTGATGGACTTTCAGAAAGCATTGAGAAATATAACAATCTTATCAGCTTTAGTTACTTCACCAAGTAGCACAAAAACAGAGAATACAGATGAAGAGATTACTTTCTAGTCTGCAAACTGGGGGGGGGGGGGAGGGTGTCTCTGTGCGTACACGCACAAACACATTATTTTATTTATATATATATACACATACATACACACACACACACACACACATACATACATATACACACACATACATACACACACACACCTGATACAAAAATCCATTTACACTTCAGTAATACTTACATTCTTTCTTCCTTCTAATGAAGATGGAGACAAAATCATTGCATTGTCTTCTTGCTGTTCAGATTCATGAGAAGGACTATATTTAACACTTTTCTTTCTCATTCTTTTTGCTCTGTGCAACATTGGTAGCTCAACATCTTTGATGATTGCAAGTTGTTCTTCGGAATCCTTTCCATCTTCTTTATCCACCTCACTGCAGATGGACGATTCAAACATCATTGTTCCATTCATAACCATTTTAGTTATTTTTAACTTCAGTTCTGGTGAAGCATTCTGTGTAATTTCAGGCTCTGTACCAGTGTCACTGTCTTTGCTAATTGTGCAACAGTCCTGAATTGGAGAGTTCTCACGGGACTCTGACCATTGTTTTATCTCTGGAGATTCACCAGAGAATCCACTAGGAATCATGGAAGCTAAATCTTGAAGTTTGCGCAAAGGAATATAGGATCGTACAGATGCATGGCCATTAAATGCAGGTTTTGCTTCATCCCGTGAATCAGTGGACTGCTGAACGCCACTTCCATCCTGCAGATTGCAGCTTTCTCTTGCACAAATACTCTGACCAGTCCTGCTGTTTGGACCATTGTCCTCAGAAATATTGAAACCCAGTGAATTTGAAAGTTGTTGTGAATTATCAAAGGGCAAAATGCTACCCACTGTCAATTTATATTCACAGACACGATCCATCTTTCCTGATTTCCCACCTAAGAAGAGGAAGAAAAAAAACAACTGGTTATGAAACTGCTGCATACACAGGAATTGTCAGTTCAGCTGGAACATTTTTACCAATCATTTATGAAAGACTTAACATCACCTGGCATTGCCATAGTGATTTGTCATCAAAAATACTAATAATTCTAAATAAAAGTGTTTGTAAAAGTTAGGTTAAAAAAATCAAAACAATATTTGATATTTGAAGTTATAAAGCAGTGGTGTAAAATAGCCTATCTTGCTAGACAATGAAGATAATATTTTTTCTAAACTTGAAATTTCCTACAATAATGTGCAAGCATCTGTAAAAATAATGGTCAGGGTTGACAATGGATATTATGTCCTAGCTGTCTGCATGATATGCAATTCAGTATGCAAGCCAGTGCAGTACTATATGGAAAGATGCCATTGCCCATGCAGGAGGCTCCCCACACCCCTCCAAGCAGCTGATGAATCCAAAGAAACAGCTCTGCACCAGTGACATCGCAGGAATTATCAATCAGCGTTGAACTCAACATAAGACTGCCTTGGGGACTTCAACCTCGGCTAGTTCCCTCAGGGTTTACTCCTGAAGCCTTCATCATGAGTAGGTACAGTCGCAAGGTAGTGGAGCATTGACTATTGTAGATTTTAAGATATCAAAGGCAAATTCAATTTTGATAAATCCCACAGAAATTTCAAATTCACGCAAGTATACATTAAGGACACTTAAATTACTTTACCCAATGTACCTTATGATTTGGTATCTGTGACCAGCTCAGAATGTTCAATAGAAGTTGGTTTTAGCAACAGCACCCCCTTCAGATGATAAATTAAGAAGTGAAGGCAGTCTGGGAATACCAGCATTCCAGGGTGTTTGCTAGAAAGTGCAAAGAACCACAAAGTTTCAGAGGAGTGACTCACCTGAAATTGTGGTTAAAACTTATCACTTCTGGCACTGATTTTGTTTGCCAAATAATATTAAAACAATGTTAGAGTGATTTTTGGGTTAAAGACATATACAATTTAACAACTTACTTTGGCTACCAGTCTTCACATCTAAAAATATATTGTGCATTTAATGTGGAGTGCAGCTCTGAACAATGGCTTCCTAAAAGCTGTGAATCAATGCTGATTAAAATTCATTTAGGTGTCTGTGGTGTGGAGGTAAATCAGGAGGTGTGAAGGTTGTATGTAGTTTCAAGGAAAGCATTGTCCAAATATGGAGTTGTCCTTTGATGTTTGGCACATAAAATATGGAGCCTCACATTGAGCCAGCACACCTTTCCACTGAAAGCATCTCCATATGATGCCTGTAGTACCTTGTTTTGTCGAATAAAGAAGCTGCTTTGTACCTACCAGTAATTTTCTTCAGCGATTTCATTCATGCAACATTTGGTGTCAGAAATGGGTTACCTTCGTGACCCATCGTGTTCCCAGTGATTTTAGCAGTCTAAGTATGTGAGTATTTTTTTAAAAATAGCACTCACACTTGAATCCGTCCAGGTCAGTGGTACACGGGAACACGAGGTATCACAAACACAGACAGCTGAACTGGTAGATATAAAGGTAGCGTGTGCGCTTACTTAAATGGGGAAACTTTGCGTGTTAATTTAGTGAGACGGGGCCAACAGTTGCGAAGGGTGGTTACCGAAGGCTGGTCCCAAAGGGGTTGTTTAGTTTGCCAGTGACCAAGGCACAAAGCAAGGAACTGCTGGGATAGACATGGGAGGGTAAAGGAGTTACTATGCTACAAGTGCAGCCTGTTGGGACATGGTTGGAGGCAGTGTCCAAAAAAGAGGAAAGAAAAACAGGTGAACATCACAGCAGACAAGCAATCTCTCACCCCATCGGTACCCAGTCTGACCAGCGATCAGATCAGATCATAGAGCTAGTAAAGATAGCTCCTAGGTCAGAAAAAGATGTGGAGGCCGCCCCCACTGCCAGTGCTGGTGGCCCGCAGATGTACACAACAACATTGTTAGGGGGCAGGCAATGCGATATATTAGTGGACATAGGGGCATCAGTATCAGTAACTGATCCACCCTTGCCAACAACAGGACAGGCCATTTATATTAGAGGGGTAGGAGGGAAAACAGTGAAAGCAGAAAGAAGCGAGTCGCAAATACTCGAAATCGATGGAGTGCAGCTTTCAGTGTATTGCTGGGTATGTCCAAATAATGAGGGCACTACCCTTGGAATTGACATCTTAAGGGAAGCAAAGGCCGTTAAACATTTCGGGAAAGGGGGAAATAATATGGACAAATCAGGGGCAGCGAACATGTACAACCAATAGAATACACAACCTAGCTAGCATAATCACAGCTGCTCCAATCTTCAGAGACTGGAGCCAACAGTTCCCAGTAGTGTGGGCTCGACACAATCAAGATTGTGGTCAAGTAAAGATAAACCCAGTTAAAAAAGAGGGAGCCTGTATATAAACCCCATAAGCAGTAGCCTATAAAAACTGACCGCTGTCCAGGGTATAGTGAAGGAACTAAAACACCTGCAGATACTCAGAGACTGCGGCATGTACTAACTCGCCTAGATGGCCAGTAAAGAGGACCAATAGATCATATCAATTAACAACTGGCTATAGAGCCTTTAAGAACATCCTGAATGGCCTATCTCCAGAACATAAAGTCCTGGATATTGCTAATGGATTTTGGGGGCTCCCCTTCACACCCGAGTCCCATGACCGATTTGCCTTCACCTTGGGTGGGCAGCAAAATACATGGGCCAGATTACCCAAGGAATTCCACAATAGTCCAGTCATTGCTCATAAAGTCTATGGAAAAGCTCAATCTAATGCCCTCCCAATCGATATGCTTACAGTACGTAGATGATCTACTAATTGTTTCGGAAGAAAAAGAAGATAATTTAAGGATGATAGCCAGTGTTTTAGAGATACAGCAAGAAGAAGTGACAGTAATTTATTAGCTCACCAGAAAGGAGAGAATAAGGAACAGAAAGGAAATTAATCAGAATCAGGTTTATTATCACCAGCATGTAATTTGTTAACTTAGCAGCAGCAGTTCAATGTAATACATAATCCAGCAGAGAAAATAATAAACAAGTAAATCAATTATGTATATTGAATAGATTAAAAAGTGCAAAAACAGAAATACTGTATATTAAAAAAAGTGAGGTAGTGTCAAATCATTCAATGTCCATTTAGGAATCAGACAGCAGAGGAGAAGAAGCTGTTCCTGAATCGCTGAGTGTGTGCCTTCAGGCTTCTGTACCTCCTACCTGATGGTAACAGTGAGAAAAGGGCATGCCCTGGGTGCTGGAGGTCCTTAATAATGAACACTGCCTTTCTGAGACACCACTCCCTGAAGACGTCCTGGGTACTCTGTAGGCTAGTACCCAAGATGGAGTTGATTAGATTTACAACTTTCTGCAGCTTTTTTCGGTCCTGTGCAGTAGCCCCTCCATACCAGACAGTGATGCAGCCTGCCAGAATGCTCTCCACGGTACAACTACAGAAGTTTTTGAGTGTATTTGTTGACATGCCAAATCTCTTCAAACTCCTAATAAAGTATAGCCACTGTCTTGCCTTCTTGATAACTACATTGATAATGTTGGGATCAGGTTATAACCAGGAACTTGAAACTGTTCACTAGCTCCAACTCTGATCCCTCTATGAGGATTGGTATCTGTTCCTTCGTCTTACCCTTCCCTGAATTCCACAATCAGCTCTTTCATCTTACTGACATTGAGTGCTAGGTTGTTGCTGTGGCACCACTCCACTAGTTGGCATATCTCACTCTTGTACACCCTCTCGTCACCACCTGAGATTCTACCAATAATGGTTGTATTGTCAGCAAATTTATAGATGGTATTTGAGCTATGCCTAGCCACACAGTCATAGGTATATAGAGTAAAGCAGAGGGCTAAGCACACACCTGAGGTGCGCCAGTGTTGATCGTCAGTGAAGATGATATGTTATCATCAATCAGCAATGATTGTGGACTTCCAGTTAGGAAGTCGAGGATCCAATTGCAGAGGGAGGTACAGAGGCCCAGGTTCTGCAACTTCTCAATCAGGATTGTGGGAACGACGGTATAAAATGCTGAGCTGTAGTCAATGAACAGCATCCTGATGTAGGTGCTTGTGTTGTCCAGGTGGTCTAAAGCCATGTGGAGAGCCATTGAGATTGCATCTGCCATTGACCTATTGTGGTGATAGGCAAATTGCAGAGGGTCCACGTCCTTGCTGAGGCAGGAATTCAATCCAGTCATGACCAACCTTTCAAAGCATTTCATCACTTTCAATGTGAGCGCTACAATTTGATAGTCATTAAGGCAGTCCTCATTATTCTTCTTAGGCACTGATTTAATTGTGGCTTTTTTGAAGTGGGAACTTCCACACGTAACAGTCAGAGGTTGAAAGTGTCCTTGAATACTCCTCTAGTTGGTTGGCACAGGTTTTCAGAGCCTTACTAGGTACTCCATCGGGACCTTCCACCTTGCGAGGGTTCACCCTCTTTAAAGACAACCTAACATCAGTCTCTGAGATGGAGATCACAGGGTCATCAGGTGCAGCAGGGATCTTCACAGCTGTAGTTACGTTCTCCCTTTCCAAGCGTGCATAGAAGGCATTGAGTTTTGACCCATATGTTTTGGTCTTGCCCTTGTTTACAAAATTACTGGAAAGATATTTTCAGTATTATTTCAAGAGTTCTGAATATCAATTTCCAACCACATCCTTTTACTGCAATTTTTGGTTTACCAATGGTGGATAATAGTCGTTTATCCTCTTCATCTCGACGAATGATTGCATTTGTTACATTAATGGCTAGAAGATCTATTTTATTGAACTGGAAAGAAATTAATCCTCCAACTATATTTCAGTGGTTCTCTCAAACTATCTCTTGTTTGAGTTTAGAAAAAATTAGAAGTGTTGTTATTGATCCTTCAGTTAAATTTGAAGAAACTTGGAGACCATTTATTCAACATTTTCATATGAGTTAAATTGTCTTTTCCTAAACCTCACTTTGATTATCCTTAATTATTTGGATGGAGGTTCGGAGTTATTGGCACTACTGTATGTACTTAACATTATGCAATGGCCCATGTTGGTTAGGTTTTTTTTTTCCTCTTTTTTTGGGGTTGTTTTTTTTTCTTTTTGTCTCTTTTGTTCATAAATACTGAGTTTGGGAGGCTATATATATTGATTATTATATATTTGAATGTCTACTTAAACTATTAATTATGTACTCTCAACACTTTGTATTCATGTTTCATTTGTTTGTTTAAAAAATTAATAAAAAGATTTATTTTTTTAAAAAAAGGCAGCGTTGAGTTCATCTGATAGTGAAGCATCGCTGCCATTCATGCTATTGGGCTTCACTTTGTAGGAAGTAATGTCTTGCAGACCCTGGCAGAGTTACCGTGCATCTGATGTCGCCTCCAACCTCGTTCAAAATTGTCTCTTCACCCTTGAAATAGCCCTCCACAAATCATATCTGGTTTTCTGGTACAGGCATGGGTCACCAGACATACAGATCTAGCCTTCAGCAGACAACACACCTGCTGGTTCATCCACTCTTTGTGGGCACACACTCATCCACACAGGTTTTAATGAAGTTAGTAACAACTGCAGCATACTCATCCAGGTTTGATGATGAATCCCTGAATACAATCCGGTCCACTGATTCAAAGCAGTCCTGTAGGCACTCCTGTGCTTCCCTTGTCCAAACCTTCTTGGTCCTCACTAGTGGTGCTACAGTCTTCAGTCTCTGCCTATACTCAAGGAGTAGAAGTACAGCTAGGTGATCAGACTTCCCAAAGTGTGGGCATGGAATAGCACGGTAGGCATTCTTGATGGTGGTGTAACAATGGTCCAGTGTGTTGTGTCCTCTGGTATTGCAAGTGATCTGTTAATGGTAGTTGCTTAGTGATTTTTTTCAAACTGGCCTGGTTAAAATCTCCCAAAACAATGGTGAAGGCATTGGGGTGTGCTGTTTTGTGCATGCTGATCCCATTGTTCAGAACATCTAAAGCCTACTTGACATTGGCCTGAAGTGGAATGTAAACTGCTACCAAAATGACCCCAGAGAACTCCCATGGTAAGTTAAAAGGACGGCACTTTACTGCTAGATATTCCAGGTCTGGTGAGCAGAATTGGGACGGCACTGATATATTTACACACCAAGAAGAGTTGATCATGGAGTATACTCCTCCATCTCTGCTTTTGAGAGACTCTATAGATCTATCCTGACAGTGTATAGTAAACCCGTCAATCTGGATCACTGCATCCAGTACAGGTTAACCAGGATTCCGTGAAACAAAGGAGACACATTGTCCTAATATCCCTCTGATTCAGCACCCTAGCTTTGAGATCATTCATTTTATTCATCAGAGACTGCACATTCGCCAGCAAGATAGTCAGTATAGGGAGTTTAAAAACCCCGGTTCCTGAAATGCACTTGTAACTCCGATCTACACCCGCGCTTCCTCCAAGGTGTCCTCCGTGGGCACTTCTGACCACAATCAGTGTTGTTTCTGTCGGTTTTAAGCAGCAATAGTTTGTTTAAACTCATTAAGACATCCTTGTTGACTGTACTGACCTTGGAAGCAGTTGTGCATTTTAGCTGTATCAGGCTGAAACAGGAATACTTAATTCTATCCACTGAGACTACTGTTGCTACTCAAGTTGTGCCTAGGTGCCCCGGAAGTAGAAAATGAGTGGACAGACAGTACTGTTGAGAAGGGAGCAGAGGAACAAGAGGCAATTGAAACTGCAAGTGTGCAGGAAGAAATGACGGAAGCCACTTTAGTAAAATTATATGAAGAGATGGAGGCAGAAAAGAAGGAGGGACCATAATGGAGCTGGTCACGATGGGAGGAAGGAGTCGTGGCACCACCATGTATTCAGCAGATACTACTGAAGTTATATCATGGGCTGATGCATCAGGGAGGCAGAACATGATCATGACCCTCCAGCAGGACTGGTGATAGCCAGGGATGTTGAGAAATTCTGCCGCTGTTGTATCATTTGTGCCCAGCATAACCCTGGTAAAAGCAGAAATCTACAGCTGGCAGATCAACCACAGTCAAGGGGACCCAAAGAAATATCCAGATGGGCTTCACAGGGCCCCTATCCAAAAGCAATGGGGGAAGCTACTTTCTAGTAATTGTGGATCACTTCACCCAGTGGGTAGAGGCTTTCCCAACAAGGGACTGTACCACCAGCACCACTGAATGGATTCTAGTTTAGGAATTCCTTGCAAGGTGGGAAACTGCAGTTCAAGTGGACTCGGATCAGGGAGCACATTTCACAGGGAAAGTGGTGAAGGAAATGTACTGACTGTTAGGGATTGGCTCAGTACACTACTCAGAGTTCAGGAATGGTAGAAAGGATGAACTGAACAATCAAGAATGCCTTAGCCAAAGCTATAGCTGAGACAGGAAGGACATACATTGATGTATTACCAGGAATCCTGATGAGATTACAAGCAACACCAAACAGCACACTGAGTTTCAGCCCCTACGAATTACTGATGCGACTCCCTTATGGGGTAATTACAGGTTATGGGGAGCCTGGGATTTACAAGGATAGAACGACACAGTATGTGGAAGACCTATGTAACCAACTTAGTGTTCAAGGACCGAGCAAAACAACATCAGCTCATTGACAATCAGAGAGCCGGGGGAAAAGGAGTTAGTTCTCCCACAGCCAGGTGACCAAGTCATGGTGAGGGTACTGCCTGAAAAGGCAGGGTTTGCACCAAGATGGGTAGGACCACAGATGGCACTTTTTACAATTGACACTGACTTCGTGCAGACTCAATGAGGCAGCCAAAGGAAACACTGGACTCAGGTTAAACCATATGACTCACCTTATTGTTGCTCCCACAGATAGAGCAAGGGATCAAATGTACCCAGTAACCATGTGATTACAGAGAACCTCAGAGACAACCACCAGCCAGCTACACCAGACCTGACCACAGTTGATGAAAACATGCCCACAGGAAACGTGAAGGCAGAAGACACCGAGAACGTGACAGAAACCCGTCAATAAAATTAAGGTGTGATGGTAGTCTGTAATGAAGGCTATTTGCTGAAGGTACAGGACTAGTTTAATGGAATAGAACTGTAATAATATTGGGGGGAAATAGAAGAGGAGGGATTTAAGTTAAAGCAGAGACAGGAAGTTCCACAACTTCAATGGCATTTCAGGCTGAGAAAGATTGCACATGGCATCTGAAGGAAGTCACTCCCAGCCTGAATGAGGAGTGAATACAAATGAGCTGGGCCCTTTCAGCAGGCGGGCCAGTGATCGACTGGACAGTTCAGAAAGGGATGCCACCAGGGAGAGGTCCTTGCAGTCATTCAAATAGAGACCACCCCATCCCTTCCTGTACATTGATGAGAGGGCCCATGAGCCTCATGCACTTACCTTGCTGGTGCCCCTGGAAAGAGAAGAGTTTTACCAACCAGAGAATGAAGGGGTGAAGACAAGGAATGTGATTAAACTGCAATTGGCCTGCAGGGGAAGAGCCAACAGGAATATGAAAGAAGCTGCATTTCTAAGACTGTTGTTCAAATTTCTGAAACAATCTCTCTGCTTAGCATTTTGTAGGTAGTGATTAGGGATGATAGGGTAGGCGTGGGGGCTGGGGAATTCCGAGGCAGGGCATTTTTTTACTGCCGTATTTGAGTAGATCCTCCTTTAGGTTGGTCTTCCCTGGTCCGGGAGGGCCAAGAGGAGAGACTGGTAGAGTGATTTTTGGGTTAAGGAAATATACATTTAACAATTAACATTGGCTACTAGTCTCCACATCTGAAAATATATTGTGCATTTAATTTGGAGTGCAGTTCTGAACAATGGGCTCCTAAAAGCTGCAATCCCAGTCCAGACAATGCTGATTAAATTTCATTTGGATGTCTGTGGTGTGGAAGTGAATCAGGAGGTGTGAGGGTTGTCAGTAGTTTCAAAGAAAGTATTGTTCATACATTGTAAATATGGAGTTTGGCACATAAAATATGGAGCCCCAGATTGGGCTGCCAGACCTTTCCACCAAAAGTGTCTCCATATGATGCCTTGTTTCATTGAATAAAGAAGCTGCATCTGTATCTACCAGTAATTTTCTCCAGTGATTTCATTCACGCAACAAAGTGACCCTTTCCTGGCTAGTGTCATATAATGATTAATGCCTTATTCAAGGAAAGCCCATCATAAAGCATTTGGAAAAAAACTTATATCTTAAAACATATTTTTAATCAAGGTGTCAGTCGCAATTTTTGCGAAGAGGAAATGGCCATTTTGGTCTTCTAAATTTATAATCCAAATAAGGATATTGATACTAGTGATACTGCTCTACCATTTAACAAGACACTGCCTAATCTTTGGCCTAACAATCCACAACCATTGCCAGAGCTTAGTGGGTGACAAATATGGTGGTGAGATTAAGCAGAAAATGTCTATTTGATAACGCGACAATTATGCTGTATAAGACAATGCAAGAATGCTAAATGTTAATAAAAATTTCTTTCATATGCATAAGCTTTGATTGGAGTACTACGCAATGCAGTAGAAGCATTCCCATGCAAGTCTGGCGAAGAGCTTTAACAACCCAGCCTCCATAAGAGGGGTATCGTTTAGTGGAGTGGTTATCATGGGAGTGGTTGTCGGAGTGGTCTGAGTCAGAGTGGTAAGTCTTTGGCTCAACAGGGCTTCTGCAAGAACAGGCAGAGGCAAAGCAAGTAGGTAAATTCATTCCTTATTTCTTATTTAACTCTTGAGAAAATAGGGCGTATGTCTACAGAGCCAGTGATCTTTTCTGGGTGTCAGATATAAGTTTTCCCAGGAGACTCTATAGTTAGAGAGACTAACAGGCAATCTTGTGAACGCAAAAAAGAAACACAAATGGTAGCTCGCCTCCTAGGTGTCAAGGTCCACGATGTTTATGAACATGTCCACAATATGCTGAAAAGGAAGGATAAGCAGCCAGAAGTCATGGTACATATTGGTACCAATGACATAGGTAGAAAAAGGGAGGAGGTCCTGAAAACGGAAAACAGGGAGCTAGGAGGGAAGCTGAGAAGCGGGACCTCAAGGGTAATAATCTTGGGATTGCAGCCTGTGCCACGTGACAATGAGGACAGGAATAGAATGAGGTAGCAGATAAATGGGTGGCTGAAGAATTGGAGCAGGGGGTAGGGATACAGATTTCTGGATAATTGGGACCTCTTCTGGGGCAGGTGCGTCCTGTACAAAAGGGACAGGTTGCACTGGACACGGGGGGGAAGAGAGAACCAATATTCTTATAAGCAGGTTTACTAGAGCTGTTGGAGTGGTTTAAACTAATACAGGTAGTCCCAGAGTTACAAACGTCTGACTTGCGAACAACTCGTACTTACAAACCAAGGAAGGAGTACGCCATCCGCCATTTTAAGTCAGATCACAATGCTGTCCGCCATTTTAAGTTGTTGCCGTTGACACTGTGTTACGTGTGTAACTTCGTATTTGGCTTAAATTTTTCTTAGCAAGATTCACCTTGACCACGCCCCTCCCCCCTTCCAGTCGGATGGTGGCGCAGTGAGATCAGTGCTGGGCTCGAGAACGGAGGTTCCCGAGTTCAATTCAGTGACAGACTGCCCCTGAACGCGCTCTCCATTCGTGCTGGGTTGATGTCGAGCTCGCAACTCAACCTCGTGAAAAAAAACACACACACTGCCACCTCCAGTTTAAATTCCCACGCGGCCCAGCATAGCACCCCCCTTGTCCCATTTAACCTGTCTCAGTGCTGTGGACTTTAGGACCCGGGGAATTCAGTGCGGTGGTCTTTAGAACCAGACGGAGCTCGGGACCCGTCGCCCGCAGTGTTACTGTTCCGTTGATGGAAAGCGATCACGATTGAAAATAAAATGGAAATAATTAAGCGTTTGGAAAGAGGTGAAACGTCATCAGTCATTGGAAAAGCGTTAGGCTACAGTCAGTCAACGATCGAAACAATTTTAAAGGATAAAGTGAGAATAATGGAGCATGTGAAAGGCCCTGCCCCGATGAAAGCTACAATTACTTCTAAGCAACGCAGTGGTTTAATTATTGGAATACATATGTTTCTTCAGTGTTTTATATGCATAGAAAGGTAAAATATATACTATATACCAAGACAAACGTTTGACTAACTGATGCTAAATAATACCCAATGTACGTGTTCCGACTTACGTACAAATCCGACTTAAAGACGGACTCAGGAACGGAACTCGTTCTTAACTCAGGGACTGCCTGTATGGCAGGGGGATGGGAACCAGGATGATAGAGCTGAGGATGAGCCAGCAGGTTTACAAGTAGATGAGTGTAACATGAATGAAGGACGAGCCAATGATTTGGTACAAATGCAGCCAGAGTAAAGAGTTACAGTGTATCAAAGGCAAAATTCAAAAAGGCAAAGAATACAGGATTGAACATGGAAATGAAAATTGTTGGTTTGTGGCAGCAGTATTAGAAACATAGAAAACCTAAAGTTCTGCCAAACACATCCCTACCTTAGAAATTACTAGGCTTACCTAAAGCCCTCTATTTTACTAAGCTCTGTGTACCTATCTAAAAGCGTCATAGAAGACCCTATTGTATCCATCTCCACCACCGTTGCTGGCAGCCCATTCCACGCACTCACCACTCTCTGAGTAAAAAACTTACCCCTGACATCTCCTCTGTACCTATTCCCCAGCACCTTAAACCTGTGTCACCTGTGGCAACCATTTCAGCCCTGGGAAAAAGCCTCTGACTATCCACACGATCAATGCCTCTCATCATCTTGTACACCTCTAACAGGTCACCTCTCATCCTCCTTCACTCCAAGGAGAAAAGGCCAAGTTCACTCAACCTATTCTCATAAGGCATGCTCCGCTGTCCAGGCAACATCCTTGTAAACCGCCGTCCAGGCAACATCCTTGTAAACCTCCTCTGCACCCTTTCTATGGCTTCCACATCCTTCCTGTAGTGAGGCAACCAGAACTGAGCACAGTACTCCAAGTGGGGTCTGACCAGGGTCCTACGTAGCTGCAACATTACCTCTCGGTTCCTAAATTCAATTCCACAATTGATGAAGGCCATATGCCTTGTATTGTGCAAAGACAAATCTAAAAATAACAAAAATAAATAGTGCAAAAGAAAGGAATAACAACGTAGCATTTACGGATTGTTCTGAAATCTAATAAGGAAAATTGTTGAATGCAGGTCTTTATGCATAATTGTGAAGAGTTGCCCCCCTCCAAAACACACGTCCTTGTCTTGTGCCATATCAATATAGTATCAATCCTACTCAGCTTCCAGCCATTTATCCAGTTTACAAACTGATTCAAATTTGTCTTCAGTTCTATCATGTTCCAACTTCATTATTAAAATGTCAACAACATTGCTAAAAATCTGCCAGCCATGAAATTCAGTCAGATTTATTGAGCACAATTAACTTATTACAAATCTGTCCAAATTCAGTGATCACTTAATAGTAGGCCCTTCTGACAAATGTCAAGCTCAGTAGCAACATTCTCACTTCTGAAACAGAAGTTTTTTGTTTAAGCACCACATCATGTCATTCATCTGCAAATCAATGTTCCATTAGCACACAAAGCATTTTGGGGAATATTACTAGGACTAATACAAGACTATAAGAAAATAAATGGCAAGAATATGGGAAAGGGTAATTACACACTTTCCCATAGCCCTGCAAAATCTTTTCTTTCAGATACCCATCCTACTCCCTCACATACCCAACAGTTGAAATAGTCTCCAATATTTCATTTGATAGTGGCTTTCAGCCCTAACCACTCATTGTTTTCTTCACTATTTTTGAAACCAGTCACCTTTATTCTACATCTCCTGCTGCATGACACTTTGCCAATACTCTCTATTTACTTCCAATTGTACTCAATTTTCAAAGTATCACCATACCCTCTTGTCACCTGCCTTATTTAAGGACAACTGTTCTGCCCTCTCCAGTTTATTCAAATAATTAAAGTTCCTCATCCAAAAACTGATTTTAGTAAACATCTTGTACACTCTACCCAAGACACTTGAGATCTTTTTCTAAAATGTGGTAACCTCAACAGAATAAAATATTCCAGTTGTGGCCAGATCAGTCCTTTATAAATGGTTGCTAACTCCCTGGCCTTTGTACTCCATGCCTCTACTTATGAAGTACAAAATCCTACAACAGGCTTTAAAAAAAAGCCATCCTGCCAATTTCAACAAGTCCCCATGTTTGATTTTGTACTCACTAGATCAACTTTTCTGCTAAACACTTCTCTGGTTTTGGCATAAATTTAACTTGCCAGATTTATTCCAATTCCACAAAGTTGTCCATCCTCGCTTAGAGATGTAGTACTTTCATAATACCAAAGGTTTGTGTCATCATTTCAATGTATACCACAATTTCAGTACAAAATTATGCATCCAGAAAGCATTTTTACAACCTAGAATTATGTCCAGTACCATATATACAAAATCAGTTCCATTCACTTATATTTTTAAAAAGGCAAACATTTTCAAGTAAAATAATGTTAAATACTAAAACTAAACAAATTTATTTGCAGGGAAATTTCAGACTAAATAAAACGAGAGAAAAAAAGACAAACACAAAGCATTAATAATGCAGCAACCAAAGTAATCTGTAATTTAAAAAAATCAAAATTCTGAACTTCCATCTTAGGATTAGAAGATTTGCTGCTAACTATACAATATTCAGATTTTACTTCTACTAGGTATCCTGTGGCAAATGCTTCAACTCATAATAGCCCATAATACGTTCATCACTTTGTCTACAAGCTTGTAGACAAAAAAAACTTGACAGAATACTCTCTAACCATGAATGCAGCTCCAACTCACAAGTTCAATAACATCCAGTTAATACACCTTCCTCCATCACTGATGTACTTCAGCTACAGTGCATGCATCCACAAAATACAAGTGTTAGCCAATACACTCAGACCCCGCTTAACACTGAGGATGCGTTCCTCAAAAGGTGGAGCGGTATGTAAATCAGCGCTATGCGGGGTCATTATAACATTATGTAAATGGATGTATACCTGATATTTAAAAATCCATGTATGTGAATGCTTTTTCTAGACCCTCACTGGAAGTTGCAGGCCATTTTCCAGACATTATGGGTGGAAAAAAAAGAATAAGTTGGTGAGGGAACAAGAACGTTTACACACGCGGAGAGCAGAAAGTGAATAATATGTTGGCTGTGAGTGGCTCAGAGTGTATGTAAAGAGCTCTCATTGGCTGACTGAATGTTTACTGTAATGGCGGCCATTCTTGAGAAGTTTTAAGTGTTATTTAGAATGAATTAGACATTTTTTAAAATTTCAATAAAGAATTGAATAACTGCATTGTAATGAATCAGTGTTAAGCGGGCTCTGAGTGTACCAAATTCATCTCTCTGGCTGTCCATTCCATAGGATGTTGATGGTACCTAATTCATATCTTCTTGCACAATCTCTACCATTAAGTGCAAAAGGCACTGGGGACCACATTCCCCAAATAACACAGCATCCTAATTTAGGATTAGATTGCTGTTGTCAGCCTAAATCCAGAAAGGATTAGTTTACAAAGGCAATTAGGGATGGCCTCTATCTTCTTATTAAATTGTCATTGAACAGCAAGTCTTGGATGTTACTTGGTTCCAAGGGCAGGATGGATCCAAACCTGTTGGAAGCATACATTGCTATTCACTGATCTGACAACATGTCAGAATACACAAGGAAGGGTATTATCAGCCTCATCTGCAAGCAGGTGGAGGAGCAGGAGAAAACCAAAAATTAGAAAACCACTTCATCCTTAAGTACAGAAAAGATTGAAGATCACCAATCAAGTTGTTCTGGCCCAGACTAGATCTGTACTATACACAGCAGCCTTACCAGATGTATAGCCTTATACCAATCACCTGTGTGAAGAGCAGGGAGGCGGCGAATAGTTGCTTGGTTAGCTCATAACAGAAGACCTTTCACAGAATACTACATGATGCAAAGCATATTGTCTCCAGATGGGCTTCTATCACAAAGGGGAATCTACAATTGGATAGAACGCTCTATACATACACAAGTAGAACAATCCAAACTAAAAAGGGGGATAGGTGAAAATGAGGCTTTCTAATCAAATCTGGAGTGAGACGAAATTGCTCTCATACTTTTTCTTGAGATGCAATAAAAGGGTGATAATCCCAGGCAGCAGGGGCTTTGTATATACCATAAATTCCAGTGTATAAACCAACCACTTTTGTAGAGGTTTTTGATTTAACCAGAAAAGATCACAAGATCTCACATGCCGGTACTCAGCTTTGCTAGATCTGGACCCTGGAAATTTTATGAACCAGTACCTGCTAAGAAAACAGGCCTACATATTATAGAGCGTTTAAGCAAATTCTTAATAAATAAATCAGGGAGGGAAGTTTTGGACTGGGTTCTCAATGCTGAAGAATCCTCTGAAATGTAACCCCCATGAAACCATTTAGTGCCCATCGTAATCTCGTTAAAACATAACATGGGGTGGCAGGATCAGTAAGTGTACCCAGTATTGAGTTTGCGACCACCATGTACAAAAGATTAAAACCAATGCGATATGATGCTGGCTTCAAGCTGAAGGTTGTTGATTTTATTAAAGGAATGAATAATTCTGCAGCTCTAAGAAGTTTAGTATAAACGAGAAACAAGCGAGAGAGTGGAGAAAGGCAGAGGACATGCTGAGGGAAATGTCAAAGACGAAATGTGCAAACCATGGGAAAATATGCCAGAGACCAGAACTAGAAGAAAAAGTTTTAGAGTGGGTGAATCACCAGCGATCGTCTGGATACATTGTTACCAGAGAAATGATTCGAGTTCAAGCATTGAAATGGGACTAAATACACCGTGAGGTCAGCAAAAATTTCAAAGCTATGTGTAGTTGGTGGGAGTGCTCAAGGTCATCATCAATCTCTCACTGCTGCGGTCAAGAGGTACGCACGTGCTTCAGAAGTCAATAGTCATACCAATGATCAAGAAAACAGGGTGAGCTGCTTCAATGACTATCGCCCAGCTGCACTCACATCTACTGTGATGAAGTACTTTGAGAGGTTGGTCATGGCCAGAATCTACTCCCACCCAAGCAAAGGCCTGAACCCATTGTAATTTGCCTATCATCGAAATAAATCTACAGTGGATGTAATGTCACGGGCTCTCCATTCAGTCTTAGATCACCCGGAAAACAGCAATATCTATGTCAGGCTGCTGCTCATTGATTACAGCTCAGCATGCAACACCATATTTATTGCTTATTTATGTTTATTTCCATTACTTTTTGTATTTTCACACTTCATTGACTTTTGCACATTGGCTGTCCACCCTGTTATTGACTTCATGGATTTTATTATGGTTACTGGATTTATTGAGTATGCCTGAAAGAAAATGAATATTAGGGTTGTATAAGGTAATACATATGTACTTTGATAATCAATTTAATTTGAACTCTCAGTACTAATCAACAAGCTCTAAAACCTGGGCCTCTTCAGTGCAGATTGGAAATAACATTTTCTCACTGACAATCAACACTGACACACCTCAAGGATGCATGCTTAAACCCACTACTCTACTCTCGCTACACCCATGACTGTGTGGCAAGCCACTGATCAATTGCCATCTATAAATTTTGTCAATCGCATAACTATGCTTGGTAAAAATTCACGAAGTGACGATGAGGCTTAAAGGATTGAGCTAAACCAGCTGGTTGAGTGATAATGTAACAACAACCTTGCATTTAATGTCAGTAAGACCAAGGGATTGAATGTGGACTTCAGGAAGGGGAAAATAAAAGGAACACACACCAGTCCCCAGCAAGGGATCAGAAGTGGAAAGGGTGAGCAGTTTAAAGTTCTGGGTGTCGACAACTCCAAAGGTCTCTCCTAGGCGCAAAATATTGATGCAAACACAAAGAAGGCATGACAATGGCTGAATTTCATGAGGAGTTTGCAGAGAGTTGGTATGTCACCAAAGACTCGCAAATTTCTACACAGATTTACTATGGAGAGCATTCTAAGTGATTGCATTATTGTCTGGTGTGGAGGGGCCACTGCACAAGACCGGAAAAGTTGAAGTAAGTTTCAAACTCAGCCAGCTCTAGTATGGGCACAAGCCTTCTCAGCATCAAGGATAGCTTTGAAGGCAATGCCTCAAAGAGGAAGCATTTGTCATTTAGGACCCACATCACCCAGGACATGCCCTCTTCTCATTGCTACCATCAAGGAAGAGATACAGGAGCCTGAAGACACGCATTCAACATTTTAGGGACAGCTTCTTCTCCACCGCCAGATTTCTGAATGGACAATAAACGTATGTACACAACCTCACTGTTTTCCTTTTAGCTCTCTTTTTTGCAGTATTTTATTATGTATGGCTGCTGCAAAATAACACGTTTCATGACAAAGGCTAGTGATATTAAATCCAATTCTGATTCTATAGCCTCTCAAACATTACACTGAGGAAGTGTTTGGGGCTACTTTATTAAGTCACCTGTAAACCTGCTCATTAATTCAAATAGCTAATAGTCAATCATGTGACAGCAATTAAATGCATAAAAGCATGCAGGCATGGTCAAAGTTCAAGAACATGAACTCAGCAGAGCAGGCTACAGAAAGGAATAAACAGTTGATGTTTCAGACAGAGACCCTGATTCCCTTTTATTCCTCTTCATAGATACTGCCTGACCAGCTGAGTTTCTACTGCATTGTGTGTGTGTGTTGCTCTCCGGATTTCCAGCATCTGCAGAATCTCTTGTTGTCAAGATGTTCAGTTGTTGTTCAAACATCAGAATTAGGAAGAAAAGTGACTTTGACCATGGAATGATTGTTGCTGCTAGACTGGAGTTTCTCAGAAACCGATCTCCTAGGATTTTTAAGCAGAACAGTCTCCAGAGTTTACAGAACATGGTTCAAGAAACAAAAAATATCCAGTGAGCAGCAATTCTGTGGTCAGATGAGAATGACCAGACTGGTTCAAGTTGAAAGGAAGGCAACAGTAACTCAAATAACACCTGTTACAACACTGGTGTGCAGAAGAGCATCTCTGAATGAACATGTTGAACCTTGAAGTGGATGGGTTACAGCAGCAGAACACGACAAACATACACTGAGTGGCCATTTTATTAGGTACATAGGGTTCCTAATAAAATAGCCACTGAGTGTATATTAATTTCAAAACTGTATTTTTGGACAGAAGTTTCTTAGGTTAAAGAGTGCATTATAATTGTAATGCTCAAGGCTCCTTGTGTAAAGTAAGATGTGCTTCTGTTGTACAATCCAATGCAAAAGTAGCATAGCAAAGATCAATTCAGGAGATGACAGGCTATATAGATTAGACTCCTGAACCAGCATGAATAACTTCACCCACCTCAACTCTAAGTTGATTCCACAACCTTTGGATTCACTTTCAAAGACTCTACAACTCATGTTCTTAGTATTATTATTATTATTATTATTTTGTATTTGCAGTTGGTCTAATTTTGCACATTGGTTGTTTTCAGTCTTTGTGCAGTTTTTTCCCCCGTTGATTATATTGCCCTTTTTTTGTACTCTGTGAATCTCGAGGTAGTATATGGTGATATATATATGTACTTTGAAATTAAATTGACTTTGAACTATGAAGCTTGCTCAGAAATTGGAACACGTCTATCTGTATTGCAACTTCATTGTGTTTCAATGGTTTTACTTTTGTGTGTGAATTTTTTAAGTGAATTATTAGCATATTATATGAGAAAGATCCTATTTAATATTATTGTGTTTATTTTTCTCCTTATTCAAACATATCAGTTATTGCAATGCATAATTTATTCATTTTGTCTGCAGAAATTTGTCTATCAACTTTCTACAAAAACTAAAAACACTAGCATATCTTCTGTAAAGTGTTATTTTTGTTATGGATGCTCTTTTTGGTAAACTTCATTGCAATATTTTAACATTGTAAATAGGGAATTCAGGAACATTAAATTATGAGGAGATTCAAGACATTAATTGACAATACACTGCCAGATGAATTTCAAACCAATTATGTGGAAAATCACACACTATCCAGACACAACAGCATGTTCAAATAGCTACACACGGTGCCTTGTAAAAGTATTCAGCCCCCAATCCTTTGATCACATAACAACCAGGAATTTTTGGTTAATATAACTGAGAGATTTTATTTGTAAATCACATATTTTTAATCACAGAAGAGCCAAAAAATATAGGGAAAACTGTAAAACATGAAAAACTAAATATTCAGCAACTGAAATATCTCCAGTTGCAGCCACTGACTTCAGCAGCTCTCTCAGAGTGACTGTTAGTATCATAGTAGCCTCTTAAAGTGCCATTCTTCTCCAGCAACTAGGTTTGGAGGGGTGGCCTGACCTAGACAGCGTGGCTATGGTTTCACATTTTTTCATATTTTCAAGATGGACTGCACTGTACTCCAAGGTATGTTCAATGCCTTTGAAATATTCTTGTACCTGTCCCCAGATTGGGGCTTCTCTATTATCATTTCCCTGACTTGCCCTGACTGCCTTCTTGTTTTCATTTTGGTTGGTCGGTTGAAAATCTACCTTACTGTTGCATCTTATATAGAGAGGAAGTACTTATTCAGGTGACTCTCCGATTTTCTACTTCAACAAATTGGGTGTACTGGTCAGGAAAGTTGGCATAGTAATTACAAAGGGGATGAATACTTTTTCAGCCTCACAATATTTTTAATTTTTAGTATAAATTGTTGATAGGCTGTAGAATATTTCTTTTGTTTTGACATGATGCACCATGTTTTATAGATTACATCAAAAATTCTACTTCAATATATTAAATTTAGATAATGAGACAGTAAAATGTGAAAATGGTTGTGGGGGCTGAATACTTTTTTTAGGCACTATATAATGATTCTTATATTCTCATGTACATTGCCTCTCAACCCAATTTTTATTCCTCCATTCGATTACATTCTTCACCATGTCAAATTATTCACTTTGCTATTCCGATTACAAACTTATGGGTTCTCAGTTTTTTTTAAATATTCCACAGTTATCAAGTTTTTCCAATTCTGATTAAAGGTTATCACACCAATTTTGTTCTCCCCCAGAATACTGTCCCCTGACCCAAGTTTTTGTTAGAATTTGTTTTTTTTCCTTTAGAGTTCAAAGTAGTAAACTTATTATTGAGGTACTTCTATGTCATCATATACAATCCCTAGATTCATTTTCTTGCGGATATACTCAATAAATCCAATAAACATAATAGAATCAATGAAAGATCTCACTAACAGGGCAGATAACCAGAGTGCAAAAAAGAAAGATAAAAAAAATAATAAATAAGCAATGAATATCAAGAATATGAGAAGAGAGTCCTTGGAAATGAGTCCATAGGTTGTGGAAACAGTTCAGTGACAGGGCAGGTAAAGTTATCCCCTCTGGTTCAGGAGCCTGTTGGCTGAGGGGTAATAACTATTTCTGAGCCTGGTGGTGTGATGCCTGAGGTTCCTGTGCCTAGCAGCGAGAAAAGAGCATGACCTGGGTTGTGGGGGGATCTTTGATGCTTTCCTGCAACAAAGTTTCATGCAGATGTGCTCAGTGGTGGGGAGGGGTTTACCCATAATGGACTGGGCCATATTCACTACTTTTTGTAGGATTTTCCGTTCAAAGGCATTTGTATTTCCCTATCAGCCAGTCAATATACTTTTCACTACATATCTAAGGAAGTTTGTCAAAGTTTTGGTTGTCATGCCGAATCTTTGCATACTACTAAGTAGAAGCCCTTTTACTTCCCTAGCTCTTCTATAAATGCATAAAGTAGAACTCACAGAAGACACAAAGGAATCAAGGTATGGATACACATAAATTGTTTTATAATTTTGTTATATATAAAAATTACAAGTCTAAAGGGATAATATTCTTAAGAACTCAAGACTAAAATAAGAAACAGCATGCTTCTCAAACTCTGCAAAGCTCAAGCTACATCAGATCTGAGTACCACATTCAATTTTGGGCATGGCATCTTTGAAGGCATTGGAAGGAGAAATATAGTTTAATACGTTACCATGGATCAAATAGGTTAATTTTTAAACTGGAGAATGTATAAACTGTAAACCACAAAATTTATGCAAATAGTTAAAGGAAAATTTATCTGAGGTTTTAAAATTTTGTAAAGGATTTAGTGGCTTAAAAGACTTCCTCAAATGGTGGACATGAGCAAGGACACAAACTTAAAACTAAAATCAAGTCATCAAGGAAAATATCAAAAACTGATAAGACACACAAAAACCTCTTCAACAAATATGACAACTCTACGTCTACAGCACCAGTTGTGAATCTAGTCAAGTTATTCCATTAGCATCTACCTGACACTGGAATATTGCCCAAAGTATGCTCTGTCCACAAAAGACAGGCCAAATCCAATCTTTTTAATTACTACCCAATCCACTTTTAATCATTACAATAATAATAGAATCTATCACCAGTACTGTCCAGCAACACCTACATATTATTACCTAGTCATTAATGCTCATACTGGGCTCATGGAATCATTTGTACTCTAGACTGCATCACTGTCTTGGTCTAAACATGGACTAAAGGGCCAAATTCTAAAGACCAGTGAAAGAGATTGGCTTTGGCATCAAGAATCCCTGGTAAAACTGGGCTTTAAAAAGGTGGAGTCATACTTTTCAAAGGACAATATATGTGGTTGGTGGATGTCTGTAACTCCATTCTGAGGACATTACCATACAATTCATCAGGGCAGAATCCTAGAATCAACCATCTTCAGCAACTTCAATGACCTCCCAGATATGGTATGTTTAATTCCTTTCATGACGCCTCAGAAAATAAAGCAGTTCATCCTAGCATGGGTTGATGAATGACAAAAAACATTTGCATTACCACAGGCAATCACTTCCAACAAAAAGAATCCAACAACCTACTTTTAAGATAGCCAAGTTACTTCCCATAAACATCCTTGGGAATTACCATTAACCTAAAACAATCTGATTGGTCTCATAAATGCCATGATAACAAGAATGGGTATCTTCCTATGAGTGATTTATATCCTAACATCCACTTTCCACTATCGAGTACAGGTTACAAGGGAGGCACAGTGATGACACTAACAGGGCTGTTGTCTCAGAGCACCTGTCCTCCATTGCTATCTATGGAGAGTTTATACATTCTCCTTTTAACCATCTGGGTTCCCTCTGGGTACTGCAAAATGCCTTTAGTCTGCAGGTCAGTAAGTAGCCCTTATCCAAATGCTTGGGCCTGGAAGAGTTTTGGATTTTTTAAAAAAATTTTGTATATATATATATATATATATATATATATATATATATATATATATATATACACACACACACACACACACACACACACACAAATTAATAAAATTAGATGGCTTGGGATTGCCATCATTTTTGCCTCAGAATTTAAGTTCTACTTGTAAGCAGTTTTTGTCATACACTTGTTCATCACGTGTACTTAACAGCAAAAATTATTATATACCATTAATATAATGAAAATATTAAGTCTGCAGGGTAACAAAAGCAACATAGCAGCAAAATTAGAAGAATACCTGAATCAGCTTTGAACAGTAACAACAGCAGGCTTTCAGTCTCCATCTATAATGCTGTGTTTTGATTAAAAGGTTACATACACTGTATTTGTATTTTACTTTTTTTTGTTTTTATATTTTACATAAAACCTATCAGCATTGTAGACTTGTTCTGGTGGTAGATTTTCATCAACACTTTAAAAAAAAATGTAATGCCATTATGTAAATTATAAAACCAAACATCATAGCACCAGAACAAGCCTATATTTTCATGATCAGCAGACGCTTCAAAAATTCAAAGCCGTGCCTTAAAAAGCATGGCAGTGCCTCTACTTCCTTAGGAGTTTGCAAAGATTCAACATGACATCCAAAAAATCTGACAAGCTTCTAGAGATGTGTAGTGGACAGTATACTGACTGGCTACATCACAGCTTAATATGGAAACTCCAATGCCCTTGAACAGAAAATCCTACAAAATGTAGTAGATACAGCTCAGTCTATCACAGGTAAAGCCCTCCCCATATAGAGAACACCTGTATAAAACAGTGTCACAGGAAAACAACATCCAGCTCATGCCCTCTTCTCCCTGCTGCCAGCAGAACGGTGATACAGGAGCCTCAGGACTCATACCACCATGTTCAGGAACAGTTCCTACCCCTCAGCCATCAGGCTTTTGAACCAAAGGGGAAAATTTCACTCAACCCCATCACTGAACTGTTCCCATAAGTGATGGATTTACTTTAAAGGACTCTTCATCTCATATTCTAGATATTTATTGCTCATTTATTACTTATTGTATTTGCACAGTTTGTTGTCTTTTGAACGCCCAAGTTAATGCAGTTTTTCATTGGTTCTGTTATGGGTATTACTCTATTCTGGATTTATTGACAATGCCCTCAAGTAAATGAATCTCAACGTTGTACACAGTGACATACATGTACTTTGATAATAATTTACTTCAAATTTTAAAATTTCTGCAACCAGCCTGCTGAACATTCACAACTACCTTCAATGTTCAGTTCGTCGTGATATTTTCTTGTTTCATGAGCAGCACACCGTTAGTCAGCATACACTTGCTCTGATGCTGACAAATTCACTCTTTCAATACATGATCAAGATCTTTTTCTGCTTTATGCAGTGCTTTTCTATTTTTCATTAATTTCTATACATTACATATGATAGATCACTTCTCAGAACTGTATGTGGTGTGCAGAGACTGCGCATCGCCTAGGAACCTTTCCAGCATCATGTAGAACTTTCCAATTGTGACATCATGTCAGTGCTCAAAAAAAACTATACTTTGGAGGTTTTTGGGTTTTGGAATTTCAGATAAGGGGTAGTCAAACCTACAGTAGAATCTGGGAAAATTGATGGGACTGCAATGAAAATAAATCGGAATCAGTGTAAATAGGTACATGATGGTTGATGCAGGCTTGGTAAGCCAAAGGGCCTGTACCATGCTGTATGACTCCATGATTCAGGAGCAGAATTAACTTCTTTAATGCCTACATGAGTTTAACCCAAACGATGTTTGAGCAGCTTGCTACCATCCAGGACAAAATAGTCCTCTTAAAATCTCCCCTACTCCACCACCAGCGACACAGAGGCTGCAGAGTTTACCATCTACAACATGCATTGCAGATACTTGCCTAGGCTACTCAGACGGACTTCAAGCCTGCAGTATCTGCATATCAAGTAGGACAACGGCAACTATCTTATCACAGCATGAACCCTTCCAGGCTGCATAACATTTGGAAATGTACCACTGGTCAATTTTCTCTGGATTAAAATCCTGGAACTCCCTGCCAATAGCACTATGGGAATACCTTTGACAACTCACCTAAGCATAGTGTTTCAAAGCAGTGTCTAAAAAAAGGTATTCTTAAGAGCAATAAACACTGGCATTGCCAGCATTTACCAGATTGCAAAAGAGAAAAGGAAAACACTTCTAGCAAAAAAGAACAAAGATGGGAGTAGGTCAGATGAACTTAACTGTAGATTAACAAACAATGAAAAATAACAATTGAGCTTTGGAAACTTGAGAGGATGTAGCTTGGGTTTGCCAATTCAGTAAAAAAGGCAGGGGCAAGCAGAGCAGCCATTGATGGAGTGACCATCAGTCACAGCAGGTAGTTTGAGGCTTTAGCTCTTCAGCCAGAGAAGCCAAAAAAAAATAACTGTACATAGTTTTTTTTGTTCTCCAGTTTGTTGTTTTTCTTTCTTTACACTTGCAACTTTTAACATTCCACATTAAGGAGCTGGAAATGGAAGAACTTCAAATAATTTGGTAGGCTATATAGAGAGGCAATTATACCAAAGGTGCAGATACATTAAACTAGGTGACAGTCAGAAAAGAGAAAGGAATTAAACAGGCAGTGCAGAGTGTGCCTATGGCCATCCCCCTCAACAACTTTGGATACTGCTGGGGTTGGGGGGGGGGGGGGGGGGGTGAGAAATGACCTAGCAGAGGAAAGTCACAGCAGTCAGGTCTCAGACTCAGGCACTGAATCTAGCTCTGTTACTCAGAAGGGAAGGGAAAAAGAGGCGAGCTCTGGTGATAGGGGATTCGTTAGCGGAACAGAAAGGAGGACCTGTGGATGAGAACGAGATTCCCAGATGTCATACTGCCTCGCAGGTGCTGGAGCGCTGGTCATCTCAGATCGAGTCCTCAGCATTCTTAAGTGGGAGGGGGACAGCCAGAGGTCACAGTCCATGTAGGCACCAATGACATAGGTAGGAAGAGTGTTAAGGTTTTGCAAAGTGAGTTCAGGGAGTTAGGTACTAAGGGCAGGACCTCCAGGGTTGTGACCTCCGGACTGCTACCTGTGCCATGTGCTATTCAGGACAGAAATAAGAAAATTATGCAGTGTGACACTTGGCTAAGGATTTGTGTAGGAGGGAGGGCATCAGATTTTTGGATCATTGGGTGCTCTTCCAGGGAAGGCAGGACCTGTACAGAAAAGATGGTTGGTTGATGATTTGCACCTGAATTGGAAGGGAACTAATATTTAGTAGGAAGGTTTGCTATGCTGTATTGGGGGTGTGAGGGGGGATGGTGTTAAACTAGAGTTGCAGGGGGATGGGAACCAGAGTACCAGAACATATAATGGAGACATGTTGTTAAGACCTCAGACAAAGTCAGGAATCAAAAGGCTGAGCATGGTGTGACTAATGTCCTAAGCTGCATATATTTCAATACAGGCAGTGCTCAGGTTATGAACGAGTTCCGTTCCTGAGTCCATCTTTAAATCGGATTTGTACATAAGTCGAAACAGGTACGTCCAGTATTATTTAGCGTTAGTCAGTCAAACATTTGTCTTAATATATAGTACATAGCTTACCTTTCTATGCATATAAAACACTTAAGAAACGTATGTATTTCAATAATTAAACCACTGCATTGCTTAGTAATAATTGTAGCAGGGCAGGGCCTTTCACATGTTCCATTATTCTCACTTTATCCTTTAAAATAGTTCCAATCGTTGACCGACTGTAGCCTAACGCTTTTCCCATGATCGACAGCGTTTCAACTCTTTCCAATCGCTTTATTATTTCCACTTTATTTTCAATCATGATCGTTTTCAGTCAACGGAACAGAAACACTGCAGGCGGCGGGTCTCGAGTTCCACTGGGTCCTAAAGACCACCACACTGAATTCCCTAGGTCCTAAAGTCCACCACACTGAGATAGGTTAAATGGGACAAGTGGGGGTGGTGCTGACTGGTAAAGGTTGCGGGGGGGGGGGGGGGGGGGGGGAGGTCAAGGTGAACCTTGCTAAGAAAAATTTAAGCCAAATACAAAGTTACACACTCAACACAGTGTCAACAGCAACAACTTAAAATGGCGGATGGCGCCATGAAATGGCAGACAGCATTCTCCTTCCTCTGTTCGTAAGTACGAGTTGCTCGTAAGTGGGACGTTCGTAACTCAGGGACTGCCTGTACAAGTAGTATCATAGGAAAGGCAGATGAGCTCAGGGCATAGATCAACACCTGGAATTATATTGTAGCCATTAGTGAGGAGCAGGTCTGGCAGCTCAATATTCCAGGATTCCAATGTTTCAGATGTGACAGAGCAGCAGGGGTTAAAAAGAGGAAGGATGGCGATACTAGTCGGGGAAAATGTCACAGCGGTACTAACTGGAGAACTCGTCTAGTGAAACGTCAGCCAGTAGAGCAGAAAAAGTTTAAAGAGGCAGGGTATCTTCAGCAGTTTTTGATTTGAAGCAAGAAGGCTGCAAGTGAACAGCTAAGGATTTCCGGAGGGAAGGCATTTTTACTACACAGGGTAAAAGAGAGGCAAGACTGCGCCGGCACGTGACGTCAGCCACTAGGGCAGGAAAAGTTTAAAATGAAGACCGCCATATCCAGCAGGCAGTGGAGTAAGAGGTAGTAGAGTGATAGGACTTTGGCTCAACGGGCTTAGGCAGTAACAAGGTGAGGTACGTTTACCTGTGTTAATTGCAGAAAGGAAGTATTATGTTTGTGAGCAAACACGAGGAAATCTGCAGATGCTGGAAATTCAAACAACACACACAAAATGCTGGTGGAACACAGCAGGCCAGGCAGCATCTATAAGGAGAAGCACTGTCGATGTCTCGGCCCACAACGTCGACAGTGCTTCTCCTTATAGGTGTTGCATGGCCTGCTGTGTTCCACCAGCATTTTGTGTGTGTGTTATTATGTTTGTGAAGCTGGTTTTCTGTGCTTGGTGTCAGATGTGGGAGGTCCTGGAGTCTCCCAGCCTCCCAGACGGCCACATCTGCACCCGGTGCGTCGAGCTGCAGCTCCTAAGGGACCGCATTAGAGAACTGGAGCTGCAGCTCAATGACCTTCTTCTGGTCAGGGAGAGCAAGGAGGTGATAAAAAGGAGTTATAGGCAGGTGGTCACACCGGGGCCACTGGAGACAGACAAATGAGTAACAGTCAGGAGAGGGAAGGGGAAGAGTCAGGTACTAGAGAGTACCCCTGTGGCTGTACCCCTTGACAATAAGTACTCATGTGAGTACTGTTGGGGGGGGGGGGATGACAGCATACCTGGGGGAAACCACAGTGGCCGTGCCTCTAGTACAGAGTCCAGCCCTGTGGCTTGAAAGGTAGGGAAAGGAAGAGGAAGGCAGTAGTGATAGGGGATTCTATAGTTAGGGGGGTCAGACAGGCGATTCTGTGGATGCAGGAAAGAAAATAGGATGGTAGTTTGCCTCCCAGGTGCCAGGGCCTGGGACGTTTCAGATTGCGTCCAAGATATCCTGCAGTGGGAGGGAGAACAGCCAGAGGTTGTGGTACATATTGATACCAATGACATAGGTACGAAAAGGGAAGAAGTCCTGATGGGACGAAAAAATCTGGAGATGCTGGAAATCCAATCAACACATACAAAATGTTGGAGGAGCGAACCAGGCCAGGAAGCATCTATGGAAAAGAATAAACAGTCAATGTTTCCTGATGAAGGGTCTCGGCCTGTAACATCGACAGTTTACTCTTTTCCACAGATGCTGCCTGGCCTGCTGAGTTCCTCCAGCATTTTGTGTGTGTTACAAGGACGAGATTGGATTGAGTTGGTCAAATGTGCTGCCCCAGACCTGTCAACCAATCAGGAACATCTCACGATCAAGTATTGTCCATTTTGTCTGCCGCAGGAGATTTCAGTGATCATCTTGGTAGTGTACATCCCACCCAAGGTAAATTTGTCAAACAGGCTCTAGACAAACTGAGCAATACAATCAACAGACATGAAACAACGAACCCCAATGCCTTCCTCATCATTTTAGGTATTTTAACTAGGCCAGCTTGAAAAAGTCTCTAAATAATTATTACCAACAAATCACTTGTAGTACCAGAGAAATCAATTCACTGGACCACTGCTACACTACCATCAACACAGAGACTGAAGTCTGCAGCATCAGTAGTGAGGACCAAAGAGGTAAGGACAAGGGAAGCCAGGAGTGCTTACAGGACGGCTTTGAACAGATGGACTGCATTGCATTCAGGGATTCATCTTCAAATCTGAATGAGTACGCCACAGCTATCACTGACTTCATTAAAACCTGCATGGATGAGTGTGTGCCTATGAGAACATACTGTACATACCCAAATCAAAAGCTGTGGATGAACCAGGAGGTTCGTTGCCTGGTGAGGGCTAGATCTGTGGCATTCAAATTTGGAGACCCAGAATTAGACAAGAAAATGAGGCATGGCTTACAGAGGGTTACCTCAAGAGCAAAGGAACAATTTTGAACAAGGTTGGTGTCAGAAGCAAATGCATATCAACTCTGACAGAGTTTAAAGGCCATTATTTCCCACAAAGCAAAATCCTAAGATCACGAATGCCAACAATGCTTCACAATTTGAAAGGGAAAATAAGGCTACAGCTATGAGGACCCCTACACCACCTGGTGACCCTGTGATCTCTGTTTCAGAGGCCAATGTCAGACTGTCTTTCAAGAGTGTGAACCCCTGCAAGGCAACAGGCCCTGATGAAATACCCAGTAGGGCTCTGAAAACTTGTACCAACCAAATGGTGGACGTATTCAAAGACACTTTCAACCTCACACTGCCTCAGTTGGAAGCTCCCACCTGCTTCAAAATGGCAACAATCATACCAGAGCCCAAGAAAAGCAGGATGAGCTGCCTTAATGGCTTTCTTCCAGTGGCACTCACATCTATGGTGATGAAGTGCTTTGTAAGGCTGATTATGGCTAGAATTAACTCCTGTATCAACAAGGTCCTGGACCCATTGCAATTTGCCTATTGCCACAATAGATCTACGGCAGATGCGATCTCATTGGCTCTTAACAAGTCTTTGGATCACCTGAACAATGCAAATACCTATGTCAGGATGTTACTTATTCACTACAGCTCCATGCTTAACACAATCACTCCTTGAGTTCTAAAACCTGGACCTCTGTACCACCCTCTGTAACTAGATCCTTGACTTCCTAACCTGAAGACCATAATCAGTGCAGATCAAAGATAGCATCTCCACCTCACTGACAATCAACACTGGCGAACTTTGGGGATATATGCTTAGCCCACTGTTATACTCTTCTCTACACTCATGACTGTGTACAGCTCAAATGCCATCTGTAAACTTGCTGACAACACAACTATTGTTGGCAGAATTTCAAATGGCTTATAGGAGCAAGCTATGTCAGCTAGTTGAGTGGTTTTGCAGCAACAACTTTGCACTCAATGTCATTAAGACCAAAGAACTGATTGAGGACTTCAGAAAGGGTAAGACAATGGAACACACACCAGTTCTCATAGAGGGATCAGAAGTGGAAAGAGTGAGCAATTTCAAGTTCCGGGTGTCAATATCTCTAAGCATCTATCCTGTTCTCAACATATTGATGCAGCTACAAAGGCGGCAGGATAGCTATACTTCATTAAGAATTTGGAGGAGATTTGGTGTCTTGCAATATCTCAAAGAATCACACAAATTTCTACAGATGTACCGTGGAGAGCATTCTAATTGGCTCTATCACCATCTGGCATGGGGGGGTGGGGGCAGGATCTACAGCACAGGATCAAAATAGACTGCAGAGACTTGTAAACTAGTCAGCTCCATTGCGGGCACTAGCCTCTATGGTATTCAGGACATCTTCAAGGAGCGATGCCTCAAAAAAAAAACGTTTATCATTAAGGACCCCTTTCACCCAGGATGTGCTCTGTTCTGATTGCTACCATAAGGTAGTACAGGAAGCTGAAGACACACACAATGATTCAGGAACAGCTTCTTCTCCTCTACCATCCGATTTCTGAATCCATGAACAATACCTCACTATTTTGTTTTATTCTTATACTACAGACAGAGCCTATGAAAAGTATTCACTCCCATGGAAGTTTTCACATTCTATTGTTTTACAACATTGAATCACAGTGGATTTACATTGGTTTTTTGACACTGATCAACAGAAAAAGACTCTTTCAAGTCAAAATGAAAACACATCTGTACAAACTGATCTAAATTAATTACAAATGTAAAACACAATTGATCACACAAGTATTCAACCTTCAAGTCAGTATTTAGCAGATGGACCTTTGGCAGCAATTACAGCTAGCCTCGAGTCTGTATGAATAGGTCTCTACCAACTTTGCACATTTTGACACTGCAATTTTCCCTCATTCATCACAAAATTGCTGAAGCTCTGTCAGATTCCATGGGGATCATGAGTGAGCAGCCCTTTTCAAGGCCAGACACAAATTCTCATTTGGATTGAGGTCTGGACACTGACTTGGCCACTCCAGGACATTAACTTTGTTGTTTTTAAGCCATTCTTGTGAGGCCATGGCTTTATGCTTGGTGTCGTCTTGCTGGAAAACAAAAGTCCTCCCATGTCACAGTTCTCTTGCTGACTACATCAGGTTTTTCTCCAGGATTTTCCCATATTTTGTTGCATTCACTTTACCTACCTTCACAAGCCTTTCAGGGCCTGCTGCAGAGAAGCATCCCCACAGCATGATCCAACCACCACCATGCTTCACAGTAGGGATGGTGTGCTTTTGATAATGTGCAGGTGTGTAGTCTGTTGGCCAGAAAGCTCAATTTTGGTTTCAGACCATAGATCCATCATCCAGCTGACTTCAGAGACTCCCACATGCCTTCTGGCAAACCCTAGCTGAGATTTCATGTAAGGTTTATTCCCCCCCCCCCCCCACCCCCAAACAGTGGCTTTCTTTTCGCGTTCTTCCATCAAACTGCAAAAGGTGAAGCACCAGGACAACAGTTGTACATGCAGTCTCTCCCATCTCAGCCACTAAAGCTTATAACTCCTCCAGAGTAATTATTTGTTGCTTGGTGGCCTCCTTCACTAGTCCCCTTCTTTACAGTCACTCAGTTTTTGAGGATGCTCTGCTCTAGGCAGATTTACAGCTGTGCCGTATTCTTTACATTTCTTGATGATCGACTTAACTGTACTTCAAGGGATATTCAGTGGTTTGGAAATTTTCTTGTATCCATCTCCTGACTTATGCTTTTCAATAACTTTTCGCAAGTAACCTTTTGTCTTCATGACGTAGTTTTGGCCAGGATACTGACTCACCAGCAGTTGGACCTTCCAGGTGTATTTTTACTACAGTCAATTGAAATTCCTTAAAGGCACACAGTGATCTCCATTTAACTAATTATGTGATTTCTAAAACCAATTGGCTGCACCATTGATGATTTGGTGTGTCATACTAAAGGGAGTGAACACTTACGCAATCAATTATTTTTGTGTTTTACATTTGTAATTTAGTTCACTTTGTAGATATCTGTTTTCACTTTGACACAAAAGTGTCTTTTTCTGCTGATCAGTGTAAAAAAAAAAGCCAAATTAAATCCACTGTGATTCAATATTGTAAAATAATAAAACATGAAAACTTCTGGGGGTTACATACATACACAAATATACAATAGTTAAATAAGTAGTGCAAAAATTAAAAAAGTGAAGTTGTGTATACACACACACGCATACAGTAATTCACAAGATATATTCTCTATTTTAATGTTTTGCTTTGTGCTGCTGCCACAAAGACAAATTTCACGACAAATACTGGTGATATTAAACCTGATTCTGTAATTTTCTTTAATCATACATAGAATTTCCAATGAGAGAGCGTGCAATACTTGATCTGCTATCAGGAAATGAAACAGGGCAGGTGACAGAAGGAAACACTTTTCATCTAGTGATCATAATGCCTTTATTTTCAAAATAAATTAGCAAAAGTATAGGTCTGATCCATGGGCTGAGATTCTAAATTGGAGAAAGGTCAATTCTGATAATATCAGAAAGGATCTAACAAGTGTAGATTGGAACAGACTGTTTTCTGACAAAGACGTACTTGGTTAGTGCAAGGCTTTCAAAAATGAAATTTTGAGAGTACAAAACTTGTATGTGCCAGTCAGAATAAAAGGTAAAGATAACAGGTGTAGAAACCTTGGCTTTCAAGAGATATTGAGGCCCTGATTAAGAAAAAAAAAGGGAAGTTCATTGAAGGTATAGGCAGGTAGGAACACGAGGTATTTCGTCGGTTGTCCATCGGAATCCGATGACAACATCCACTCCTTTAACCGTGAGATCTTTGATAACTATACAGTCCTATCTTGGACCCACAAGTTATGGAGTACAAGAAATGCAAGAGAACACTTGAGAAAAAAAATCAAGAGCGCTAAAAGAAGGGGTGAGGTTGCCCTAGCAGACAAGGTGAAGGAGAATCTTAGGGGTTCTACAGGCATGTTAAAAGTAAAAGGATTGTGAAGGACAAAACTGGTTCTCTGGAAGATCAGAATCGTAATCCATGTGTGGAGCCAAAAGAAATGAAGGGGAGGATTTAAATGAATTTTTCACATCTGTATTTATTCAGGAAACAGACACAGAACCTATAGAAGGACAGCAAAGCAGTGCCAACTTCATGTACACTAGAAGAGGAGGTGTTTGCTGTCTTGAGGCAAACTAAGGTAGATAAATCCCCACGGCCTAACAAGGTGTTCCCTCGGACCCTGGAGGAGGCAAATGCAGAAATTGCTGGGGCCCTAGCAGAGAAACTTAAATCATATAAAGACAGGTCAGGTAGCAGAGTATTAGAGGATAGCCAATGTTGTTCCACTGTTTAAGAAAGGCTCTAAAAATTAACCCGGAAATTATAGGCCAGTGAGCCTGACATCAGCAGTGGAAAAATTACTGGAAGGCATTCTAAGGGTCGTGATATATCAGAATTTGGATAGACATGGACTGATTAAGTAAGGATAGTCAGCATGGCTTCATGCATGGTTGGTCATGTCTAACCAGTCTTATAGAAATTTTCAAGGAAGTTACCCGGAAAGTTGATGAAGGCAAGGCAGCAGATGTTCTCTACATGGACTTAAGCAAGATCCCAGAAGGAAGGTTGGTCAAGAGGTTCAGTTGCTCAGCATTCAAGATGAGGTAGTAAATTGGATTAGACATTGGCTTGTGAGAGAAGCCAGGGCCTGGTAATCAATGGTTGCCTCTCTGACTGGAGGTCTCTGGCTAGTGGAGCGCTACAGGGATCAGTACTGGATCCGACATTGTTTGTCATCTTTATCAACAATCTGGAAAACGCGGTTAACTGGATCAGCAAATTTCCATCTTTAATATCTCTATTTTTCCCTTTCAGGGTTCTTTTGAAGACCCTGGCCTGGAGTTAAATGCTGACTACTGTTCTTTGTGGGAACGGGACCCACTCTCAGGGTTTCACGAATGGCCGTTATTCAGTACGCGAAAGGCATGGCCTAAGGGCTCAGCTCGCCTTCAGAGGTCCAAGATTTTGTGGCCCTGGAGACCAAAAGGGGGGGTCAGTCGGTGTCCGGGCAGATCGGTATGTCGTGGGAGATGGAAGATCAGAGCTCGGAAAAAGTGACGCAACAATGTTTTAATATCGTAAACCAGCGAGTTGTTTGTTATGTCTCCCATCTTGCTGTGAAACAAAGACATCTCTTTCTCCCTTATTAGGGAGAGAGCAAGCCTGTGGTACATCGAATACTGGGTGAACAAGTAGTCTTTGCAGTACTGCAAGTCTGTCTCTTTGCTGTTGCTTTGCTCACACTAGAGCGCTCGGTGGCGGGTGCCAATTCTTTTTTCTGGTTGGTGGTGGGGGGGGGGAATTGCTGCTTGCTGTTGCTTACGCGCAGGAGGGAGGGAAGCTGGGAGGACTTTTGGGTTTCTAACATTTAACTGTCATTCATTCTTTGGGGGCACTCCTCTGTTTTCGTGGATGGTTACAAAGAAAAAGCATTTCAGGATGTAAATTGTATACATTCCTCTAACATTAAATGTACTTTTGAAACCTGCAGATGACACCAAGATTGGAGGTGCAGTGGACAGCAAGGAAAAATGTCTTGGCTTGCAGTGGGATCTGGACCAGCTGGAAGAATGATCTGAAAAATGGCCGATGGAATCTAATACAGACAAGTGTAACATGTTGCACTTTGATGTTTTCAATTTCAATTTCATTGAAAGTGGTGTCACAGGTGGATAGAGTTGTAAATAAAGCTTTTGGCACATTGGCCTTCATAAATCAAAGTGTTGAGTACAGAAAATGGGATGTTATGTTGAAGGAGTACAAGAAATTAATAAGGCCTAATTTGGAGTATTGTGAGCAGTTTTGGTCACCAATCTACAGGAAAGATGTAAATAAGGTTGAAGGAGTGCAGAGAAAATTTACAAGGATGTTGCTAGGTCTGGAGGACCTGAATAATAAAGAAAGATAGTATATGTTAGAACTTTATTCCTCGCAGCATATAAAACTGAGGAGATTTGATAGAGGTATACAAAATTGAGGGGCATACTAAAAGTAAGTAGGCTTTTTCCACTGGGGTTGGGTGGGGATACAACTAGAGGTTGTGGATTAAGGGTGAAAGGTGAAAAGCTTAAGTGGAGCACGAGGGAAAACTTCACTGAGAGGATATGAGAGTTGGATGAGCTGCCAGCACAAGTGGTGAATGCAAGCTCAATTTCAACTTTTTTTAAAGATGTTTGGATAGGTACATGGATGGAAGGGTATGGAGGGCTATGGTGCTGGTGCAGGTAGATGGATCTAGGCAGTTTAAATGGTTCAGTTCAAATAGATGGGCTGTAGCTTCTGTGCTGTACTTTTCTATGACTTTATGAAAGAATGCAAGGAGCTGAATACCCTAGTTTTGTTCTTATGGTTTACGTAGTTCCAATAAACCATCACACAAAAGTTATCAAAGTACCTTTGCATCAAACCATTCATAACAGTTGTTCTATTCATAACTTCCTGTCACGTACAGACTGTCCCTAGGTTCAGAATGCCCAACATGACAACATCCTTCATATGATCAAGCAATGTGAACTTCAAAGCTCTTCTATACATATATTCGTTCATTCCTACACATGGCAGAACCAAATTCCTCTATTTTTAATCATTATTCTTTCTTATTGGTTGTGTGCTTTTTGAGGCTATTCATTACAATATGGTGGAAGTATGCTTACACAGAGTCCATAAGTTAGAAAATACACAACATCAACTTAAGGGCACCCATAAAAAAATGGAAACCATATGTAACAAGGGACAACCTGTAGATTAACTTTTCAAAACTTAAATATAAGTAATAATACAAATTTTAGAAAAACTTGCTTTCTCCAACTCTTAAAAATGGATGATTTGACATTCCTGTTATTCTTTCATACCTGAATATCATGTGTATGAACTTCCCAAATGTCAACAAGCTATCTGTGGCAGGTGTAACAAATGAACCTATCGCCAAGTCACAAGACAGGAACTCAACCCAGTCAACCATCCCTTTGCTTCCACAAATGCTGCGCAAACCACTGAGTTTCTTTAATAGTCTACAGTTTGAACTTATCCCTCTCTATATCCAAAATTAATAAATGTTTCTTTCAAGAGCAGTTACACATTGTAAATCACATCAATTTTCCCCTTGAAACGCAAACCCTACATGTAGTATTTCTACTGTCTTGATCAACAATGTTGGAGTTTGGAACCTGAGGAAGTCTGAATTACTCAGCCATTCATTTAATAAATACGCCAAATAGAATATATTTTGCAGAATTAGCACAAATAATTAAAATGCAAATAATACTGCATACTTTAATTCTGACTGCAACATGAATATGTTCATATCTCCCTAAACAGATACAAGCCACAAAAAGAGAGACAACAACTACAAAGCTCAATTTTGGAGTTATAAAGTTATTTTCAGTTTTAAAAAAAATGAAACCAACCAGTGAAGGACTACAACACTATTGTAATCATCCACTGTAATCATTCATCAGGATAAATTTATCCACATGGCCCAAATCTGCACCCAAAATATTTTCCTTTAAAGCTATCTGTTAAAATTCCTTTGCAAAGTTTGTATTTAATAATGTATGCAGAAATTAACTATCAGAAATTAAATTTGGATGTTACCTCCTCCCATAATGGGGGAGGAGGCAAACAGAACTTTTTTCCTCTTAAATGTGTTTCCATACAATATTCAAAAAGGGAATGCAGAAAGAATATTATACTAACAATTTTCAAACTGCTGAATCCGAATTCAAACATTTGCAAATATGGTAGGATAACTGGAAGGAAAACACCAAAGTAGCAAAAATATATTCAAAATTGACAATCATGCAACATATATTTGCATATTTGACAATTCAAGTACAATATGTCCACAGTATCACATGTTATACCAGGACCACAATTCTATTCCTCAAGTTTTATCACTCTTTGGCCATATCTGCTCAATCTATACCAAATCATTTTAATTCCCTTTTTCCTTTATTGTAAAAAATGTAAGATTTCCTCCTATTTGTCTAAAAGCAAGGGTATATTATGTATAATACCATTATAATAAGCATCAAACTAGTCATTCATAAAATCTTGGGATATTACCATCCACATTAGTTAGGCTTTCCAAATACATATTATTACTTTGTTATATTTATTTAACACCAAACCCAAAAGTATAAAATCTCAAAAATGGTAAATGAAAAAAATTATTCGAATACATGAAATCAGAAACTTTCTTTGAAAATGCTCCATTACACAGCACATTATAACCACTCTTGTTCCTCCTCATTGAAACGTTTTATAAATACAAATAAGTCTTGAAAAATTCAATAAAGTCTGCGATGAGACAATATCTTACCTGCCCATTCATTAGACAAGCCTTAAATTTCAGTTTAATTTGAACCTCGATTTACAAATTGCGTATGGAGACAACATTCTGACATCACTCTTGGGACTCCAACTCACCTTAAGCTTCCTTCTGATTGCCTTCAGATCCCGTGCTCTTTCGCTTTGCAAATGACAGTTCATTGAAACTTGCGATCTTTTTCCCCGTCAATTGCTTAAAGACCCTATGCTTCTCCTGCCCTCCCGAAAACAAAAAAATAAATCACTCCCGAGTTGGATTAAGGTTTAACATGAAAAGTTCCTGGTGCAACATGGCGGCCCTTCATCTTCAGCTGTTCTGGCACTCTTACACTATCAAAAGACGGAATGAGAACGTATGGAATAGAAGAATTTTTTTAAAAAGGCACAAAACGTGACCCTGCGTTCCCCAGCACAAAACCCAAAACACGCCTCAAACCCCCACCCACTCCTACCCCCCCCAAAAAATTCTCAATACCCCTGCATTTCCATGCTGCTCCAGAACACTATTGGCTGACTGCCGTAGGCCTAGGCTGGTGGGCAGTGCCCACTCTACTTATCTGTCTCCCTTGCCCCCCAAAAAAAAAGCCAAAAACGGACCTATTTTACCGGAAATACATATTCTCTAAACAATGCAAACATTGTGCAGCTGCAGTGACCGTCACCGGCCTTGTTTTCAGCATTGACCGTGCAGAATCGGCATGGCCGTGCTTATTTTGCGCTCTCTCTGCCTTAGGTTTTTTTCCTCGCTGCACTTACCGACCTGTCTTGTTGTTGGTGACAGCACCGTCTGAGCCAATCAGCGCGCGTCCTTGCACCTCCCCCCTTCTTCCTCTTTCCCCCCCCTCTCCTATCACCCCCCCCCCCCCCCCCAACGGACAACAGGCGCGATCCGCTGGCTGCCGCGAGCCTGAGCCCGATCTCGAGCTGCAGTTGCCAACGGCCAATCTGTCTCCACCTCAGGCATAGCTTCTGCTCCCAATCTATTTCAACTACCCCCCAACAAACTCTTTTGTGAAAAAAAATTAATGCAAAAAAGACCCGTTTCTCCTTTTTTTTAACAAAAAAGTACTAAGATACTTACTCCTTCCATCCCCTCCCCGCCATTTTGCGTCACTTCCGCCATCTTAGATTTTACTAGGGCTCAATTTATTACAAATAAATGACTGATCAGTTTTTAAAAAAACAGTTCAGTTCGATCATGTTAACTGTTTTCCCGTCGTTCTTGGTATGCTGGGCCATCGTGTTGCATGATGGAGGGGGGTGGGGGTTGACATCGTCTAGAAATCAGTGGCTTGAAGTAGGAGCACTCTTTAGAGCAGGGGGTGCCATTGTGGGCTCTGACATCTCTTTCTTTCAGCCTCCATTTTCTCGTAGTCACACTCAAGAACGTACACGCATACAACTTTTGACTTCCATTGGGTGCATATCTTTTTAAAGAAAACCCATCACGTCTATCAAGTTCCTGTCTGCAGAAGGTTCTAGCAATTCTGCCCCTGCAGAAGAACCAAAATCATGTTAAAAAAAAAGACCTCGACAAGTGGGATGAAAATGTCACCCTGAGGGGCTGACACCACTTTAATTTGACATGCACCCTGCTCCTTTAAAATCAAAATAATCCGTACAGATTTTTATTTAAAGTACCGATTGAGACGTCCTGTCGTCTCAGAATTTGGAAGGAACATTACTTGGGCATTTCATTTTCATGTCATGTATGGCCACGGGTTGCACACGAAATGTGAAATACCAGAGATTAGGATGGGAGTTACAGGATCCTCATTTGCCCGTGAAGGACTTTGAGGATTTAGATCTCGAGTGGCTGGGCGGTACGGTTTAGGAGTACGGAAAATCTGCTGAAAATAAACCAAGATTTCAGGACAGAACAAAATGGATGAGTTCAGTAATTTTGCCTGATTTACATGATCCGTGCCGAAATAAAACAAGTGCACACGGGAACAAAACATGCAAATTATTTCCATCATTTTGTCTCAATGAACTCTGCTGCCCTATTATTTGCAAATATTCGAATCCTTGAGTGAAAGGGCGGGGGTGTCAGAAAGTCATTTTCGTTTTTGGATGATCCATGATTTGAAACGTTTAATCTCCCTGTGTTTATTTGAAAGCTGTAGCTTCGTTGAGCAAAAGGGTGACTACCGACCACACAGGAAAATAAAAGCGTTTTACATTCTCTACATTTGCCACGTGTGATTAAATCTACCCCCACCTCCCCCCCCCCCCCCATCTTTCTACAGCAGCCTCCTGAATCGAGCTCGCTGCACATCTGGGCTGTTAGGTCCTCGGCCGGGAGAAGCCGTCAGCAGCAGCCAGCTCGCTATAAACGCCTCTAGTTATGTTACTGATAAACTTTTTCGATAGCCAGAGTTTTATTTTGGAAGTTTGTCCCTGATTCGTGTAAAGGTCGGATTGCTGTAGGATACAGGAGGAGTGTTTTTTTATGAAATTGTCGTGATGTACTGTAGACAATAGCGTACAGTTTGGTTAATGCGCAGAAGATTCACCTTTATGGCTTCCTAACGTAGCCTGGTTGACAAAGTGAACGAAGTGAACAGCAACGTTCCCTCATCATCGAACATTCCCTTTCGTTCGCTGCACATAGGAATTCCTGTACCAATAGAAATTATTTTCTGGTGAACTCACGTAATTCTCGCCACTGATGCTGAGAATATCCAGCTAGTTTGTGCATATATCTTGGATGTTTAAGATGTTTATTTAGGACTTTATTCCAAGTTGCTCTCAGCTTTGAAATCAATCTGGACATTCTTGTATTCTTACTTATTTGATGCTATTCTTTGCCAAACGATATTGATCTACATTTTTGACATAGTTTTAAAAACATTGTCTAGGTTATTCACCAGAACATAAACAAAATTCTACATCATATAATAGAGGTGAGGCTTATAGAAATCTAAAACTGTGAAGGACCAAAATTAAACACAGTTCAAAGCAAATATGGACATAATTTTCAATTCTTCACCAGACTGGATTTCTACCTTTCAAAATTTTATCAGGTTGAAAGCTTTATGTGTAAAATTATCCCAAATTAAGTAAAATAAAGATGAAATGCAATTCAGCTACTTTAAGTGAACAAATGTGAATTCTTGAGTATTCTATTCTCAGGTGTGAGGAATAAATATTTGGTAGAATTAGTAAAGGAGTAAGAACTATTAAGGGACTCAGCATGAACTACGTAATCAAGATCATTAATATCCATACTCCACCCATAGTATACTGATCTTACAAAGGAAATAACATCATTTACTTCTTTCCACCAGTATTGGCATCAACAGATGAAACAAGCTGACCTGCTTGTACCTGAACCCATCCTGCACAATATTGAGAAGATGTGGCTCAAATATCAACCTTCAACAAGAATGTGAATGGAAAGAAAGAAGTTGCTGATTCTTAATCCTAACTTGTTGTTTTAAAAGATGCTGAACATTTGCTTTCCACATCAGATGCCTCAAGTTAAAGAAAAAAAAGTTTTGTGTATCTTTCTTGGAGCTCTCGTGTAGCATGATATTTTGGGCAATAGATGAGTTTATACCTTGAATATATTTTTAAAGTATTAATGGAAAAGAACAAAAGTAGGAGGGAAGTACAAGTATGTCAATAGTAATGGCAGAGACTTACCAAAGCATAGTCTAATAACGTTGGTATACAGTGTCACAGTGAAGTAATCTTATTCAGAATTCAAAGTAAATGATATTAATGAAGTTCATATATGTCACCGTATATAACTCTGAGATTCATTTTACTGCGGGATACTCAGCAAATCTACAGAATAGTAACTATAACAGGATCAGTGAAAGATCAACCAGAGTGCAGATGAACTGTGTAAATGTAAATATAAAAAGTAATAAATAATGAGATAGCAAGATAAAGAGTTCTTAAAATGAGATCTTTGGTTGTGGGAACATCTTAATGAATGGGTGTCTGTAGTTAGTCCTTTTGTTCAGGAGCCTGATGGTTGTGGGATAGAAGCTGTTTTTGAACCTGCTGGTGCAAGTCCTGAGGCTCTTGTACCTTCTACCTGATGACAAGCATGAGTAAAAGAGCATGGCCCGGGTGGCAGAGATCACTGATGATGGGTGCTACTTTCCCATAACAGTTTCATGTAGACGTGCTCAATGGTTGGGAGGGTTTTACCTGTGATGGACTGGGCCGAATCCACTATCTTTTATAGGATTTCCCATTCAAATACATCAGTGTTTCTACACTAGGCCATGATGCAGCCAGTCAATATACTCTCCACCACACATCTATAGGAGTTTATTCATATAAAGGAGCTGTTAAGCAACTTATTACTACTTTTCCTTCTTTCTTCTCGCGATTTGTCAAAAATATTGACTTACACAAAGGCCCTGATTCAGCAGTAACATCACCCAAGAAGCTACTTTTTACTTGTAAACCTGGACCGTGCTTGTCCCTGGTGTTGGATGGATGGAGCAGGGACAAGTGGTGGATAGGGGCAAGGGTCTCACTACTAAAATGGAATATATTTTCAATTTTTTTCATATATTTTCAAGGCCCTTTTGACTTTTCAAGCCATGTTGCCCAGCAAACCCCCAGTTTAATCCTAGCCTATTTATGGGACAATTTACAATAATCAACTAACCTGCCAACCAGTACATCTTTGGACTGTGGGAGGAAACCAAAGCACCTGGAGGAAACCCACATAGTCACAGGGAGAACATATAACCACCTTAAAGGCAGCGGCGGAAATTGAACCCAGGTTGCTGGTACTGTAAAGTGTTGTGCTAACAGCTACACTACGGTTAACGCTGTGGTGCAGCTACTAAAGTTGTTGCCTCACAGTTCCAGTGATCCAGATTCGATCCTGATCTCCTATAACACTGGTGTGGAGATCTCCCTTTGACCTTGGGAGTTACTTTCAGATACTCCAGTTTTCTCCTCACAACTCAAACACATGGGATTGACCATTGTAAATTAATGTTAGTGTGTATGGGGAATAGAGGAATCTGGAGTTGGGTTTTGTTGAGGAGAATACAGGGAGAATAAAATGGGATTGATATATAGATGACATAGTTGATGATCAAGTGGCCAGTTTATGTTCTGTATGACATGACTCACCCATGCACTTATTTAAAATTAAAATCAAGAGGAAACCACTTCATGGTCTTCACCTCTGAGACAGTTTTAGTTTGCCCAACAACAAATTTGAAATTACCTGAATTTAGCAATTCCAGTCAAAATCCTTAAGCACTGAATTGGCTCAAGGAATCAAATGGCTTCTATAAATTTTGATTGAGGCCCAACTTACATTATTTATCAAGCTGATAGCTATGGATAAAACTGCTATTGTTGGAATAGCCTTAGGAAACAATCATAATTGCAAAAATATAACTCCTTCAAAGTTCTGGCCTACTTTAATCTACCTCTTTCTGAGTCTGTGCAGAACTGTCAATATTAAAAAAAAATCATGATTGAGTTGTGATTATAAAAGATAACTAATCACAAAATCAGTTAAACTTCTGTTTCTTTTTTTCCCCCTTATTTTTGTACTATTTTCCTGAAGTGTTGGGAGAATAGTGTACAGTTGAGGGTTGCCACAGTATAAGAGTGTGATTAAGCTAGTGAGAGTGTAGAAATATTCACAGGAATGTTAATAGACATAAACAGGGTAGATAACCTGAGTCTTTTTCCAAGAGTAGGGGGAGATTCAGATTATAGAGCATATAGAAGGTTTAAGGTGAGAAAGAAAAGATTTAAAGGGGGCTCAATGGACAACTTTTTTACACAGAAATAGCGAGTTTATGGAATGATTTGCCAGAGGAAGCTGTAGAGGAGGCTACAATTTCAAAATTTAAAAGATATTTAAACAAGTACATGTACCTTATAGGAAAGGTTTAGAGGAATATTGGCCAAACACAGGCAAATGGGATTAGTGTTGATAGAAATCTTTGTCACCATGGACATGTTAGGCCAAAGGCCCTGCTTCCATCCTATATAACTCTATGAATTATGAATTTAGGTTCTAAATCAGTAAATTTGTATTTGTTCATTATTCCAACTAAATGTTACTGTTTTGAAAAAAAGGAAAAGCCTGGTGATTACTGGCAGAAAGGAATCAGTAATATAATTCCTACATTTCCCTATGACGAAGGATCTCTTTTATATCTACGCTGCCGGATATTTTCCTGTTCTGATGAAGTGTCTAGACCCGGAATGTCTCAATTCCAATTTCTTTCCTTTGGTGCTGCCTGATCTATTGAGTTCCTCCAGCATTTTGTGTGTGTTTTTCCTCTTCTGTGTTGGTTTATAATCATGACACCATCACTCAGACAAATTGTTTATTTAGAGGTTTATATGAAAAATGAAATACTAGAAAAGCTCGTTGGGTCTAGCAGCATCTGTAGAAGGTGAAAAAGGTTAATGTTTTAAATCAAGCACCTTCAGAAGTTGAAAACTGAGAAAGCAAGTTAATTTTAAATTGCGTAGTGAATGGCACAGGGTAGATAGGTCAAGAATATCTCTGATGGAATGAAGATGGAATTGCCATGGTGATGTGCTGTTCACAGAGCTACCTGGTTGATAATGAGGCAGGATAGGCAGAGAAAACAAATAAACAACTATAAAACTGTGATGTGTAGGTCAAAGCTGTCACAGCAAAGTGAAACCAAAAAGAGAAAGTTGGAAATGCCCAGCAAATCAGTTTTGTGACGAGAGAAAAACTGAGTTAACATTGCAGATGGATAACCTTGTAACAGAACTGATCAGTTCTTACATAGACAGAGAATGACTGGAAATCGTTGTATTCTATAATGAGACCAGAAGGCTGCAGTGTGCCCAGAAGAAGATGAGGCACTACACATAAAGTTCACAGAATAGTTCTGAAGGCCACATACAGGAAGGAACAGAGTGGGAGTGGGTTGGAGAATTAAAATGTCCACTCATTTTAACATGAAGAACGATACCTCGTCTTCCACCGGTGCTCTTTGCAACATACTGGATTCAATACTGAGTTCAACAATTTCCAGTACCTCTCTTTCTCTGCTTGTACCTGCTTTTTAAAATTTTTATATCTGATGACTTGTTGTGCAGTGGTGTAACTATTTGGCTCTTATTTTTCAAAAAGAACATTCTGCATCCAGACTGGAAATCAGAGGGAGTGGAGGACACAGATAGCAAGCAAGGACTACCATACAGTTGAATTGTAAATCTGCCAAGGAAACTGAGAACACTACAGTTACATGCATTAACCTGCAGCAGGAGACTAGCTGATCAGAACAACAGGGTACATCAGCAGTCACAATTCGCAGTCATGTATCAATTTTAATGTGATAAAACATTCCATTATCATTCAGTGGAGCGCTTTCAAGCACAATTTGACACTGAACGACGTAAGGCAGCTAAACCAAAGATTGGTCATGTAAGTGGGTTTTAAAGAAAGAGAGAGGGTCAAAAGGCAGAGGATACGAGAAGAAACTCCAGAGTTTAGGCTTAAGAAGCTAAAATCATATTAGAAGCAGCACAGAAGCACAGCAGTTAGTGTAATGCTTTAGAAAGCCAGCAATTGGAGTTCAATTCCGCCGCAGTCTGTAAGGAGTTTGTACGTTCTCCCGATGACCACATGGGCTTGCTTTGGGTTCCTCCCACATTCCAAGGATGTATGGGTTAGGGTTAGTAAATCATGGACGTGCGATGTTGGCACCAGAAGCAAACTGTGCTGGTTGCTGATGCAAGTGACGCATTTCACTGTATGTTTCAATGTACCTGCGACAAATAGAGCTAATTTTTAACAAATTGTTAGAAAGAGGAATCTTGAAGAGGTAGGGATTTAGAAGTAAAGGAGATTGAGGTGAGATTTAATAGATGTGAAAAAATAATGAGAGGCCCATACAAGGTGAATGTGAAGGATGTGTTTTCCAAGTCTATGAAAATAGCACATGGATATACATTAACTGGTGGAAGAATTAGAGGAGAAATTAGCAAATATCTTTCGACCAAAAACATTTCAGAACTGCCTGGATGATCATCTGAACAGCTGATTATGGACTAAATGCTGGGAAGTGGAAATAATCTAACTAGCCTAACTTTTGTGGATAAGATGGAAAACATGACCTCCTCTATATCATAGACTTAGATGAATCTATGGAAGAATGTAAAAATCTTGGTGTAGAATAAAAGATATGTTAATGGGGTTATAAGGTTTGACAGAAAAATAACTGGCAGAGTAAGATTAGAGAGGTGATCTATTTTTATCAGAGGCTACAGGTTAAGAAGGGTGAAGGGATCTGTACAGTACGTACAGACTGTAAAATATGTACAGTCATTGTGGGCCTAAGGGCCTTTTCTTATGTGGTACTGTTCTAAGTTCTAGCTTGATAAAAGGTAATTCTATGCCATGGCAGGGCTCTTAATTGGATGGATTGAAACACTGAATTGCAGAAAACATTGGCATGAATTTAGAAGCAATAATACCTTCAAGATTTTGGCAGAGAAAGGAAGTTTTGAAGTTCATTTGCAGTTTAGGCAAATGAATGAAGTCTGAGCTTTGTCTTTACTTAACAAATGGAGAAATAATGCCTAGTAACTTAAAAGAGGAACAATTAATAATACAGTTACTCTGAAGGCTAGGTGGAAAGTTAGGTAGTCAGCATATTGGTTTGGAGTAGACCAGTCAGAATACTGAATTTAAAATAGGTACTTTAAACTACTGAACTGAAATCCAAACACGAGGAAATCTGCAGATGCTGGAAATTCAAATGACAGCACACACAAAATGCTGGTGGAACACAGCAGGCCAGGCAGCATTTTGTGTGTGTTGAACTGAAATCCATACAATTTTATTCTAAGGCCTAGTTAGAGTTCACACATTGATACAAGTAGATGTAGATCGGTCAGTTCAAAATGTGAATAAAATCTCTCATCAGCTGATAAAATGGGGTTATACACGTAAAACTAAGAATACTTGTGAATTTCCAGCAGGGAGATGGCTTTGAATGAAGTCTTAGAGAGAGAAATAGGGAGTTTAGTTACTTATACTTTAAACTCATAATCTGAATATCAAAATAAACTGAAAGCCTTTCAAATTAGACCATATCCTAAGAATAATATTGAGAAAGGAAAGTAGCTACAGATATCCAGAAGGACTTAAATGCATTATTGCACAGATAAACATTATTCTGATAAATGAAGAGCATAAAACAGACTGGATCTGAGGTTGAACATTAATTTCTCTAACTTACGTTAATGCCCCTCCTCCCCTTCTTACCCCATCCCTTGTCTATCTATTTATTTATTATTTCCCTTTTTTATTTTTCTCTCTCTCTTCTTTCTCTCTCTGTCCCTCTCACAATCACTACTTGCCTGTTCTCCATCTCCCTCTGGTGCTCCCCTCCCCCTTTCTTTCTCCCTAGGCCTCCCGTCCCATGATCCTTTCCCTTCTCCAGCACTGTATCCCTTTTGCCAATCAACTTTCCAGCTCTTAGCTTCATCCCACACCCTCCTGTTTTCTCCTATCATTTCGGATTTCCCCCTCCCACTTTCAAATCTCTTACTATCTCGTCTTTCAGTTAGTCCTGATGAAGGGTCTCGGCCCGAAACGTCGACTATACTTCTTCCTATAGATGCTGCCTGGCCTGCTGCTTTCCACCAGCATTTTATGTGTGTTGCTTGGATCTGAGGTTGCCAGGATTCAGTCACATTTTGACAGAATATGAAATTAAGATCAACACAGCTATAGTCGATTTCTTTGTCCTACCTTCTATAACTCCAGAGGATTGGTAAGTATTAAGATTAGGTAATTCTTTGGAGAATGCAGATGCTGAACTATGAAACAAAGAAAAACTTTTGGAAGAACTCAGTAGGTCAAGTACTGTTAGCGGAGGCTAAGAGATTGCTGACATTTTCAGTCAAAACCCTACATCCAGACTGTGGATAACTTTTCTGCTTGTTTAAAAGAACATAATATGCAAAATTCACATTAATGGAGGCCTAATCTAAATTAAGTTAAACCAGGACCTAGGTGGACAAGAATTCCAAATTTGCTAGAATTGGATGAGTAATCCTAGAGGGAAATAATAATCTTCCAGTAAAGGAGTTGCTCCAGGTATAAGTGTACAATTTAAAACAAAACCACCCTCACCTATATGCAACTCCCAAAGTTTCTAGTTCCTTTAGAAAAGAAAGATCAGGCCTTGGTAAATGAGAGAATCCTAATTGACTGATCTACAGTACCTGCCTTAATTTTACAGATACTTCCCTACTTAAACAATGTTATTACAGAAATTACAAAACATACAATATCAGGCCTCTACCACAATGAGCTATGTCATCTGGTCCAATGGTTTTCTTATCAATCATTCCTAACATCCCCTGGCCTCCTTCTTGGTCAATATCCTCCATCAGCTATTCTCAGGGCCTCTGCCACCCTCTCATATGGTACTCCAAGTGTCTTTGTCAGCTGCCTATGGGTTCTAAGTCCTCTCTCTTGATTTCTCCCAGAATATAAAGAATATACGGCTACTCTCCCGGGTTTGAGGTCTGTCCACCCAGTCCTTGACCCATCTGTTGTTGCTGCAGATTTTTGCAGATTCCCACAATTAATTCCACCCAACAATTTTGTTTGTCTTGTCCATAATGCAGTCTCAGTTTTGTGGTGTACCTTGTAACTTCGGTAGGTCCTTAAAGATGAGCAGCATTTGTTATTCTGAACATATCAGATACATATTTCATTTCAGATTTCCAACATCTGCAGTTTCAATAAATATCCCACGTTCATACTTGCCACGTTTAATACAAAAATCAGAAAATATCTGTCCAAGTTCCATGTAATGTTATTCCACTGGTATTAAAGAAGTTAGAAGACTGCTAGCAAAGATCTAGAGACATAAATTCACATTCCACTATGACATTGGAGAATTTAATTTAAATTAATTAAATAGTCTGTATGGAAAAGGTACTATCAATTAAGAAGTCAACATTTTCATTAATATCCCAGAGGCAGCAGAGTGGTGCAGCCAGTAGAGGTGCTGCCTCCATGCTTCTGGTTTGATCCTCATCGCCACTGCTGTCTGTGTGGAGCTTGCATGTTGTCCTTGTGATCACAAGAGTTTCCACTGGGTGCTCTGGATTCCTTCCACATCCCAAAGATGTGCAAGTTGGCATATTATTTGCCCACAGTAAATTGCTTTTAACATTGGCGGGTGGTAAAATTTGAGATGGAAAAAGTTAACAGGTGTGTTGAGAGAATAAAATGAGATGCATGTAAATAAGTGGTAGATACAGAGGACTTGGTAGGCCGAAGAGCCTATTGTCCACACCCTATACATCTATTGTAAGGAAAATATGTTGATCTTAACTGGTGTAGTTTTATTCATGACTCTAATTTCAGAGCAATGGGCTTGGCCCCTAAATTCCCACTAAAATTTCAGAGCAATTAATCCATTTCTACCAGTCTATTATGTCAAAAAAAATAATAGTAAAGCCAAATGGACCAACCAACATCAACCAGGGCAGAGGATTTAGATACAGCCATTGGACATTAAGGACAATCAACCTTCAAAGTCCTCCTTCTCAAAATCTGGAAAAAAATCCTGAACGGAGGGAAAAGCTTTTACTCTAATTAACGAGCAGATAAATATAGTCATACTTGTTGAATTCTGATCACTGATTATTCCTAACTCTCAGTCAATATCCTAGATTTCCACAAGCCATAGTTGAAATAAATGGTAGCTGAAATGGCCTATGAGCTGGATTAGACTGAGAATACTCACAGGAGTGAGTGAGTGAGTGAGTGAGTGAGTGAGTGAGTGAGTGAGTGAGTGTGTGTGTGTGTGTGTGTGTGTGTGTGTGTGTGTGTGTGTGTGTGTGTGTGTGTGTGTGTGTGTGTGTGTGTGTGTTTGACTGTATGTTTGTGTGTGTGTCTATGAGTGTGTATGTTTGTGCGTGTCTATGAGTGTGTATGTATGTGTGTGGCGTGCGCGTGTGTTTGTGAGTGTGTGCTTGTGTGTGTGTGCCTGTAAATGTGTTTTGCCTGTGTCTTTGTGTTTATGTATGTTTGTGTGTGTTTATGTATGTTTGTGTGTGTTTATGTATGTTTGTGTGTGTTTATGTGTTTGTGTATGTGTATTGGTGTGTGTGAGTGTGTCTGTGTGCATGTGTTTGTGTTTGTATGTTTGTGTGTGTGTGTGTATGTGTGTATATGTGTTTGTGTGTCAGTGTGTTATATCCATGCGTGTGTGATTCTAAGTCTGTGTGTGTGTTTCTCTGTGTGCGTGTGTATATGTGTGTGTGTCTATGTGTGTTTATGCATGTGTGTGTATGTTCATGCATGTGTGTGCTGGTGTGTGTGTGTTTGCTTGTGTGTTTTATGTGTTTGTGCTTGTGTGGTGTGTGCCTGTCTCTGTGTATGTGAGTGTGTGTTTATGTGTGTGCTTCAGTGTGTTGTATTTGTGTGTGTGTGTGTTTGCATGTGATTGTGTCTGTGTCTATGTGTGTTTGCTTGTGTGCCAGTGTGAGTGTGCGCATCTGTGTATGTTTATGTGTGTGTATTTTGTGTGTCTGTGTGTGTTTGTGGGATGTGTGTGTTTGTGTATTTGTGTGTACTTGTGTGTCTATGCATGTGTTTGTGAGTGTGTGTGTATGTGTGATTGTCAGTGTGTGCTTCTGTGTGTGTGTTATTCTGTGTGTGTATGTGTATGCATGTCTGTTTCTGTGTTTTTGTGTGTTTGTGTGTATATCTGTGTAAGTTTGTGAGTGTTTGTGTGCATGTTTTATGTGTGTTGGTGTGTGTGCTTGTATGAGTGTGTGTGCATCTCTGTGCATATTGGTGTGCGTTAGTGAATGTGCATGTGTTTGTGTGTACATGCGTGTGAGTGTGAATGGGTGTTTGATTTGTTGTCACATGAACAGAGTTCCGATACACAAAAGGAGGTTGTCCACCTTGTCCTTCGCTTTAATGGACTTCTTGAAGGTTTGGGTAAACCTTTCAGCTAACCCATTCATTGCTGGGTGGTGAGGAGCTGACTTGAAAGTCTGATGCCATTTTTCTTCATGAACAGTCGGAATTCTTCTGATATGTATTGTGGTCCTTTGTCACTCACAGTGTGTTCTGGTAAGCTGTTCTGTCAAAGATAGTCCTCAGAGTGGAGGCAGTCTTCGCTGAGGTGGTTGACTTCATTGGTATAATCTCCGGCCACTTCGAATGAGATCCACAGCAATCAGAAACATGGAGTCCATGAATGTACCAGCAAAGTCAATATGTAGTCTTTGCCATGGTGACGACAGCCATTTTCACAGGCCTAATGGGGCCCGTGGGGGCTCATTTTGAACTTTTTGCCATCCCGAATAGCTTTTGGCCAGGTCTTCAATCTGTTTATCTATTCCCGGCCACCAAATGTAAATCTGGGTGAGACTCTTCATCTTGTACGTACCCGGGTGTTCATCATGCAGATTTTCAATCACTCTGGTGCGCAATTTAGAGGGAATCACAACATGAGATCCACATGTAAGCGGTATTTGACGTACCAACTGTTGGTCTTGTCTCGCTGGGAACTCTGGGAACATAGGGTTGCCATGAGCTGGCCATTCTTGCATGGTCATTTCATAGACTTTTGACAATGTTTGGTCATTCCCTGTTTCCCCTTGGATTTCAGAATTTTGCTACTGGTCCACTAATGCTGTGTGGAACACCTCTGCTGGGTCACAGCATTAAGGCTTTCTTCTTCAGTTACCAGTAGTGGGAGACGTGACAAGCCATCAGTGTTGCTGGGTTGTATGGTCCTTGTCACAAGAGTGATCTCCTAGGAATAGTGTCCAACATTGTAACCAGGTAGTAGTCATCATTGGCATTCCCTTCCTGGGATTGAAAATGGACACCAGTGGCTGGTGATCTGTCACTAGTGTAAACTTTTGTCTGTAGGGGTAGTGGTGGAACTTCTCAATTCCCCATACTAGACTCAGGGCCTCTCAGTCGATCGGTGCATAGTTGTGTTCTGTGCTTGTCAGTGATCTTGAAGCAAATGCAATCAGACATTGAGAACCATCTTTCATAACGTGTGACAGAACAGCTCCAATGCCAAAAGGGGACACATTGCATGCCAATCTGATGGGCAGAGATTGGTCTTAATGGGTGAGCAGTTCATCGGATTTTTTTTAGTTTCTTTGTTTCCTTGGATGCTTTTTCACATCTTTCTGACCATTCCCACTTTGCTCCTGTCTGTTACAATCGTTCAATGCATGTAGCACTGTAGCAATGATTGGGAGAAGCCGGTGGGTAGTAGTTTACAAGGCCCAAGTATGACCTCAGTTGTGATACATTTTCTGGTTTGGCTGCCTATAACACTGCTTCAGTCTCCTCTTGTGACTTGTGCAAGCTATGCTTGTCAATGACATGTGAGTTTCTTGAAAAACTCACATTTTCCTCTCTTTGCACACAGACCGTACTCGGTCAGACTGGAAAGCACTTTACCAAGGTTCTGCAGGTGCTCTTCATCATTCTCGCCAGTCACGATGATGTCATCAAGGTGACATTGTGTTCCTGGGATATCCTGTAACGCTTGGTCCATTGGTGTTTGATAAATCACTGGAGATGTTGCCACGCCAAAGATGAGATGGTTATCTTGGAACGGTCCCTTGTGAGTGTTGATTGTGAGGAATTTCCTGCTTGCCTCCTCATTCTCCATTTGCAGGTAGGCTGGTGACAAGCAAATCTTCGAAACCCTCTCCCTGCTTGCCAAAGGTGCAAAAAATATCTTCTATTCTGGCAGGGAATATTGCATGGTAAGTAGCACCGAAATCCCCACGCATACCAACAGCTCCGGCCTTCCCTTTCTGACGACCGGGAACAATGGGAACAGCAGGAACAATCACTCCATTCATATTCTTAGGGTCCCAAACAGTCCCTTCCAGGCGAGGCAACATCTGTGAATCTGCTGGGGGCTGTCTATTGGATTCCAGACGCCTCAAAGTTCTTAAGTTTAGCATCCACTTTAAGATACAGGACACGCTTTATGGAATCTTGGTGTTGCTGTTTCATTCAATTCAACTCTGGCCTTCATGCCTTTGCGTTTACCAATCCCCTTCTCAAACACCTTCTCATTAGCATTAAGCAACTGCGCCAGTCTCTGGTTAGTGGACCATGATAATGTCACATGGAGAGGTTTGACTGAGTGCCAGTCTCATTGGATTTTACTCAACCATTCACATGCAAAAATTGTTGGTCCTCAACTTTTCAATACGTAAAGCTCTAACAGTTGTGTTTGGCCTCCATACATCTCTTTTACTTTCAGTTTGCCTTTGGGGGACACTTTTTTGCTTGTGTAAGTTTTTAGCATCTTTGAGGGCTTCTCTAATGGTACCTAGAAAACAGTCTGTTGTAGTCAGCCTCTGAAATTATGGACAAAGCTGACCCTGTTTCCAGCTCATTTTTTAAAGTTTTACACCGGATGCATCTATTGTGATCCAAATGACTTTGTGGTTCTGTTTCAGTTACACTACGCAGTTCTCAGCATGACAGTTCACTGCTGTCAGTCTCTATGTTGTCTGGTTCTGTTTTACTTTTTGTAACTTTATGCATTTGCTTAGTTTTGTGTTTTGAGATTTTTCACTCGGTTGTGCTTTTCGTCTGCCTTGCAAATTCTCTCTATGTGACCTTGTCTGTGACACTTTCTGCAGCCTGTTTCTTTGAGCTAAGTCATTTGCATCATGGGAGGATTTGCCACATCAATAACATCTTTGGGTTTTTTACACTATTCAGGGACATTTTGTGCATTTCACATGCTAACCTCCTTTTCTGTGGTTCTGCTGCATCCTTTGCTACAGTCTCTAACGATATTGCAATGGTCAATGCCTGTTCTAAGATTAGGCCTCTTTCTACCAGTAGCCTCAGTTCAGTGCTTTTGATTATGCATGCTACATACAAGCCTGTCCCTCAATACGTCAGAAAGCCCATCTCTGAATTCACAGTACTGGGGAAGTTTGTGCAGGTCTGCGATGTATTCAGAAAGGCTTTTATCTTTTGACTGGTCCCGTTTGTAAAATCTAAGCCTCTTAGCTATTGCCAGCAGTTAGGGCTCAAGCGATTTCATAAAATTGTAATCGTTTCATTGAACATCTCACTTGCTGGCTTTACAGGGATTACTAAATTGCATATGAGACTGTACGTTCTTGGGGCCATTAAGCTAAGAGGTGCAGGGGCTTTCTTCTGCTCCTCCATGTTGTTTGCATTACAATGCGGTACAACCCTCTTGATATTTAACTCCTAGCCTTCATTAGCGCTATCAAATTTGTCAACTTCCCCAAATGAAGCCATCGCCATGTTATTTTCACTTTAAATTCAGTGTGTCTTTCACTGCTACTCATGTGTTTCTTGGAATCTGTGATGGCTTTTTCATGCTTTTTAACTCTCGCTGTTTTCATCCACTAACTCTCGGTGCAGTTTGTGATATTCTCTGACATTCAGGTTTGTTCCATTGTCAATTGTCTTGCCTGTACACAAACTACATATCGATTAAGTAAAAGCATTAAGGGAGGGAGAGAGGGAGGGGGAAGAGAGAGAGAGAGAGAGAGAGAGAGAGAGAGAGAGAGAGAGAGAGAGAGAGAGAGAGAGAGAGAGAGAGAGAGAGAGAGAGAGAGGGAGGAGGAGAGAGAGGGAGAGAGGGAGAGAGGGAGAGAGGGAGAGAGGAGAGAGGGAGAGAGGGAGAGAGGGAGAGAGGGGGAGGGGGAGAGAGAGGGGGAGGGGGAGAGAGAGGGGGGAGGGGGGAGAGAGAGGGGGAGAGGGAGAGGGGAGAGGGAGAGGGAGGGGGGAGAGGGAGGGGGAGAGGGAGGGGGAGAGGGAGGGGGGAGAGGGAGAGGGAGAGGGAGAGGGAGAGGGAGGGGAGAGGGAGAGGGAGAGGGAGAGGGAGAGGGAGAGGGAGAGGGAGAGGGAGAGGGAGAGGAGAGAGAGAGAGAGAGAGAGAGAGAGAGAGAGAGGAGAGAGAGAGAGAGAGAGAGAGGAGAGGGGAGAGGGGGAGGGGGAGGGGGAGGGGGAGGGGGGGGAGGAGGGGGAGGGGGAGGGGGAGGGGGGGGAGAGGGGGGAGAGGGGAGGGGGAGGGGGGGAGGGGGAGGGGGAGGGGGAGGGGGAGGGGGGAAGGGGGAGGGGGAGAGGGAGAGGGAGAGGGAGAGGGAGAGGGAGAGGGAGAGGGAGGGAGAGAGAGAGAGAGACGAGGAGAGAGAGGAGAGGGAGGAGAGAGAGAGAGAGAACAATGCGCATGTGTAGACAACAGCACATGCACAGACTACAGATCAATTTGTAGTGCTAAAGAGGCGGTGGGGGGGTGGGGGGGGAGGTCATTGCTCTAAAAGAAACAATCCATACATTACAATTGCCTTATTTTCTGACCTGCAAATGCTTTCCACCTGCCACAAAGCAGATCAGGTCTAATGGAATATTTTTCACTTATGCAGAGGAAGGCACCCTGCAAAATACACGAGAAGTTTGTCGCTATCCAGACAAAGTAGCCCAATAATTTGGACTCCTCAATGCAATTGTGACCTGTCCCCGCCGTCGGTGTACAGGTGCTGTGCACCATCTACTAAAGGCAGTCCAGCAATTCACCCAGACATCTCTGACAGCACTTGCAAGATATGCAGCCTTTACCATCTTGAAGGATATTCATTGGGATGTTATGGACATAATCACCTGTGAGCTTTTGTTGTTATGCAAGACTTTGAAGAGGAATCATGTCTGCAATCTTTCAACATCGCTGTGGCAAACTCCACAACTTCCTCTCCAACAGCAGTGCGGGTAAACCCACACCACAAAGAAGATGTTTTTTAAAAGAATGCAGCTCACTATACCTTCTCAAAAGTATTTAATGACAAACACTAAGTATTGGCAAGCTAATGATACTCTAAAATTTTATCATCTGATTTGTAATAAGCACCACAGAAAAGCCTGTTACCTTAAGTGCAAACAAATCTTTTCACAGATCTTTGAAATCTTGATAAGTACCAAAACCATACCTATGGAATTGAAAACTTATTTTTGAAGATATACAATCTGTTCTGGCAGAATTACTGAAAATTCCAAACAAATATTTTCTTTTCTTTTTCTGTTTCCCTTTTCAGTCTTGTCTTTGTTTCATATTTCTTTTAAGAACCTAGAACCCTGGAGCACAGGAGCAGGCATTTTGGCCCAGGATATCTCTGCTGACCAGGATACCAATTTAAACTGTGCACCTGCCTCCACATATAGTACAATGCAAAAGTCTTGGCACATATATATAGTTACGGTGCCTAAGACCTTTGCACAGAACTGTATTTGTCATCTTGGAAATCTGGGTAGGAGCAAAGGATGTTGGGAATGGCAAGGGTAGAGTGCCACAAGTGGGGTGTGGGAAAGTTGGCAGAGAAGTGCCAGGGGCAGAGGTGGTGCTGGTGCATGCACACCCAGCACAGGGACACCAGGCAAGGTCATTTGATTCCAGGCAATTGGTTTATTAATAATTACAGAATGTCTCTCTGGTGCTTCCCTCGCGCTGGGGCTATGCGGCATTGAGGCGCGTCCCCTGGGTGGTGGATGGGGGATCCCTCGTATGAGGGGTGCACCGGATAATATGGAAGAAGGTGCCGCGAACCAACATAGCCTAGGAGAAGGAACTCCGATTCCAAACCCGGGTAGATAGGACTCGTTAGCCTTGGATGGCAGCCTATCTAGGAGAGGGTGAACTCTGATTTCAAACCCGGGCAGGTGGAGCTCGTTAGCATGGAAATGCCATCGCCTAGGGGAAGGTGACCCCGACAGAAAACACCTGGTCCTCCAGGTTGGGGGTTGTGCAATGGGCTAACAACCCGTTCACGTAAAACAAGCAATTGTTACAGAAACCGTCAACAGATTGTCAACCACTAACCCAGATCTGGGGAAAAGCAGGGCCCCATTCAGGAGGCTGATGACGCGCTGCAACCAAACCCGTCAGGAAGCTGCAGGGCTGACAACCCTCCTTCACCCGTGGAAAACCATAATGGAGGATCCAAAGCTGCTCTCACAGGAGAAATCTATCCTAATCGGAACATGGAATGTGAGATCGCTTTGGGAGACAGGTAGGTGCGCACAGGCTGTGAAGGAAACGAACCGATACCAACCTCACACTCCTGGGCATGTGCGAAGCAAGGTGGAATACTTTTGGTGAGACCAAACTGCAGATGGGAGAAACTCTGCTCTATTCCGGCAAAGAAAAAGAGGAAGACCCGCATGAGGCTGGTGTGGCCCTGATGTTGTCCAAAGAAGCAGCCAGAAGTTATCCGAAACATGGAGAATCACTAACACCAGCTGCAACAAGATCCAGCCCTTTCTCAACAAATGCCTCTGGCAGATCCTCCGCCTCAAGTGGTACGACAGAGTGTCAAACCTAGACCTATGGAAGAGAGCAAACCAAGAGCCCAGCGTATTCCAGATAAGGAGGAGGAAGTGGAGATGGGTCGGCCACACCTTGAGGAAGAGCCAGTCGAATGTCACTTGACAATCACTCGAATGGAATCCACAAGGGAAGAGAAGAAGTGGTCGCCCAAAGCAAACCTGGAGGCGTAGGCTTTTGGATGAACTGAAAGCCGCCGGCCAAACTTGGGAGACTGCAAAAACATCTGCTAGAGATCGCAGGAAGTGGAGGACTTTTGTTGAGGCCCTATGCTCCATAAGGAGCGAAAAGGATTAAAGTCTCTGGTGCTTCCTGCTCCCTCCCCTCTCCCTTCCTCTTTTCCCACCATGATTCCCCTCTCCCTGTCCCCTTCCTACTCTCAGTCCACAATAGAGACCCATATCAGAATCAGGTTTACATTGATTTACAATTCACATGTCATTAAACTTGTTTTTCCTACCAGAGTAATACTGTGCAATATATACAATTAGTACAGTACTACGCAGAGTCTTTGACACCCTCAGTTGCTTGTCTAGATACTCTTAAATGTTGCTATCATATCTGCTCCCACCATCTCCTCTGCAGCACATTCTAGGTATCCACCAGGTTCTTATATTCTGTATTAGAAAACTTTCCTTGTAAATCTCCTTCAAAATGTCCTCCTCTAACCTTAAAGGTATGCCATCTAGTGTTTGACGTTTACTTTCCATGCCTCTCATAATTTTATACACTGCTATCAGGTCATCTACAGAGGTATCTTCTGTATAGATCCAAGATTGAGCACATCTGTGAACAACTTAAGCAGGCGTTGGGGACTCGAGTCAACTCAGGATGAGTGAGGGTTATGTTGTCTGGCAACTGGCCTGACCATTCCTATATCCACTTCACAGTCAGGTCAGTCCATCTGAAGGTGCCAGGGATTTAGCTCAGAGGGCCTGAGGCACATAACAAAAAATGACTAGAGTGGATGGGGAAGCTCAAACAAAAGTTGGGTTTTTGGAAACAGCATTCTCTGTCAAGAACTGAGGAGAATTTGACCATCAGCTGTGATATGTTCTCAGTGCAGCTGAACGTGGTGCTCAATCATAAGCATACTTGCGATTTTTTTTTTCTAGTCTTTGCTTTATGCTCAGATGGTCGATCCAGTTTGAAACAGTATCTCGATCCTCACCTCAGATGCTCCAGCATCTTTGTCCAAGCCACTCTCATCAAGGACTCTCGTCACAACTCCCCTGCCTTGGTAATCACCCAGGATGATGTCCACTTTATCCAGGGGTTCAAGACACAGCAGGTCTGACAGGTTACGATGCACAAGTTCCCAGAGTGTGAGGGCAAAAGTGTTCCCAATGTTGCCCTCATCCTGATGAATAGGAGTGAAAATCAGAATCAGAATCAGGTTTATTATCACTGACAAACAGTACGTCATAAAATTTGTTGTATTGCAGCAGTGGTATATTGCAAGGACTTAAAAATTACTAGAAGTTACAAAATAAACCGCATTTGTATGTGGCTACATCAACAGTATGTGAGCACCAAGTTTCACTACGTGCTGATATTCTAACCTGTCCCTGGTGTTGTGAAAGATAGGCCTAGCCTCTTTATCACGCAGTGTCCTAGTTAGCTAGATATTGCAGTACTATTTGTCCATTGTGGAAGAGCCTCTTCCAAGTAAACATCTTTGGCCACATGTCCATCAGGGAGAGAGTCTGAGGGGAGGGAGTGTCCGGTGTTTAGTGAGGGTATCGGGGGCGGGGGGGGGGGGAGAGAGTCTGCGCAGAAGGTACTGCAGTCTCTATGGGACAGAGACACTGTGTGCTCAGTGGATTTGGTCCCTGAGCAAACATTCTAAACTATCTGGCAGAATGAACGTCTCATCATCAGATCTGACCAATAAACACTAAGACCTTGCTTGGTTGCCAGTGAGAATTGCCCCTCCCAATCAGAGCATTCCTTGACAGACAACATATCATCCCAATGTACGCAGCCTTTGGGATGGCTGCAGTGGGGAAGAAGGCATCACCCACCTCTTTGTTGACTGTGGATTTGTAAAGAGGATTTGAAGACAGATACAAGGTTTCATGTCCTGGTTCTCCCCAGCATCTATGTAACAGAGGACTCCTTGGTCAATAGTCTGTTCCTGGGGATACAAAACGAGACATTACATTTTCCTGGAAGGTCAACTAAATCAGTGAAGGATGCCCAAAACTTGTTGGTATTCCAGCACAGTAATATGTCTGTAAGGGAATGCTGCATACATAGTCCAGACTGTAGGAATCCATGTTGAGGGATGTACTGAGGCTCATTACAGCCAATACTAAGGCTTTGTGAAGAAAGACCACCATGTAGGCTCCTTCTGTTATCACACACAGAAGGGCAGAGTTGGGTATGGAAGCTCCTCAAAAAATAAAAGTGGTAAAATCTCAGGGAGCTACGTGAGTGACAATGCTTTATTTTCTTTTTAGAGGTTTTCACCACCAAATGCAATGACCATGAATATAAAAGGGTTTTTTTTGCATTTTTTTGGGTCTATATATATATATATATATAATATATATATATAAATAAAACATAAATAAACAAATAAACAAATCTGAGCATAAATAAATAATAAAGTCTACTTTTGAAAGTTAAAAAATCTCTTAGTAAAAGAAAATACCCCAAATTTGTTCAACCTCTTGTTATAGTTAAACAACTATACTACAGACAACTTTCTGACACCTTCTCCTGAGGTCCTCTATCCTTTCTGTGATGCAGTGACAAGAATTGCACACAATATTCCACAGATGGTGTAACCAAAGGATTCCCAGCTTTTATATTCATTGCCCCAACTGATGGAGGCAAGCCTGCCATATGCCTTCTTTACCACTTGTGCTCCCATGTTCAAGGAGACCACAGGGAGCAATGGACTTGCATCTTCAGATCCCTCTAAGTACTAATGTACCTAACGGTCCTGATATTTATACTACTATATCTTCTCTTTGGTTACTTAGTTGACTATTGAACTAAATATGGTAATTTACATTTCATGGTTTAGACTGGGCTTGTAGTCTTTAATCTGATTGAGGAGCCACATCACAGTCCTGCTCACACCTGTACAGGAAGCACACATGCTTAATATCTGTAATTATTCAATTTACTGTACGAAAGCTCAGAGAAAGATTGTGGGCAATTGTTTCTGTCATGAATTACAAAGACCATTCAATTGCTGCTATCCTCAAAATGTATGAAAAGTCATGTGTCAGGCATGGCATTCTCCTCACCATCTTGATCTTTGAGGTTTTAGTCTTTTTTTCATTCTTATGTATGTTAATCAACTACAGGCCCTGTAGATTTCAGTGGACTAAAATGGCTGGGCATAGACTTAGGATAAGAGGGAAAAGATTTTAGGGGAAATGAGGAAAATATTTTTTCACCAAGAGGTGGTTGCAATCCTGATCTCACAATTTGAGTGGGTGCTAGCAGCAAGTACTTGTGCAACATTAAGAAGTACCTAGGTAAGCACTTGAACTGGCAAGGCAAGGAAGGCTGCTCAGCAATTGCTGTTAAATAGGATTTGTAGAAACAGGTACTTAATAGTCGTCATGGATATTGCGAGCTGAAGGGCCTGGTTTGGTGTTCCATGAATTTATAGTTCTTCTATAAATTTACCTCTGAAGTAAATTAAAATTCCTAATCTGAGTGGCTTCCACCTTGGGAATTTAGTGGAAAAAGCGGACAGTGACAGACTGATGCCATCAAGACCATTTGCAAAATGACCATCTAAAGGTCTTGGTGGAATAAGGCAGGATGGAAGAAGTTGAGGCAGAATAAACTCCATCCAAAAGCAACTGAAAAAAATCTTTGGCACAGAGCTAATCCACATCAACTGGGTAAACTGGCTGTCAAAAAACAGTAAAAACCAATCGAGCTACAAGAAACATTAGAAAATTCAGAAAAACATAAACAGTTGATTACAACTTCAGAATTAAAAGCCTGAATATGTAGGCCCCGTTACATCAGGATATGTTGGCTGTTTTGCATGCAACTACCAATATTTCCTTTTAAACTCTGGGCTTTAAATTTGGAGTTACACACTAGCTTTTCTCTTGGCACTAAAAAATATTTTTGATGAAGCTGTTTGCAACAACTAAACTTAGCTCTAGTTATTCACATTGGAGAGTCCTTTTTGATTATCTCATTACCAGCTATTCCTTAATTGAGATATCTTGGTCGAAAGTTATAGTTTATCCAGTGCCACAGTATCTCTGCAGCACACAGTACTTAAATTTTTATTTAGAAACAAAATGTCTTAAACAATAAGGTTGAAATTGCAGCTTGAATCAATTTTGTGTTTTATTGCAAATGTACAACAGCTGCCCCTGAGGAGGGTGATCCAGCTGTGTTTAAATGATATAATGACTTGTTCAACAAATTAGACACCAAGGGTAGGAATGATTATAGCAGTGGTTTAACCTGGTGACAGTTCTAAATTTAAAGCACCACAAAGACAATAGATGAGATTTATCAATGAAATAGTACTTTAAGGAATGTAAATGCATCTTAAAGAACAGAGCATAATTTGAGTGTTTTTGGTCAGATTATCCAAAAGCCATCAAACCACGAGTCCTGATAATTCATGATGCAGTTTTAGCTACTCACTGTACAATGACAAGCCTGCCAGGCTCTTGACTGGGTGATGCACCATCAATAACTCACTCTGAGACGTAAGAAGTGAGATATCGGCTTTTATTGACTGGAAGAATGAACAACACTGCATCCTGGAGAATGAGGCCGGGCATCAGGCCTCAATCGCCTTTATACAGGGGTCTGTGGGAGGAGCCACAGAAGCAGTCAGCAGGGGTCTGTGGGAGGAGCCACAGGAGCAGTCCAGACAGGTATATGTAGTCCACCACACTGGGCTTGGCAAACCCACCCCATCGCATTCATTGACATGTCAAGGATGACACGTCACTAGGCCTCTTTTTCAAGTGATGATGTTACTTTCTTGGTTTCATCGGTAAAGCCCTGCTGAGGTCTCTCAACTGTATCTTGCTGAAGGGTGTGGTGTAGTAGGAAGAAGCAGAAGTATGGAAAGTGTTGAGAGTTTAAAAAGGTTAGGATCGTCTTCCACATTCAGTCGTTTACTTACAATTCATTTGGGAGCCTGCAGTACTATTTTGTGGAGTGCACAAGGAAGATTCTCAGGAAATGTCATTCAGTCCAGGAGAAAAAAACGGAGAATAACCCGTAAACAATTCTGCCCAATTGCACAACATGGATGAAACTGATGGAGAAGATCTGGTAGGGGGGCACCGTATTTTGAGTGGATAGGAATCTGTGGTGCTAGTATGTGCCATACTAGCCTACTAGTAGTGCCTTGTGGGCCTACAGAAGCTCTTGGTTCAGTAAGGACATTTCTTCACCAACTAATATAGCAGCATTGTTGTGAATGGCAAGTATATTTGCATTCATCTGGAAGCCAAGCTAGTTTTATATTTAGCTGACCAATTATATGGGGACTACAAAGTTAACCTGAATAGAACTGTTGATGAGGAGCTGCATCCACAGAATACCCTGGAAGTTTCATTCACATTTTTAACAGGTTTCAAGACTTTCGTGAGCTCAATCTATTCTTTTCGGTTGAATATGGACCTAGAGTTGGAACTAAATGGTGATAAGCACATGCTGTTCTTTTGTGGTTAAGTCTGTCTGAAAGACCTTACAATCTGTAAGGGCAAAATTCCTGCATATGATCTCAAGCTGTCCATGTAATCACAGCGAGACCAACAGAAACAGGAGAAGGTGCAGAAAGAGCTTCTCAGCAGGTTACAGGAACAAAAGGTAAATCTGAAACAAAAGAAGTGTCAAACCAAAAGCTGTCCCGCTGGGTTAAGAGTCAACATGATTGGGGAGACACTTGTCTAGGAAAAGAGAGTGGTTATGTAGAATTTGGATGTTGCTGAGTTTTCTCTCCTTCCTCTAGATACTTCTGTGCAGATTTGCCATTTTACTGAAATTGCTTCACAATTTACTACACAAAGTGGAACTCTGGCCCTATGCTTAGAAATTATAGAGGCACATACGCAATATAGAACAAAAGTTGATAGCAAACCTTTTTACAGAAGAATGGATTTATTTCCTTTTTAAAGAGGAAGCTGTGATTATTATGTTGTATGATTTTGTTAGATCATTCTATCAATCATTGGCTGAGAACTTTCTGCTTTCGATTTTGTTGATAGCCCTGTAAGCACTTGATGCACCATCAATAACTCAATCTGAGACGTAAGAAGCGAGATATCGGCTTTTATTGACTGGAAGAATGAACAACACTACATCCTGGAGAATGAGGCCGGGCTCAGGCCTCAATCGCCTTTATACAGGGGTCTGTGGGAGGAGCCACAGGAGCAGTCCAGGCAGGTATATGTAGTTCACCACAGCACTATCATTAAAAAGGTCAGTTCACTTAAACTAGCATTCTGTTATATCAGCTCCCCCTCTATGCTGTCTCACTTGCTACTGCATGTACTAGCGCAATGACTTGCATAGAAGACATCACCAATTAGTGTACAATTGCAGCAAGCTCATAGCATTTATTAAGCAGCATCAACTTTCATTTACATAATGTTTCTACCTGCAAGTTATTCACATTGGATGTTGTGCATTAGTACATAGATGATACAGAAATATAATTTTAAAAATTACTGCTGTAGGCTTTCACGTGATTGGGACTGAGGTTTGGAGAACAGGAGAGAAGTTTACAGAAGCAGTTGGATAAGATAGCAGAGTGGAAGGAATGATGTTGTAGGAGGCTTTGGCTGGGCGATACACCAGGAGCAAAACATCAGTGGGATTTATAAACAAGTGAAATAAGAAACGTAAAGTTATATAATGCCTTTGCATTATATAATGGTTTGACTGCCAGCCCAAGTTCTGTGTTCAGGTCTATAGAATTACTTTCAATAACAAAATTTAGTAAAATGTAGTATGTTATAGTAATCAACAACCTTTCAGTAAATTTCCCAATATCATAAAATTGGGATTGGTGTTGTTTGCTCTTTATAGCATTTAATGTAAAGATCACAAGAGGAGAGGATGTTTTCTGTTGTGGAAGAATCCACATAGAACTAAGAGTCAGCATTTAAAACTGATTGTTTGCCAACTTAAGAGAAGGATGTGGTATTTTTTCTCTCTCAGAACTGTAAGTCTTTGAAACTCTTTTCCTCAAAGAGTGGTGGAAAAAAATGTCTTTGAATACTGTGGTTACAATTATATCACATGAACATATGAAATGGAAGGGCTGAGTAGCACAGTCTGGCACCTAAACTGTATGTTCATGAACACTGAATGCAAATACTGAATCGTAAGTAGCACAAGTTAATTGTTGGTTCATCTGGAAGGACTATTTAAGTCCTGGATGGGAAGAAAATGGACAAGGTCAATGGCTGAATACTGCATCACTTCAAGTTGAATGTGGAGGGTGGTAATCAGTGGAAATGGGAAAGTGAATCAAGAAGTTAATGAGGGAACCAACTCTTCAGAATACTGAAAAAAGAAGGGGAAAATATTTGGTGTGAAATCTTGTTGTAGGTGGCAGGGTTTATTGGAGGTGAACGTGGAGACTTTGGGGATGAAGGTGAGGACAAGAACCCTATTTTTACTGTGGGTGGGAGGAGAGAGATGTGACTGGAACTGCAGGAAGTCCGCCTTTATGAGAGGCAGATTTCTTTTCTCCATGAGCCTTTCCTTAAGCAGGGAATTGAAAGCAGAATGATTAGGCGAGAGTAATAAGTGAGAAGTAAGTCTTATGGAAAGCAGCAGGAAACAAATCTGATCAAATCCAGTCATTGTGGGATGAGTGAAACTCACTGCTTCCACCACTGAGAACCCACTTATTATGTTCTATTCTTAGCTTGAAATAGTCAATAATCAAGCTAAATTGGAAGCTTGTAAGGGATTTTCCCTTCATGAATGATTGCTGATTCGACTGCTTGAAATAATAGCTCCTCGGTGCTTGCCCACCCGCCCATGATCTGCCGACCTGATCAGTCTGCTGTTGTGTGCATTGCCACAATCAATGTTGAGTACACTCCAAAGCGCTTGAGATTCTGATCAATATTTACAGCTCAAGAATGCAGCTGATCCGAGAAAGGTATACTTTGTGGGGACGTTTCTTGGTTGTTTAAGCAGGATTGCTTCAGGAAAGGAAAAAAATCAAGAATTTCTATCAAACAATTTATTTTCTTATGTCCAGAAAACCATTCATTGAAGAGTATTATTCATTGCTGGTCAACATGTGCAGCAGACTGCAAAGGCTTTTACGCATTATCTGAGCTCTCCATGTTGATTATTGTTTTGAAGACTCCATATGAAAAATGTCTCTATTAGGGAGCCCCTTGCATCCTAAGCAGCCAATGTCTGTGTCCCTTTTATACCTGGGAGATGAGATTGTAGATACTGAGCAAGAGCATCCCATGAAGTTTTCTTCTTCCTAGTCCATTTGCACCTGTTGCTTTCCAGGCTCCACCTCATAGCCTCCAGGTTCCAGATCTCCTTGTTCTTCTCCCTCTGGCATCGACCATTAACTTTGATTCGTGGAGTTACTCAGCTTGCTGCAGATGATGGATTCTTCCGATCCCTTCGGTGTGGATTGCGAGATACACCCAGACTGAAACAGACAACAAAATGCAATTTTTAGAAAACCAATGGAACTATTGACTTCACTCCTGGTGCTTTGGGCCTCTAGTATCTACAGTTGGCTGCTTTGGGGAGTGCATTGATTTTAAAAAATTAGGCATGTAGAGATTAGATCCTCACAGAGGGATAGAATTATACAGCATGGAAACAGGTCTTATGGCCCAACCTGTCAGCACTGACCCGAGTTAGTCCCATTCACCTGCATTTGGCCTAGATCCTTGTAAACCTTTCCCTTCCATTACCCATCCAAGTGTCTTTTAAACATATCAATTATACTCACCTCTACCACTTCCTCTGGGTGCTCATTCACAAACCTGCTCTCTCTGTGTGGAAAAATACCCCATTTGGGTTCCTGTTAAGCCTTCCTCTCTCACCTGAACCCTATGCCCTCTAGTTTTAGTCTCCGTACCCTGGGCTAAAGACTGTGACCTTCCACCTTATGTACTGTGTGCCCCTTATGATTTTATAAACCTCTAAGTCTCCTTCAGCCTCTTTCATTACAGGGAAAACAGTCCTGGCCTTTTCAGTCTCTTCTTGCTTTTATTACTCCAGCCTCCCAGCAATATTCTTGTGAAAGTTTTCTGCACCGTCTCTAGTTTAATCACATTCTTCCTATTGTATAATGTCTACAACTGTACAATATTCTCCCAAATATAGTCTCGCCACTATCTTGTACAGTTGCAACATAACATCCCAATGCTCTAACTGATGAAGCTAAACACCACCCTGTCTGTGTTGTGACTTTCAGCCAACTATGTACTTGTGCTCCTACGTTTCTCTATTCTACTCACCTGTTCACTGTGTATGTACCACTCTGCTTCACCTTCCTAAAGTGCACTTGTCTGAGTTAAAGTCCATCTGCCACTCTTTTTCACTTTTGCACTTGATCTAGATTCTGTTGTAAACTTAGACAACTTTTTTCACTCTCCATTACACCACCAGTTCTGGTGTCATTCACAAACTTACTAATCATGCCACCTACGTTCTTATCCAAATTGTTTACAAGCACGACAAGCAACAGGGAGACCCTGATCAGATCTCAGTGGCACACCACTGGTCACAGGTCTCCAATCTGTGAACCAACCCTCCTTTACCCTCACACTCTTTTCACCAAGCCAATTTTCTATCCAATTGACTAGCTCAACCTTGGATCCCATGTGATCTGTAGTTCCCCTGGGTTGTTCTGGCAGGCCTTTTTAAATAAATGCACATTAGCTACTCTCCAGTCTTCCAGTACCTCATCAATCACTAAGAAAAATACAAAAATCCCTGTCAGGGCCATCTCAATTTCCTTTCTTGCTTCCTACAACGTTTTAGGATACACTTGGTTAGGGCCCAAAGATGTATCGACCATTTTCCCCCGAGACTATTACACCCCTTCTTTCATAATATTGATATGTTTCAGGATGCCTCCGTTAGCTTCTTTGAATTTCCTAGTTTCATGGCCATTTTCATGGCATGGCAAATACATACAAGAAGTATTCTTTTAAGATCTCATCCACCTCCTATGATTTCACACATAGGCAACCACATACTTCTTAAATGGGAGCTATTTTCTCCCTCATTTCCTTTTTAGTTTTAATATACTTATAGAGTAGCGTACTCCTCAAGGGATTTGCTTGATCGCAGCTGTCTATTCTGACACATGCCTCTTTTTACCTGACCAGAGCCTTGATATCATTTGTCAGTCGATGTAGCCTAATTCTGCCAGACTTGCTCTTCAGTTTTGCAGAACCAAGTTGGGCCTGAAGTCACCCTGTCTCACTTTTAACACCTCCATTTGCCAGACTTCCCTTTATCTGCTAACTGCCTCTTGCAATCAGCTTTTGCATGCCATCAAAATTAGCCTTACCCTAAGTTTGGAATTTAACGTGTGGGCTACTCCTGTGTTTTTCCATACCATTTAAAAACTGGTAGAACTAATATCACTGGTCGCAAAATGCTTCCCAACTGATACATCTGGTGCTTGCCTTTCCTCACTCACGAAGAGGAGATCATGTTGTCCTCGTTCTAGTAGGACATCTACATATTGTTTGAAAAAAAATTTCCTGGACACTTTAGAAATTATGCCTCATCTAATCCCTTAGCACTAGGGCAGTCCTAGCCAATATTATGGAAGTTAAAATCATCTACTATTACAGCCATATTATCCCTATATCCATCTGTTGGCGCGTGGCCAAGTGGTGAAGGTCGCTAGTTCGAGCCTCAGTTAAGGCAATGTGTTGTGTCCTTGAGCAAGGCACTTAACCACACATTGCTCTGCGACGACACTGGTGCCAAGCTGTATTGGCCTTTGCCCTTCCCTTGGACAACATCGGTGCCATGGAGAGGGGAGACTTGCAGCATGGGCAACTGCCAGTCTTCCATACAACCCTGCCCAGGCCTGGAAACTTTCCAAGGTGCAAATCCATGGTCTTTCGAGACTAACGGATGCCTATATATATCTGCAATTTTCCAATATAATTGTTTCTCTAATTCCTGGTTATTACTGTGGGGCTTAAGTACAAATCTTTCAAAGTAATCACACCCTTTTCTTTTTTCTAATTTCTACTGAAATAATCTCTCTGAATGTTCCCCCGGGAATATCCTTTCTGAAAGACCCAGCTGGTGCCGCAACTTGTCTGCCATGATATTATCTCTCATCAATATTACAACTCCCTGTCCTCTCTTACTTCCACTTCTATCACATTCGTAGTATCTATATCCATTAAATTACAGTCCTGTTCATATCCCAACCAAGTTTCTGTAATGTCTGCAATATCACAATTCCATATGCCTATCCACGTACTGAGTTTATATGGCTTACCTATCAGGCTCATCTTTCTCATCTGCCACATTACTAGTTTGGCTCCCATCTTTCTGCTAGAGTAGTTTGAATCTACCTGGATAGCAGCACCAAATCTCCCTGCCAAAATATTTGTCCTCCTCCATTTCAGGTGACACCGTTCCTCTTTTGTACATGTCCTAGAAGACATCTCAAATGTTGAAGAACCTGAATCTCTCCCTGCTGCACCAACACCTTAGCTATCTATTCATTTGGCCTATCTTCCTTATTCCACCTTCACTAGCATGTAACACCAAAACTAATGCAGAGATTTCAACCCTTAAGGACCTGCTTTTTAACCTTCTGGCTGTAACCTATTTGTTGAGCCACAGAACCTCCTGTCTGAACAACTACCACCAACATTACTTGTGGAACACTTGACCACAGTTATACCATCATCAAGAACACTTCCTATGCCATCCCACACCCGCACTTTGATAAGTCCAATCGCCTGGCTGTACTTCCACTCCCAGTGTATAGGCAGAGACTAAAGACAGCTGCACCAGCGGTGAGGACTAAGATGGTGTGGTCAAGAAAGGTGGAGAATCGCTTACAGGACTGCTTTGAGTCTGTGGTCCAGACATTATTCAAATCTGAATGAATATACCACAGTTGTCACCGATTTCATCGAGACCTGTGTGGATGAGCGTGTGCCTTTGAGAACATACCGGACGTACCCAATCCAAAAGCATGGATGGACCAGTAGAGCCATAGACTGCTGAGGGCGAGATCTGTGGGATTCAATACTGGTGATTCAGGACTATACAAGAAATCCGGGTATGATCTATGGAGGGCTATTTTAAGAGTGAATCAGATGCACGTCAACTCTGACAGAGTTTGTTGGCCATTGCTTCCTTCAAGGCCAACTTAACATTATGAATGTCTGTGATGCTTCATTCCCAGATGAGCTCAACATCTTTTATGCACACTTTGAAAGGGAGGATAAAACCACAGCTGTGCAAATTCCTAAAGCATCTGGTGATGCTGTGGTTTCTGTCTTGGAGGCCAGCATCGGAACATCTTTCAAGAGGATGAACCCTTGCAAGGTATCAGGCTCTGACGGTGTACCCGGTAGGGTGCTGAAAATCGGTTCCAACCAATTGGCAGGAGTGTTCAAGGACATCTTCAATCTCTCACTGCTGTAGTCAAAGGTTCCCACCTGCTTCAAAAGGGCAACAATCATACCAGTGCCCAAGAAGAGCGGGATGAGATGCCCCAATGACTATTGACCAGTGGCGCTCACATCTACTGTGATGAAGTGTTTTAAGAGGTTTGTCATGGCTAGAATTAACTCCTGTCTAAGCAAGGAACTGGACTTGCTGCAATTTGCTTATCACCTAAATGGGTCTATAGCAGATGCGATCTTATTGGCTCTCCACTCAGCCTTGGGTCACCTGGACAATAGCAATACCTACATCAGGCTTCTGTTTACAGCTCAGTTTTCAACACCATCATACCCTCAATACTAATTAGCAAGCTCCAAAACCAGGGTCTCTGTATTTCCATCTGCAACTTCCTCATTGGGAGACCATAGTTAGTAGAGATTGAAAATAACATCTCCTCCTCGCTGCCAATCAATACTGGCGCACCTTGAAGACGTGTGTTTAGCCCACTGCTCTCTACACCCATGACTGTGTGGCTAGGCACAGCTCAAATGCCTTATAAATTTGCCGATGATACAACTATTGTTGGCAGAATTTCGGATGGTGATGAGGAGGCATACAGCAGTGAGATAGATCAGCTAGTTGAGTGGTGTTGGAGCAACAACCTTGCATTCAATGTTGTAAGACCAAGGAATTGATTGTGGATTTCAGGAAGGGAGAGGGAACACCCACCAGTTCTCAACGAGGGATCAGCAGTGGAAAGGGTGAGCAGTTTCAAGCTCTTGGGTGTCAACATCCTGGGCCCAACATATTGATGCAATTACAAAGAAGCCACAACAGTGGCTACATTTCATTAAGAGTTTGAGGTGACTTGGTATGTCATGAAAGACTCTCGCAAATTTCTACAGATTTACTATGGAGAGCATTCCAACTGGCTGCATCACTTGTCTGGTATGGAGGGTCGACTGCACAGGACTGGAAAAAGCTGCAGAGGGTTGTAAACTTAGCCAGCTTCATCATGGGGATTTGACTCCCCAGGATCAAGGATATCTTCAGAAGGTGATGCCTCAAAGAGGTGGCATCACCCATCACCCAAGACATGCCCTCTTCTCATTGCTACCATCAAGGAGGAGGTACAGGAGCTCACCGTTTTAGGAAGAGCTTGTTCTCCACTGCCGTCAGATTTCTGAATGGACAATGAACTCATGTACACTACCTCACTATTTTTCTTTTGCTCTCTGTTTGCACCAGTTCATTTAATTTATATATATATTTCTTACTGTAATTTGTAGCTTTTTATTATTATGCACTGCTGACACAAAAAACAAATTTTATGAGATATGCCAGAGATGTTAAACCTGATTCCGACTCTCACTATGGCTCTCCTGGACTCCACCTTCTCATCCTGTGGTCAGAAACAGACTTGTTTACTGCTGCTACTCTCCTCTGAAAGGCCTGATGGTGGTACACAAACTCGTGTTCAGCTTCATTACTCCACGCTAATTAATTAAAGTGTTGAGCAAGATTAAAATCGTCAAGTATGAGTGTGGAAAATGAACGGGGGGGGGGGGGGGGGGAAGTGTTAGACCATAAAGACCATACACATAGGAGCAGAATTAAGCCATGTGGCCCATCGAGTCTGATCCACCATTTCGTCATGGATGATCTATTTCCCTTTCAGCCCCAATCTCTTGCCTTCTCCCTGTAACCCTTCATGCCCTGACTCATCAAGAACCAATCAGCCCCTACCTTAAAAATGCCCATTGACTTGGCTGCCACAGCCACCTGTGGCAATGAATTCCACAGATTCACAGCTTCTTGGCTAAAGGAGTTCCTCCATGTCTCTGTTCTAAGTGGACATCCTTCTATTCTGAAGATGTGACCTCTAGTCCTAGACTCTCCTACCATAGGAAACATCCTCTCTACATCCACTCTTTCGAGGCCTTTTGACATTCGATAGACTTCAATGACATCCCCTTTCATTCTTCTGAATTACAGTGAGTACAGGCCTGGGGCTATCAGTTGGTCCTCATATGATAACCCTTTCATTCTTGTGAACCTCCTCGGAACCCTCTCAAATATCAGCACATCCTTTCTTTGATAAGGGACCCAAAACTGCTCACATTACTCCAAGTGAGGCCTCACCATTGTCTTATTAAGCCTCAGATTTACATCCTTGTAGTTATATTCTAGTCCCTTTGAAATGAATGATAACATTACATTTACCTTCCTTACCATAACTAAACCTGCAAATTAATCATTAGGGGATCCTGCATGAGGATTCCCAAGACCCTTTGCACCTCAGATTTTTGAATTTTCTCTCCATTTAGAAAATAGTCTACGCTTTTATTTCTCCTACCAAAGTGCATGACCATAGACTTCCCGACACTGTATTCCATCTGCCACTTCTTTAATCTGTCCTTCTGCAGTCTCCCTGCTTCCTCAACAAAATGACGGCATGAAAATGATGAATATATTCACACTGGGAGCACAAGCACATAGGTCCCTGAACACTGGGTGGTGGGAAAGGCATATGGCATGGCTGAGCCATTGAGTATAAAAGTTGGGATAGCATATTACAGTTGTACAAAATGGAGTATACCTGTCATGTGTAGTTCTGGTCATTACTTTATAGGAAGGATATGATTAAGCTAGAGAGGGTGCAGAAAAGGTTCGCAAGGATTTTACATGGGAAAGGGCTTCCCTTTTTGCTTTACATGGGAGTATTAATATGGCATTTTAATTCCTGAACTTGTATAATAAGCTTTGGAAGTGATGTGGGGCAAGTGAGTTTTATCAGAGATAAATCCCTTCACCTTTCTTTTATCACATCAGAAATTAATTGATTATTCAATCTAAAAACAGAATATAAAACAAAATCTCTTGAAGCTGAAAATCTGAATCTATGGCCCAGGCAACTGGCTCAGGTTCTTCCTTCATGGGTGCAGCCTGGTTCGCTGATCATTTTGTTTTTAACTCATTCAAATCAATTTCCACATTGATAACCATCTGTGAGTGATTACCATGTCAGAATAAATAATGATTGTATCTGAGATATAATTTTGGGCATATTTTACTCGTAGTATTATTTAATGCAAACACCACTATTTATTTTGAGACAGGTTCGGGCAATTCGATGTGACAGAACCGAGGCATGTAAGAGCATGAAAGATCGGGCACAGGCCGAACTGAAGCTGCGGGCTCCAGGCGCCAGACGCCATTGAGCACGATGTGCGGACAGAGACAACAGCCCGAGTCGAAGCGATGAAGTCCGGCGTGTCCAAGTGGCAGAACCTGTTGTTCGGACGGAGAGCTGAGTGCCAGGTCGGATTGAAAAGCTCAGGGTGCCGAGGCCCCCTGGCAGGTACGGCCGATTCGGATTGTGGCGCCATAAAGTTTACTCGGCTCAGCGCTGATCTCCGGGACTCTCTTGGACTTCAGTTCAGAAACACTACTTGCTTGTGGTTATTGTTTGCATGATTTTTTTTATTGCACTTTGGGTGTTCGACGGTCTTTTTAAAAGGTTATTTTACTTTCTTATGGACATGGTGTTTTTTTTTAATTCTCTGCGCATTGCACGTTAGACTGTCTTTTTTCATATAATTATATGGGATTTGTTTTTCCATAGATACTCCCCGATCTGCTGAGTTCCTCCGGCATTTTGTGTGTGTTGCTTGGATTTCCAGCATCTGCAGATTTCCTCGTTTGTTTTTGGGTTTCTGTTAGGAGACGAATCTCAACCTTGTATAATATGTACATACTTCGATAATAAATGTACTTTGAACCTTTGTTAATACCATGTTGTAAATTTCAGAAAGGGAGTTATCCACCAACTTTATACTTTGTCTTTGGGATATTTTGATTAGGCTTTGTTTTATTGAGAACGGTGGAAATTATTTCCTAGTTTCTTGATCTAGGTGCAACAGAAGCATAGTTGCATCATCCTTGTAAATTGTTAAAATGAGAATTATTCTCAGAACATGTTGCCAGTCCCATGTCAAATGCAGAATATATAGAAAGTGTGTTTCTTTTTGGAAATCAGACACTTCAGTTCACTTGGTAATCAAGAGGAAGAGGCATATAGATGCAGCTGAAATATTGCCACTCATGCAGTTCAGATTGAGTGAAGGGCCAAGGGGTCACAGGGACACTATCAAAGCTGCCCTTGACCTTTGTGGATTCTTGTCATGCCTTTCCTTTCATTGCCTATAATAACAAATATAGGTACAGCTGCAGGCCATTCATCCTTTCAATTTGTTCATCATTCATTAGATCACACCTGATATCTGCTTCAATTGTATCTACTTCCCTTTTCCCTTATTAACTTACATAACAAAAATATTTTAGAAGTACATTTTTTGAATTTTCCTATTGAACTCATCTCAACAGCTTTTCTACGGGGGTGGGGGGGGGGGGGTGGGAGCGTCTTTCTGGTTTTCATTGTTTTGTGTGAAGAAAACCTTCCTGGCTTCACTCCGTGAATGGGTCACTTCAATGTTGTAGTTATATCCCAACACTCCTGAGCTTCCTCACCTGGAGAGAAAAAAATCATCAGCTTTATCAATTTCTTTGTTCAGCATTAACAATTTAGCTAAATCAAGCCCTAATCTCAGAAGCTCAATGAAACTAATCATAATTTAACTCCTTTTACTGTTGTGCTCCCTTCAAAGCCAATGTATCCTTCCTAAGGAGTGGTTCCAAATAGACAGAGTCCATCTACAATTGCAGAATATAGAATTGTAGAATGTATAGAATTTTACAACAACCACTATCCCTTACGGCTGAGGCTCCTTATATTAATACTAACAATTCATTACATATTTATATCAATTTTGCAACTACGCACAGTCACCTTGTGATTTTGTGCAGGGAACATTCTAAATCTTCACATTATTTTTGAGGTACCATCCTTGTTTCTGGTCAGCTCATTATAGGCAAGATGCAGAAGCTCTAGAGAGGATGCAGAGGAGATCTACCAGGATGCTGCCTGGACTGGATAGCATGCCTTATGAGGATAGGTTGAGTGAGCTAAGACTTTTCTTCAGAGTAAGGACTGACATGATAGATGTGTACTAGATGATGAGGCATAGATCAAGTGACTATGAAAAGCCTTTGACTTTTTCCCAGAGTGGAGAGAACTAATAGCATAATTTAAAGATGATTGGAGGAAAGTATATGGGGGCGATATCAGATGATGTGTGCCAGAGTAGTTGTAGGGGCAGAGTGGGAGGCCCTCTGCTGGTTAGTTCGACTATGGATGTTGCATCCTACAGTAACTTTCTAAGTTCCGTCAGTACACTTACTGTACGCAAACCAGGGCAGTACGATATGGAGAGCAAGCAATCATGTGCAGCACCTGTCAAAATAAATAATGGACTATCAATGAGGGCTTCCACGGTCGGGGTTGGTCTTGGATATTACATCCTAGATGTCTCTAGTAAATATGTGAGCCACGGCAGTACAATATGGGGAGCAAACTGCTGCCCATGTTGCAGGCTCCCCTGCTCCACATAGCTGATGAATCTAAAAGAACAGCACAGACCGATAACAGTTTGGAACCAGCAGTGTACCAGGAGTTGACAGTCAGCTTTGAACTCAATGTAGGACTGCCTTAGGGACTCCAGCTCGGGGATTTTCCTTAAGGTTTACTCCCAAAACTTTCTCCGTCAGTATATCTAGTCATAGGGCAGTGGAGGTTTGAGATCAGTTTTTGTTCTTCTAGGTGGCTAGTTGCCAACCATGACTGACGAGACCCATCTACCCGGAGCGACTGGTTTTAAGGTGGCTGTAACATGCCTTTGCCCCTTTTCTTGTCGGTAGAAATATTTCCACCGAGCTTGGTAGCTAAATCACACGTGAAGGCCAGGAGTTGGACCTGGTTATCAGAGGCTATTTGGGATGCAGACCATTGGGAGCATTTAATAGGTAGTGGGAGCTTATACCTATTAACCTATTACCCACCCACCTACTATGATGTCCAAAAGGAATTAGAGAGGCAATTATAGGGATATTTAAGAAACTCAGGCTCATGGATGGTAGAAAAATGAGGGCTATGTGATTATATTGATCTTAAAGTAGATCTTAGGCCGAAGGGCCTGTATTGTGCTGTCATTTTCTATGTTCTTTCCATTGTGAAAAATATGCTTAGCTTTCTAAAGTTTATCATTCACAATTCTAAGCTTCCCTGGTACTTTTGGTATTTGCCCTCATTTATATAGATCTATAATGTAAATTATTGACATTAATGGCAGAATGAACTCCAGCCCCATCCTTATGGTAGGGGCAGTGAACCAGATTCTAGAACTTCAACATTGTTTTCCCAGCGGCATGAAACAAAAACAATCATTTCTCCAGCAGTTTCGTCATGGTAAAAGCGAGATGAAGAGATTTCGCTCTCTGATACAATTCACCTGCTTCACTTCATTTCCAGTGTTCCGACATACAAGCTCGGAAATTTGCATGTCATACAGATGTTCCCATGTATTGGGGATGGTTTAATCTGGATTTGCAGGGGGATGGGAACCAGAGTGCCAGAGTAGAAAGTGGAATGGGGGTAAAAATAAATGAGGTTAGTAGTTCATGCAAAGTCATAAATAGTAAGGTTGTGTGTGGTGGTAACAATCTTCTGATGTGTGTATATTTCAATGTGAGGAGTATTGTGGGAAAGGCAGATGAGCTGAGGGCCTGGATTGACACGTGGAATTATGACATCATAGCCATTACTGAAACTTGGCTACAGGAGGGGCAGGACTGGCAGCTCAATGTTTCAGATGTGATAGAGGCAGAGGGATGAAGGGTGGGGGGTGGCTTTGCTAGTCAGGGAAAATATTACAGCAGTGCTTTGGCAGGAAAGATTAGAGGGTTTGTCTACTGAGGCCATATGGGTGGAGCTGAGAAACAGGAAAGGTATGACCACATTAATAGGGTTGTATTATAGACCACCCAATAGTCAGCAAGAATTGGAGGAGCAAATCTGCAGAGAGATAGCAGACAACTGCAGGAAACATAAAGTTGTGATAGTAGGGGATTTTAATTTTCCAAACATTGATTGGGACTCCCATACTGTTAAAGTTCTAGATGGGATCGAGTTTGTGAAATGTGTTCAGGAAAGTTTTCTAAATCAATACATAGATGTACCAACTAGGGAGGATGCAATATTAGATCTCCTATTAGGAAATGAGTTAGGGCAGGTGACGGAAGTGTGTGTAGGGGAACACTTTGGTTCCAGGGATCATAACGTCATTAGTTTCAACTCGATCATGGATAAAGATAGATCTGGTCCTTTGGTTGAAGTTCTAAACTGGAAAAAGGCCAAATCTGAAGAAATGAGAAAGGATCTAAAAAGCGTAGATTGGGACAGGTTGTTCTCTGGCAAGGATATGATTGGTAAGTGGGAGGCCTTCAAAGGAGAGATTTTGAGAATGCAGAGTTTGTACGTTCCTGTCAGGGTTAAAGGCAAAACGAATAAGAATAAGGAGCTTTGGTTCTCAAGGGATATTGGAACTCTGATAAAGAAGAGAGAGATGTATAACATGTATAGGCAACAGGGAGGAAATAAGATTCTTGAGGAGTATAAAAAGAGTAAGAAAATACTTAAGAAAGAAATCAGGAGGGCTAAAAGAAGACATGAGGTTGCTTTGGCAGTCAGGGTGAAGGATAATCCTAAGAGCTTCTACAGGTATGTTAAGAGCAAAAGGATAGTAAGGGATAAAATTGGTCCTCTTGAAGATCAGAGTTGGCGGCTATGTATGGAACCAAAAGAAATTGGAGAGATATTAAATGGGTTTTTTGCATTTCTATTTACTAAGCAAACTGGAATGGAGTCTATGGAAACAAGGCAAACAAGTAGGGAGGTCATGGAACTTATACAGATTAAAGAGGAGGAGGTGCTTGCTGTCTTGAGGCAAATCAGAGTAGATAAATCCCCAGGACCTGACAGGGTATTCCCTCGGACCTTGAGTGAGACTAGTGTTGAAATTGCAGGGGCCCTGCTAGAAATATTTAAAATGTCGATATCCACGGGTCAGGTGCCGAAGGATTGGAGGATAGCTCATATGGTTCCGTTGTTTAAAAAAGGCTCAAAAAGTAAGCTGGGAAATTATAGGCCGGTAAGTTTGACATCGGTAGTAGGTAAATTATTGGAAGGAATACTAAGAGATAGGATCTACAAGTATTTGGATAGACAGGGACTTATTAGAAACAGTCAGCATAGCTTTGTGTGTGGTAGGTCATGTTTAACCAATCTATTAGAGTTTTTTGAGGAAGTTACTAGGAAAGTGGATGAAGGGAAGGCAGTGGATGTTGTCTACATGGACTTCAGTAAGGCCTTTGACAAGGTCTCACATGGGAGGTTAGGAAGATTTAGTCGCTAGGTATACATGGAGAGGTAGTAAATTGGATTAGACATTGGCTCAATGGAAGAAGCCAGAGAGTGGTAGTGGAGGATTGCTACTCTGAGTGGAGGCCTGTGACTAGTGGTGTGCCACAGGGATCAGTGCTGGGTCCATTGTTATTTGTCATCTATATCAATGATCTGGATGATAATGTGGCAAATTGGATCAGCAAATTTGCTGATGATACAAAGATTGGAGGTGTAGTGGACAGTGAGGAAGGTTTTCAAAGCTTGCAGAGGGATTTGGACCAGTTGGAGGAATGGGCAGAAAAATGGCAGATGGAGTTTAACACGGACAAGTGTGAGTTATTGCACTTCAGAAGGTCAAACCAAGGTAGAACATACAAGGTAAATGGTAGGACACTGAGGAGTGCAGTAGAACAGAGGGTTCTGGGAGTACAGATACACAATTCCCTAAAAGTGGCGTCACAAGTAGATAGGGTTGTAAAGAGAGGTTTTGGTACACTGGCCTTTATAAATCAAAATATTGAGTATAAGAGTTGGAATGTAATGGTGAGGTTGTATAAGACATTGGTGAGACCAAATTTGGAGTATTGTGTGCAGTTTTGGTCACCTAATTACAGGAAGGATATTAATAAGGTTGAAAGAGTGCAGAGAAGGTTTACGAGGATGTTGCTGGGACTTGAGAAACTGAGTTACAGAGAAAGGTTGAATAAGTTAGGACTTTATTCCCTGGAGCATAGGAGAATGAGGGATGATTTGATAGAGGTGTATAAAATTATGATGGGTATAGATAGAGTGAATGCAAGTAGGCTTTTTCCAGTGAGGCCAGGGGAGAAAAAAAAACAGAGGTCATGGGTTAAGGGTGAAGGGGGAAAAGTTTAAAGGGAACATTGGGGGGGGGGCTTCTTCACGCAGAGAGTGGTGGGAGTGTGGAATGAGCTGCCAGATGAAGTGGTGAATGTGGGCTCACTTTTGACATTTAAGAAAAACTTGGACAGGTATATGGATGAGAAGGGTTTGGAGAGATACGGCCCAGGTGCAGGTCAGTGGGACTAGGCAGAAAAATGGTTTGGCACAGCCAAGAAGGGTCAAAAGGCCTGTTTCTGTGCTGTAATGTTCTATGGTTCTAAAGCAAAATGAGTTTCCATTAATTTGTCGGCTGCAAAATCTTCTGATTGATGTGGCTCTGTACTACAAGTTAATCAACATTCATTGTGTTTCTTGTGGCAGCTTGGAATGGACCCGGATTTTATCCTGCCAGTAATGCAAGCCAAAAAAACAGAACTTCATGGCTGCTTTCATAATTGCATAAACTAGCACCCAACACTCTCTGCCTAAAAGAGTCAATAATAGCAGTGAACATTCATTCAGCACAAAGACAATAAAGATGCCATTTTGTGATTCTTCTAAAAACGTGATGTGTAAAGTTCAAAGTAAATTTATTCTTAAAGTGCGTGTGTGTGTGTTTGTGTATACAACCCTGAGATTCATCATCTTGTGGACATATTTAATAGATCCAATAATCATAATAGGATCAATGAAAGGCTGCACCAATAGGGCAAACAAACTGTCCAAACACAAAAAGAACTAATAATAATAAAACATTGTCCCAATAGTAATATCTACAACTGGTATCATCCCAAAGTCACTACACAATAGCACTAAACAATTAGGCCTACACAGCAATATTTATTTAAATCTCAATAAAGCCATTATACTAAACACCACTACTAAAATTGAGAAACGAGCATCCTTGGCTATGCTCCTACCTCAAGTTTAACCAGCTTGAGCTGAGAAATAGAAGAAAATATAATAATAACCATTAAAAAAAATAAGAGAGCAATAAATTTCGAGAACTTGAGAGGAGTCCTTGAAGGTGAGTCTATAGGTTGTGAGAGCAGTTCAGAGATGGGGCAAATGAGGTTGAGTGAAGTTACCCCCTTTGGTTCAGGATGCTGATGGTTAAGGGGAAACAGCTGTTCCTGACCAAGTGCTGTGATCCCTGAGGCTCCTGTACCTTCTTCCTGATGGCAGCAGCAAGGAGAAAACATGAGCTGACTGGGGCGGCTCCCTCATGAGGTATGCTGCTTTCCTGCAACAATGCTCTGTGTGGATGTGTTCAGTGGTGGGGAGGGCTTTACCTGTGATGGACAGGGCCCTGTCCACTACTTTTTTTTTTGCAGGATTTTCAGTTCAAGGGTAATGTGATGCAGCCAGCCCATGTCTGATGTCAAATTACCTTCCCCAAAGTCCAGTTCTCATGATGGCTCCTTTTGCCCTGTTTTTTCATAGAAAATATTTATCAAGAGTTATGTGCCATTAATTTTAAGTACACAAATGAAACTTATATTGTTTCTAATACAAACTCCATTGACAAGTATGTAATTTGTACTGTTACAGAGGGTAAACTGTACATCACAAAGAGTGATAAGCATCATGAAATACAGTTTTTCACTTTAGTCATTAAAATGGCAAAGGTTTAAATGTTATTTCACAATACAAAGGATCTTATAGATTTTGTCAAGTTTTCTAATCTTAACATCAAAGCACCAAGAGTAAAATGTTTAAACGATGTCTACAAAACTTGGTCTAATGATGATGACAGCTTATCTTTTATATTAACTATAATTATGGATAAATGCTAGCGTATACTTTAGATATCAAGGTAATAATACGGATGCAGGCAGTAATTACAATCTGTTGAACTTAATTCCACACACAGCGGATTTTGGTTAATTAGGGCTCATCGGAACTAGTACATTTTGGACCAATTAAGCAGATGCCCCAATGAACTGAAGTTTCATGGAAATAGTTGAAAGTGATTAAAAAAAAAATCAAACTGTGCAAAAAATTATGTTAGATAATACATGTATTACGTGTTAAGGAAGTACAGAACAAATTAGAACTACCAATAGTACTACAGTAAAATAAAACTGTATTAGTTCCTAATAGTTATCGATGGAAGAATTCATCCAGTGTATGTAATGAACAAGATCAGCGCAGACACGTAGTGCAGATAATTGACTACCTTCATACAATACTATCAATAATTATATCCTCCACTTCCATTGTAAAGTTCAAGATGATTGTTTATACCTTCAAACTCTTCATAGTTTCTAACTTGAAGTAGTGAAATTGTTTCATTTTCACTCCCAGCCGTTTCTGGCATCTCCAAGCCTGAATGCTTGAAACCACAGGAAGCAATACAGTTCTGAATTGTCTTGCCAACTATCAGTGACAAAAATCGCTGCTTTTTGAACATAAACACGAGTAAGAGACGCTTTTTAAAAACTGATCGCACTAAGCATGTTGTAACAGCCATACAAGTTTGTGCTACTGACGGTAGTTAGAACCTATTTGGCAACAGTCTTCTGCCCTAATTAAGTGGCATAGTGTTCCAAATAAATGAAGTGACTCCTGGCAATTTTTTTGATTTACTTTTGTTCTTAAAAATTGTCCTAAATAAGCTGCTGCCCTGATTATTCGATAGCCCAATTAACCGGAATCCCCTGTAGTTCAGTGTGTAATACCTGATTTATACATGGACATTAAAAAAGCAGAACAGCCGTCCAATGACAAACCTCCACACCTTCATCTCTTCAGCTACCTACACACAAGATAATGATCACAAGTCACACAAGGATGGGAGGAACTGTGAATGGCAATATCCATAAATATCAATTAACATTCCTGGCAAATCCTAAAAAGGCACATGATAGAAACAGAATTTGGTTTGTTATAACAAAACCATTATCCTTAAAAATTCAGTAGTGATTCCAGGATCCTAAGTAGAGGTTGTGGGGGGGGGGGGGGGGGTGTAATATGACTTATTGAAGCAAATTTTTACATACGGGCATACCCCGTGTGAATACTAGCTGTCATGAATGAGATTTGATTATATAGTTGGGTATTGATTTTAAACTGAGCAGCAGAGGGCAGCATCTCCACACTGTACCTTAATCCCAGAGACTATTTCTACATCATTCAGCCTTTAAATCTTCGCATGACCACTCAGAGATTAAAATAGTTTCACGCAAAAGGCTAATATCCGACCCCCGCGAATGCTGCAATCAACCATAATAGTATCTTGATATTGCCATTTTCTTCAGAACAAAAGTTGAATTTCCCCATGGGGATGAATAAAGTATCTATCTATCTATCTATCTATCAACTCAAATATACTCAGGAGTCAGTTAAGGAAGACAGCCAAAAGGCAGCAACAGTATCACACTATACAGATGTCTTAGAGAGTACAGTGGATTCTGACTAATTGTGACACATCAGGACCAGCACGTTATGGCCTAATTAAGTGGCTGCCCCAATTAGCTGAAGTTTCATGGAAATGTTTACAAAAGGAATAAAAACAAACTGAGTAACAAATTATGTATTTAAATGAAATACAGAACAAATTAGGGCACTATGAATACTAAAGCAGTACTATAAAACTGTGTAACAGTTCCTAATACATATCAGCAGAAGAATTCATCCACATCATGTTCTTTTTGACTGTAAATAAACAAGATCAGTGCAGATAGGAGTGCTTTCATACAATGCTATTGACGATTGTATCTTCCAAATCTTCATTTTCTTTGTAACATTCAAGATGATTGTTGGTACCTTCAGGTTCTTTGTAGTTTCTAACTTGTTGAAGTAGTGAAATTGTTTCATTTTCACTCCCAGCCATTTCTGGCATCTCCAAGCCTGAATGCTTGCAACCGCAGTGAGCAAAACAGTTCTCAATTGTCTTACTGTCTATTCCTCATCAAACATCAGTGACAAAAATCACTGCTTTTTGAACACAAACACACACGACTGATGCTAATTAGAAACTATTCAGCAATAAGTCCCCTGCCCCAATTAAGTGACATTATGTCCCAAATAAACAAAGGGAATCCTGGCAATTTCCTTGATATATTTTTGTTCTTTAAGAGTTGTCCTAAATAAGCAGCTGTCCTGATGAACTAGTGGTCCAATTAACTGGAATCCACTATATTTCTGTTACGCATTTCTTGCAAAATACCTCACATGGATCCAAACTGCAGGGGGCAGCACTGTCACACTGTTACTCATTCCAGAATGTGCTGCCTGACGGTGGTTAGGCTGGTGCCAGTGATGTGTTCTGACTACCTGTTGTAGAACGTTCCTCTCCGCAGCAGTGCAGTTTCCGTACCAAGCAATGATGCAACTTGTTAGGATGCTTTCTAATGCACATCTGTAGAATGCCCTGAGTATCGATGTGCATAGTCCAACTCTCTTCAGCCTCCTCAGAAAGTAGGCGCGTTGGTGAGCTTTCCTGATAATGTAGGATGCGTTCTTGAGCCATGAGAGGTTGTGTGAGATGTTCACTCTTAGGAGTTTGAAACTGCTCGCAGTTTCCACGACTGTACCACCGACGTAAAGAGGTGTGTGAATGGTGTGAGTTCTCCTGAAGTCAATAACCAACTTAATTCTCCTGTTGACATTGGGTAAGAGGTTATTTGCCTCTCACCTTGAGATCCTCCACCTCCTCTCTGTAGGCCATCGCATCATTGTTAGTGATGACCCTCACCTCTGTGGTGTCATGGGTGAACTTGACAATGTGATTACTCAGGTGTCTGGCCATGCAGTTAGGTGTAAACAGAGTGTGTAACAATGGACCCAGCACACTTTCCTGGGGGGGGGGGGCACCCATATTGTGAATGATGGGGAGGGGGAGTGGTTGTGCATCCTGACTATCTAAGGATCTAAGGTCGGCTAGTTAGGAAATCCATTGGGTATTTAGTATTTCAATAGACAATAGACAATAGGTGCAGAAGTAGACCATTCGGCCCTTCGAGCCTGCACCGCCATTTTGAGATCATGGCTGATCAACTACTATCAATACCCGGTTCCTGCCTTGTCCCCGTATCCCTTGATTCCCCTATCCATAAGATACCTATCTAGCTCCTTCTTGAAAGCATCCAGAGAATTGGCCTCCACTACCTTCTGAGGCAGTGCATTCCAGACCCCCACAACTCTCTGGGAGAAGAAGTTTTTCCTTAACTCTGTCCTAAATGACCTACCCCTTATTCTCAAACCATGCCCTCTGGTACTGGACTCTCCCAGCATCTGGAACATATTTCCTGCCTCTATCTTGTCCAATCCCTTAATAATCTTATATGTTTCAATCAGATCCCCTCTCAAACTCCTTAATTCCAACGTGTACAAGCCCAGTCTCTCTAACCTCTCTGCGTAAGACAGTCCAGACATCCCAGGAATTAACCTCGTGAATCTACGCTGCACTTCCTCTACAGCCAGGATGTCCTTCCTTAACCCTGGAGACCAAATCTGTACACAATACTCCAGGTGTGGTCTCACCAGGGCTCTGTACAAATGCAAGAGGATTTCCTTGCTTTTGTACTCAATTCCCTTTGTAATAAAGGCCAACATTCCATTAGCCTTCTTCACTGCCTGCTGCACTTGCTCATTCACCTTCAGTGACTGATGAACAAGGACTCCTAGATCTCTTTGTATTTCTCCCTTACCTAACTTTACACCTTTCAGATAATAATCTGCCTTCCTGTTCTTACTCCCAAAGTGGATAACCTCACACTTATTCACATTAAACGTCTTCTGCCAAGTATCTGCCCACTCACCCAGCCTATCCAAGTCACCCTGAATTCTCCTAACATCCTCATCACATGTCACACTGCCACCCAGCTTAGTATCATCAGCAAATTTGCTGATGTTGTTTTCAATGCCTTCATCCAAATCGTTGACATAAATTGTAAACAGCTGTGGTCCCAATACCGAGCCCTGTGGCACCCCACTAGTCACCACCTGCGATTCCGAGAAACACCCATTCACCGCTACCCTTTGCTTTCTATCTGCCAACCAGTTTTCTATCCATGTCAATGTCTTCCCCCCGATGCCGAGCTTTGATTTTACCCACAAATCTCCTATGTGGGACCTTATCAAATGCCTTCTGAAAATAGAGGTACACTACATCCACTGGATCTCTCCCGTCTAACTTCCTGGTTACATCCTCGAAAAACTCCAACAGTTTAGTCAAGCAGTAGTATTTGAGTAATATTGTAAATATATTTGATTTAGAATTATTATTCATTTAAATAATTAATCAAGGGTTATATGTAAAAGCACGTGAATGGCATATGTCATTAAGCCACCACATCATTAGTGCACGCCCCATTAAAATTAAAAATGAAGCATACACATTCTCCTGGTCTCCTCATGTTTTTCTTTTAATTAGCTTTATGTTTTGGTGTTACAAAACATAAAAGTGGCAATAAAGATGTTTTAAACTAACAGGATGAATACTTAACTGTTGAAGCATAGTGAGATGTTTGAGTTTAAAAAATTGCAACGAGAAATGGTTAAGTGAAAAAACAGTCAGCATGTGCTTCTTTGTGAAGTGACAGAGATCACTGAGTTTAAAAAAAGGCAGAAAATAGACAAATTCACAGGTTCCTAAACAGTGAGTACAGGATGATAATAATCATAAATAAAATAAAAGTAGAAATGGCTGGCTATATTGGAAAGATAGATGCTTTTGATTCCATAAAAGATGACTGGATATTGTATACTGAGTGAATTGAGCAGCACTTCAAAGCAAATGAAATAGCCATTGAAAAGTGAGTACCAGTTTTGCTGAGTGCATTAGGTAGAATGTGCATACAGTTTGCTTGGAGGTTTGACATCTCCAACCAAACCAGCTGAAATTAGCTTTACTGATATCATGAAAGTAATGTAGGAACATTTAGAACCAAAACTATTGTTGATTGCAGGATGCTTTAGATTTCATAAATGGAATAAAAAGGAAAGGGAGTCCATTTCAGCTTATGTGGCAGAACAGAAGAAATTATCTGAGCTTTGCCAGTTAAGTAATAGGCTGAATGATGCACAGACAGGTTGTTTAGTTTGTGGAATCTTCCAAGAAAGCATTCAAAAACTGAAGCACAATTTACATCTAAATGAGCAGTTGAAATAGCTGTATCAGTGGAAAGTCAGACAGAGACAAAAGTGAGCTGCAGTCAGGAATGAAAATGAGTGTGAATAACATGGCAATGTCTAAATAGAAACATGCCTGGCTGAACAAATTGTGTTATAATTGTGGCACGAGCTCACATACAACAAACCAATGCAGGTTCAAAGGTGAAACTTGCAGAAAATGCAACAAAGTAGGACACGTACAAAGAGCGTGTCAGGCAGAGAGAAATAAATGATCTGCACAGGGAAGAGAATAAGTAAAAATGTCAAGTAGTAGTTTCAAATCTGCATGCTGTTGATGAAAAATTTGATAATGATGAGAGTTACACAGGACTAGGTAGCCTTGAGATTTCCAATGTGAAAACTAACAATAGACAAACAATATGGCTTACACCATAAGTGAATGGCAAGTTAATTAAAATGGAATTGAGCAGCTCACTGAAAATAAAAACAAAGCATACACATTCTCCCAGTCTCCCCTTGTTTTTCTTTCAATTAGTTTATGTTTCGGAGTTACAAAACATAAAAAGTCCAATACCCAGTCGCACAATGGTGTATTTAGACCAATGTCATATTGGGGGCATTGGGAGTGGACCCAAAAGCAAGACACAGACACTGAACTACCAGGAACAGGACTAGGCGCGAGAAGGAAGCAAGGAAAGTGGGGAAGTAAGGACTGGACATGACCCCCACCCCAGACGAGACAAGGACTCTGGACCTGGGCTAGGACCTGTCTAGGATAGGGAACTAGGACATGGAACTGGGAACTAGGAGCCTGGGCTTGGACTCCGAACCAGAGACTGGACAAGGACCCAGAATCTGGGTCTTGACTCAGGCTCGAAGTCTGGAACCAGGCAAGGACATGACAAGTTTACAGGATGAGGACGAGAGACTCCTGGATGGGACAAGGGAACACCAGCACAGGACGAGGGAACCCCAGCACCGGGCTAGGGAACCCCAGCACCGGACGAGGGGACCCCAGCACCGGACGAGGGGACCCCAGCACCGGGCTAGGGGACCCCAGCACCGGGCTAGGGGACCCCAGCACTGGGCTGCGCAAGGTACTTCTGCGCTGGGCGAGGCACATGGACATGATGAAAACCCAGAGCCTTGGTTGAGGGAGAGACATTAACACAGAACACAGAGCTGAGACCCCTCCTTGAGTACAGGATGTGGGGCCGGGACTCATAACACAGAGCCAGGACCCCTCCTTGGGTACAGGACATAGGGCCGGGACTCATCACACAGAACACTGAACACAATGAGACAGTTCCCAACGCTAGGTAGCGGCAAAACAGCCGGACCTACCTAGCAAAGGCGTGGACACAGACAGACAGTTCCAAACAGGGCAAGGCTCGAGGCAGAGGCTCCAGGAGGAAGGTGAAGTGAAGGGATACAGACAGGAACAATCCAGCCACCCAAGGCTGAATCCTAAAGCTACTTATGAGGCCAGCCCAAACAAGAATCAGCTGACTCAACAGAAACTGGGGAAACCCGGAAAACCTGGAATAAGGAACATGGACCAGACCGCGAACCGGAATGCAGATTTCACGGACTGGGCCATGACAACCAAGGAGTAAGAGTTTGTTCACCAACGTCTGTGAGATAACAGTGTGGAATGCCAAACTGAAATCCAGATACAGCATTCTGACATAAGTTGCGTTGTTTTCTAGATGGGTCAGGGCCAGGTGCATTACTGACGTGATAGTGTCTGTAGGTTCACAATTGTTGTGGCATAAATAACTTGAGCCAATCAAAATTAGACTCTAAAGATTAGTCAAAATGCCATGAGCTGTGTTGAGAAACAAAAGCAGTGCACAGATAATCTGCGTTGCCCAAATCCAGTGGATGAGGCTCTAACACACCTGAGGTGTTCACCTCTGGCTGTGATACCATGAAAGGCTGCTGGAGATAGATGTCAGAGTGCTGTGCCACAGTCTACAAAAGGGATAATACCTGGTCCAAATCAGGCTTAAATGCCTCTCAGAAAACAGAGAAGCATACTTGTAAAGATAGTCAATGACAAGTGATTGATTATAGAGTATGTGTCCAACTTCGTGTTTTCAGAAAACTATTGAGAAAGGATCTAGTGCTTGGATTCTGAACACCATTGTGGCTGTACATTTTCCTGCTCATATGAGTGGCTTAGAATCCTCGGGGT